>NC_089841.1:67441722-67806722 GCF_035609145.1 Eleutherodactylus coqui | reverse complement strand
ATACGGGTGGGCATGGAGGCTCTAGTACCCTGTTCTACAGCCTCTAGCTCAGATACAAGATGAATTACGGGTGGGCATGTAGGCTCTAGTTCCCCTTTTGTACGGCCTCTCACTCAGATACAAGATGTGATATGGGCGGGCATGGAGGCTCTAGTACCCTGTCGTACTGCCTCTAGCTTGGATACAAGATGTGATACGGCCGGGCATGAAGGCTGTAGTACCCTGTTGTACCACCTCTAGCTTGGATACAAGATGTGATACAGGTGGGCATGGAGGCTGTAGTACTCTGTTGTACCACTTCTAGCTTGGATACAAGATGTGATACGGATGAGCATGGAGGCTCTAGTACCCTGTTGGGTCGCCTCTAGCTTGGATACAAGATGTGATATGGACGGGTATGGAGGCTTTAGTACCCTGTTGTACAGCTTCTAGCTTAGATACAAGATGTGATACAAGTGGGCATGGAGGCTGTAGTACCCTGTTGTACCACCTCTAGCTTGGATACAAGATGTGATACGGATGAGCATGGAGGCTCTAGTACCCTGTTGAGTCGCCTCTAGCTTGGATACAAGATGTGATATGGACGGGTATGGAGGCTTTAGTAGCCTGTTGTACAGCTTCTAGCTTAGATACAAGATGTGATACAAGTGGGCATGGAGGCTTTAGTATCCTGTTGTACGGCCTCTAGCTCAGATACAAGATGTGATATGGGCGGGCATGGAGTCATACAGGTTCCATATGGTATCCTGCAGCATATCGTTCCACATTAGCTATAAATGAGCCTCTTGATTGTGCAAACTTGTAGGCTTTTGAAACTGGTGTCCCAGATGTTCCCATATATGTTCTATTGGTGATAAATCTGGCGACTGGGCAGCCACAGAAGTGTGACAATGCTGTGTGGACATTCCTGTGACACCCTGCTAGAAAATGCCTCTTGGAAGCCCTGCCATGAGAGGCAACACACATCTACTGCTCCCAACACCTCCTATCAGTCTGATCATAAAGGCCCCAGGTGGTGGACAGTTCTTCAATATGACCATCCAGCTTCTCGCATTCGAATAATTTGCCCCCTCTCAAACTCTGGGTTAACTGGGTAAAATCTCTTTAATTGCATTGTAGAGGCGTCTAGTGGTCAACAGGCGCTACACAAGCGGAAGAAGAGGTCACTACACACAAGGAGCCTCTGAGAGCCTTGTTGTAGGCCAAGGGTAGAACTATTTTTAGGGTCTGAGGTGGCAAGATCTTCATCTAATTACACCATATCTTTAATCATTTGCAGCAAAACGACAACTTCTTCTTAATTTTTTTAATAAAGAGTGTGTATATGGTTTCTTTATTTTGTTGGGCTGATTTTCTTGGGATGTGGACAAATCTTTTCAACTTTTGCCATCTATAATTAGGTTTTAGCATATACCATGTTATTATCTGATCATGTGATGTGTTTCATTATGTGAGGATTTGTCATTTGATTGTGAGGTCACTGCTATGCGCCAACGGCTGGGGTGGAGGCACGGATAAGTTGCACAGGTATCATGCTGTCATTTTACAAATGTGTTTTTAATTAAGTGTGTTATGAAGTTACTATATAAATGTGTCTAGTGCCATTTGGTGACAGCAGCAACTAAGTCCATAATATCCCTACTGATCTAGAGTATTGAAGGCTACAATGTCAAAATCCCTGTTGGTCTTGAGTAATGAAAGGGCAATGTCATTCCTGTTAGTCTATGGTAACTAAAGGGGTTAATATTTCTACTTGATCTTCACTGGTCTACACACCTCTCCAGGTACCAACATTTTTAAGCATAGCCTTCATGGCATGATAGTCAGTGTCCTAAAAGGTTTGGAAGCCACAAAGCCATCACAACAAAGTTAGGGTACATTCACATTGTGTTGTCCCTTAACGTCCAGGGGTCCTCATACCAGTTTACTTCTAAAATCTTAAAAACAGGATTGGGATGGGACTCTTGGACATAAGTTATATTAGCTATTATGGGCAGTTGCTTCCACAGAAACCAACATAGCTCTGGTTCGGCAGGTTTATGCTCACTTTTGGCATTTTGTGCTGGAAAGAATAACGTGGTGGAGCATGGACCGTGGTAGAAGCAGTGAATATATCCCCAGACACGGGGCTTCTAAACACAGTCCACCACAGATTACCTCAACTGGACCAGCCACAGATTCCCAATAATAGGGACAACCACAGAATATCACTGCCCTCCTACAGTGCCAAGCACTTTGTGCAAGTTTTGTATGTCCCGCAATGCACCCGTGTGAATACACCCTTAGGATACTGCCTGTCCTTGCTTTGGCATTTAGGAGTGGCTCAACAAATATTGGATCTCAGATTATAGAGCTATTCATGAGATCAGATCAGATGTATTATATTATAATATTCTGTGGCAGAGGTGTAACTTGAAGCTTCTGGGCCCCAATGCAAAACCTGTAACAGTGGCCCCAACTATGATGCTTTATTCATAGTTTTGGGCTCCCTATATGGAGAAGAGAGGCCTTATGGGCCCCCTAAGGGTCCTGGGCCCGGGTGCAACCGCATCCCCTGCATCCTCTATAGTTACGCTAGTGTTCTGTGGTACCGTGACTGTGTCAATGTGAATGACATCAGCTCTTGAAAGCTTTAATAAAAATCTATGAGATTGTACAAAGCAAGTACAGACTTCTAGCACAGCACCTAAGCAGAAGAGGCGAGGCCCGGTAGTACTATAGCAGTTACATTCTGGGTAGCAATAGTAGGGCTCCTTCACTCAGAAGCTGTCCACCCGCAGGAGAGGTAAGCACAGAACGCGCTTCTATAGGAACCAATGGGAGCCTATAGAAGCGTTCACATGGAGGATTGTTAGATGCGCGGAGTCCGTGAGCTATGCACACGACTACACTGCTGTCTGACAGCGCCCATGTAAAAGAGCTCTTATGTAGCAGTTATATTCTTGTACATAGGGGGCAGTATTATAGTAGTTATATTCTTGTACATAGGGGGCAGTATTATAGTAGTTATATTCTTGTACATAGGGGGCAGTATTATAGTAGTTATATTCTTGTACATAGGGGGCAGTATTATAGTAGTTATATCCTTGTACATAGGGGGCAGTATTATAGTAGTTATATTCTTGTACATAGCGGGGCAGTATTATAGTAGTTATATTCTTGTACATAGGAGGTAGTATTATAGTAGTTATATTCTTGTACATAGGGGGCAGTAATATAGTAGTTATATTCTTGTACATGGGGGGCAGTATTATAGTAGTTATATTCTTGTACATAGGGAGCAGTATTATAGTAGTTATATTCTTGTACATAGGAAGCAGTATTATAGTAGTTATATTCTTGTACATAGGGGGCAGTATTATAGCAGTTATGTTCTTGTACATAGGAGGTAGTATTACAGTAGTTATATTCTTGTACATAGAGGGCAGTATTACAGTAGTTATATTCTTGTACATAGTGGGCAGTATTATAGTAGTTATATTCTTGTACATAGAGGGCAGTATTATAGTACTTATATTCTTGTACATAGGGGCAGTATTATAGTAGTTATATTCTTGTACATAGGAGCAGTATTATAGTAGTTATATTCTTGTACATAGGGGACAGTATTATAGTAGTTATATTCTTGTACATAGTGGGCAGTATTATAGTACTTATATTCTTGTACATAGGAGCAGTATTATAGTAGTTATATTCTTGTACATAGGGGGCAGTATTATAGTAGTTATATTCTTGTACATAGGGGGCAGTATTATAGTAGTTATATTCTTGTAGATAGGGGGCAGTATTATAGTAGTTATATTCTTGTACATAGGGGGCAGTATTATAGTAGTTATATTCTTGTACATAGGAGGCAGTATTATAGTAGTTAGAATCTTGTACATAGGAGGCAGTATTATAGTAGTTATATTCTTGTACATAGGAGGCAGTATTATAGAAGTTATATTCTTGTACATAGGAGCAGTATTATAGTAGTTATATTCTTGTACATAGGAGGCAGTATTATAGTAGTTATATTCCTGTACATAGGAGCAGTATTATAGTAGTTATATTCTTGTACATAGGAGGCAGTATTATAGTAGTTATATTCTTGTACATAGGAGGTAGTATTATAGTAGTTATATTCTTATACATAGGAGCAGTATTATAGTAGTTATATTCTTGTACATAAGAGGCAGTATTATAGTAGTGATATTCTTGTACATAGGAAGCAGTATTATAGTAGTTATATTCTTGTACATAGGAGCAGTATTATAGTAGTTATATTCTTGTACATAGGGGACAGTATTATAGTAGTTATATTCTTGTACATAGTGGGCAGTATTATAGTACTTATATTCTTGTACATAGGAGCAGTATTATAGTAGTTATATTCTTGTACATAGGGGGCAGTATTATAGTAGTTATATTCTTGTACATAGGGGGCAGTATTATAGTAGTTATATTCTTGTAGATAGGGGGCAGTATTATAGTAGTTATATTCTTGTACATAGGGGGCAGTATTATAGTAGTTATATTCTTGTACATAGGAGGCAGTATTATAGTAGTTAGAATCTTGTACATAGGAGGCAGTATTATAGTAGTTATATTCTTGTACATAGGAGGCAGTATTATAGAAGTTATATTCTTGTACATAGGAGCAGTATTATAGTAGTTATATTCTTGTACATAGGAGGCAGTATTATAGTAGTTATATTCCTGTACATAGGAGCAGTATTATAGTAGTTATATTCTTGTACATAGGAGGCAGTATTATAGTAGTTATATTCTTGTACATAGGAGGTAGTATTATAGTAGTTATATTCTTATACATAGGAGCAGTATTATAGTAGTTATATTCTTGTACATAGGGGCAGTATTATAGTAGATATATTCTTGTACATGGGAGGCAGTATTACAGTAGTTATATTCTTGTACATAGGAGGCAGTATTATAGTAGTTATATTCTTGTACATAGGGGGCAGTATTATAGTAGTTATATTCTTGTACATAGGGGGCAGTATTATAGTAGTTATATTCTTGTACATAGGAGGCAGTATTATAGTAGTTATATTCTTTTACACAGGGAGGCAGTATTATAGTAGTTATATTGTTGTACATAGGAGGCAGTATTAAAGTAGTTATATTCTTGTACATAGGGGGCAGTATTATAGTAGTTATATACTTGTACATAGGGGGCAGTATTATAGTAGTTATATTCTTGTACATAGAAGGCAGTATTATAGTCATTTTATTCTTGTACATAGAAGGCAGTATTATAGTAGTTACATTCTTGTACATAGGAGCAGTATTATAGTAGGTATATTCTTGTACATAGGGGGCAGTATTATAGTAGTTATATTCTTGTACATAGGGAGCAGTATTATAGTTCTATTCTTGTACATAGGGAGCAGTATTATAGTAGCTATATTCTTGTACATATGGGACAGTATTATAGTAGGTGTATTCTTCTACATAGGGAGTAATTTTTATAGTACCTACAGTATATTCTTGTCTATAGTTTCAGTCTTACAGTAGTTTTCACATGTTGACCTTTCTTTGCTCCAGAAGCAACAACTCAATGAGTTAGGAAATTGTAGACAATGTAGTTTTCTAATATCATCTGCTGTACCTCCAAGCCCACTGCATGAGAGATTAAAGAACAGAACTCCCCCGTACTTTACAATGGAAATTCAGTGAAAAGTGTGACCGGGTTATTAACTTTCCCCTACAATTAAAACAAACAACCATTCTCCGGAGCACTTCCTGTTTAAAGTACATCAGTTTATCAATCTCTATATTACATTTGTATTTGTATTTCCAGAAAATGTCCCTGCTCCTTTCCCACTGAAATCACTCCTGGATCTGCATTTATAGCCCTGAGACTATGAGAATGGAAATATCCCAAAATAGTGAAAAATAGAAAGAACAACCTGTCCTGCCAAACCTAATACTTTATACAGCCCAGCCTGCCTTATAAGAATTCTCTGTTAAATTCCATGATATCCATAGTAGTGCCTGGCTATGTACTCGTTACTGTACTCCTTAAAGGGGACCTGCTACTTTAACCTTGTGTAGCCACAATGGTACAATACTTTTACATAGCAGCCATATTCCGATAGTAGTCAGTGCAACATCCTGTGCAAAAAAATTGCTGCGCGCCTCAAATTGCACCACTGAGTCATGTGATCTGCTAGTGTCAGAAACTACAGGTGTGTTTTACAATGTTTTTCCCAGTTTTATAAAGAACTAAACTTTTATCCTTTTATGATAAAAAGTTCTATGGCTTTTTAATATACTTTGTGATTCTATTTCTCATCATTGTCAAGATCTCTGCTTGCTATCTATAAACAGGAATATTCATTATTTACCGGGCGAAAACTAGGGTCGCTCTTTGCTTCACTGAGGCAGAAAGAAGTCTATTCTCATGAATTAGTTCTTCACAGTATAGACAATTATTAAAACTCAAGTTTATTGGTAAAATTAAAATTAGGACTTAGACAAATAAGAGTGACACGTCAGTCCCCGATCTCTGAACGGGACTAGGTATGATGGTAATCCTATGGGGATAAGGTGCTCACAAGGACAAAGTGAAGAAAGGAACTCTGATAAAAGAAAGTGCTGCTGAATAGCCAGAAGTTCCCTATTGGTAAGTACGTTTCTAGAAGTCGATTTTTGATTCTAGAGGTTCCCTGTGGGTAAGTAAATTCATCAAGTTATCGGTTCAACGCGTTTCTCTGGAGGGTGCAGTTCATCAGGAACCCGATACTTTTTTTTCTCTATTGGAAAAAGCTCAATGACTAATCCCTAAGGAATATATAGGTCCATCGGACTAAGGTACAATTAACCCCATAGGATATACACCTATCAGCTACTAAGTCCTACAATCAGGGCCAGCAGACAGAGGAACATCTAGTCACCCTGCCTACAAAGCTACAATAAAGCTCAATAACGGTTTAAGGTATGAGGAGGGTATAATGATGCTGCATTTGTAGTTTCTTAGTATTTTAGAGATGTAACCTGTAAAATCAGGTGTATGGCCCTTTAAATTAGAGGACAAATTACGGGAAATAAATCCTAAAAGATACAAAAATGAATGCCTGAATCTCGGAGCTGGAGCTGAAGTGACTGCAGGAGCAGCTGCCGACATCTCTTGTGGGGTGTGATAAGTGACTCTTGACAACCTTTTCTACCCAGTGAATTATGCTGTATACAAGGCTCAGGGCTCTGCAGTTATCACCAAACATGGGCTTGCAAGTAGCTGCTGTCCATCTGTTCTGGATCTAGGAGGGGATCCAGGTTGTTTTTATATTAACTTATGCAAATTTAGTGGTAACGTCCAAAATGTCCAGCACAGGGCCAGGAACATGTCCAGTGCGAATAGGTTCATGTCTAGAGGATAGCTAGGGCATTTCTGCCCACTGGCCGCTAGGCGGGGACGATTAATTAGCGGGTCCATCTTCTGATCTTTGGCCAACTACCTGAATTTTGTAAGGCTGTTGTCACACATAGGAGCACATTTATTTTTATTACTGGTATTAGGGCAGAATTCTGGTGAAAGTTGCGCCTTTTTTGGTGCAAATCAAGTTAAACAGATTCACTATTGGGCTGCACCATAAAGAACATATATTACACCTCTTCAGTTTTTTTTAGAAGAGTCGTGGAAAGGGGTGAAGTTTGAGTGGAGTGAAGTTTTTAGAGACCCTTATGACATGCAAACATGCAAAATTTGTTGCAGTCTCACTCCAGTAGCCGGGTGGCGTACAAAGTGACTCCACATCTGTAGACATATATAAAGATACGGCAAATTTATAATCGCTGTCCGTGTTTGATACATTTGTTGCACCTTTAGGCCTTAGTCACACGGACGTTTTTTCCCGCGATTTGCGGATCGCATGACGGATGCACATCTGCAAATTGCGTGACTGGGGCCGAAAAATCGCCAGAAAAAACTGCTCCTAGCTGAGTTTCAATAGAAACGGGCCGGAGCTGTCCAGCGCATTGAATTCAATGGAGCCAGCAATACAGCCGGCTCCATTGAAAGCAATGGGCTGCGGGCGATCTCACGATGAATTTTCGGGAAGGGCTTAAAAATATAAGCCCTTCCCGGAAATTCATCCAGAAATGTGTAAAAACAAAAAAATATATATATACTCACCTGGTCCCGGCAGATGGAGTTCAGCCGCGGCCGGCAGTTCTCCTGAACTACTCTGAGTAGTATTCAGCAGCCGGGGATTTAAAATCCCCGCCTGCTGAATGAGCTGCCTCTGATTGGTCACAGCCTCACCAATCAGAGGCAGCTCTCACTTACCCATTCATGAATTCGTGAATAGGTGAGTGAGTGCTGCCTCTGATTGGCTCACCGCAGGGACCAATCAGGGGTAGCTCTCAGCTAAATAACAGCTGAGAGCTGCCCCTGATTGGTCCCTGCGCTGAGCCAATCAGGGGCAGCTCTTAGCTGAATCACAGCTGAGAGCTGCCCCTGATTGGTCCCTGCGCTGAGCCAATCAGAGGCAGCACTCACTCACCCATTCATGAATTCACGAATGGGTGAGAGCTGCCTCTGGGTGGTGAGGCTGTGACCAATCAGAGGCAGCTCATTCAGCAGGCGGGGATTTTAAATCCCCGGCTGCTGAATACTACTCAGAGCAGTTCAGGAGAACTGCCAGCCGGCCGCGCTGAACTGCGTCTGCCGGGACAAGGTGAGTATATATATTTTTTTTGTTTTTACACATTTCTGGATGAATTTCCGGGAAGGGCTTATATTTTTCAGCCCTTCCCGAAAATTCATCGTGCGATCGCCGGCAGCCCATTGCTTTCAATGGAGCCGGCTGTATTGCCGGCTCCATTGAATTCAATGGGCAAACATCATTCTTCTCTGCCACAGCTGTTACAGCTGTGGCAGAGGAGAATGATTTGTCTACTATATGTTCTCAATGGGGTCGGCGCTGCTGCCGCCGGCCCCATTGAGCGCATATAGAGAAGAACAGAAATCGCAGATAGGTGCGATCTGCGATTTCTGTTCTATAATTTATCGGACGAGCGCATAAAAAGCGCTCATGTGTCCGATACCATTGCAAAGCAATGGTTTTATAAAATCGCCGGACGCATGCGCATGCGCAAATCGCGCGAAAAAAACGCCCGTCTGACTGAGCCCTTAGACTGGAGAAGGGTAGAAAAACTGCCAGAAAAGTAGCATCAAATATTCACCTGGTCATTCTCACTTTTGCTTCTCTTGTCCTGGCATATTCCCATGTGCCTCTCTATATGAAAAAAAAAAACTTCAGAAAAAAACACATGCAACTAAAAAATGGCGCACACAAAATAAGGTTCCATTCACACTGGCGAGAGTCTCAAGTCAGTTTCGTGTGTTGTGAAATGTACAAACTCGCACTAATATGTTCTCCATTCTTTTGGAGTTCACATGAGCACTTTTTTTTCACTTTCAGCGATGCTGCGGGGATAAAAATCGCAGCATGTTCTACCTTTTGGCGTTCCCTTGGAACTCCCCACCCATTGTTTCTAATAAGACCTTAATGGGAAACACTTGCGATCCTCTGACGCGCGTGAATCACAGGCCGGAGGATCACAATTTCACAGAAGCGAGATGAGGCATTTTTGATAGAAAAACGCCTTGCATTGGCATGAAAAATATACGTTGACAAGCGCCATATCAGGCCGAGTCTCTCGATCCGTTATCGTGCTCGCCCGTGTGAAAGTAGCCTCAGACTGCTTTCAGACAAGCGGTTTTTAACTCTGTATTGGGTCCATGTTTTACGAAGTTAATGTAAATCTATGTATCTATAAATGGGTGTATTTTTTAAGGCCATTAAAAAAACCAACTCAGCATGACCTATGTTGTCCAATTTTGGTGGCCAATTTTGTGCCGTTTTAGGCCTCTTTTACACAGGTGACAGCGATATTGCTGCAAGACAATCGCAGCTATATCGCAGCTGTGTTCCGTGCGATGTCACTGCGTTTTCTCGCGGCAATATCACAATGTTGTGTTGCTACAAAGTCATGCGACATTGTAGAGCTCTTTTGCTGGGATTTTTCGAGGGGCTTGAAATATAAGCCCTATTCCGAAAATAAGCCCTATCCGCAGTAAAAAAACCCCAACAAAACATCACCTAACAGCAGCTGTCAGGTATGTAGCACTTCTCTGCATCTCCGGCAGACTTGCTTGTAGTTTTCAGCAAGCGCTTCCTTTTTGGATGTACAAAATCGTTGCCTCCAGGAAGTGCTGGCTCTGATTGGTTCTCAAGCGCCGCAGCTCAGCCAATCATTGCAGTGCTCAATGAAGCAATCACAGCCATTCAATGCGATGGCTGTCATTGGTTCCTGGAGGTAGGGATTTTGAACCTCCAAACCAGGGAGCACTTGATAAAAATTACAAGCAAGTCTGAGAAAGCTGAAGAGGAGACGCGCGGCAGGCCTGACAGTGGTTGTTAGGTGATGTATTCTTTTTTTTTGAAGGCAGCTAGGGCTTATTTTAGGATTTTTACAGTAGGACTTTCTACTGTAAAAGTTGCACTGCATGAAAACGCAGTCACATACATGCGATTTGTAGCACTGTCGCATCGCAAGAAAATTGTGCGATTTTGTCGCCCGTGTGAAGCCAGCCTTACTGGCATTTTTTAAAATTTACACCAAAAAACTTTAAGAAAAAACACCAGTTCTGAACAAAGCCTTGAGTGCAGTTTCAGACAAACGTACTTCTTGCGGAGACATTTCTGCACGTGAAAATTTTGTCTACGTAACACAACGAAGCAATGCCTTCGATTTCAATAGATTCGTTCAGATTAATTTGTTTTTTCCACGCAAAATCTTCATCCGAGAAAAGATAATACCTAGATTTCTAAGGCAGCTTAAGGCCTCATGTCCACGGTGAAAATCAGGCCCACGCGGATTTCTGCTGCAGATGCACTATAAGGGTGGCTTCACACGAGCGTGTGTGTATGCCGTACATAGGTGCGCACAAAAGTGCGTACCCACGTACGTGCACAAACACGCGTGAATGCAGGTCCGTGCCCATTGCAAGCAATGGGCTGCCAGCAACCCCTGCAGTGATTTTCGGGGAAGGGCTTTAAATAGAGGCTCTTCCCTGAAAATCATTCCTGTTTGTCTAAAAAAATAAATAAATTATATATATATATATATATATATATATATACTCACCTCTCCACTGTGGGGAGTCCTCTTGGCACTGATCACTGTGACAGTGCTGTCACAGTGTTCAGTGACAGGGGGTCTCGCCACTGGGGAATATTGACACACACCGCGGACCTATGGTGCACGCATGTCCTATGTTTTGCAGGAACGTGCGTTTGCACACCTGTAAAACACAGACATGTGAACACACCATAGGAAACCAATGGTTCTAATAGGAGCGTGTTTTTGTGCGCACAACTGTACGCACATAAACACGCTCGTGTGCATCCCCCCTAATTGTCTTTTTTTTTTCATGCGAGAGATAGAGCTGCAGCATGCATGATTCGCGTTAAAATGGAGCATGCCATGTTTTTTCCCATGCGTGAAATCCACAAATCACTTAAAATACTATTCGCGGCTATTTAATTAACCGCGGATGGTCAATGCATTCCTATGGGATGCGGATTTGCGTTTTTTCTCCCGCGCGGATTTGCTAAATATAATTTCCCCATGGACCTCAGCCCTAAAAAAGGGAGTGTACAATGTAGAAAAAAGAAGACAGCTGGCCCTAATTTGGCATTTAATTGCTATTCTATTTCACAGAAAGGGTGTAACATGTGAGCCTGTGACCTGGTATTTCAATCGCAAAAAAGTCCTGATGTATCTGCTGACATGGATGTATCAGGCTGTTTCTTGCCATCTCCTAACTTCATTCATGCAAAAATACGTTCCGTACCGGCAAACATATTTGTGCATATGCTTGTCTGAAACCGCGCTAAGCCTCATTTACGTGGGCTGCCGGTTGTCAGATTGATGTTGGATTTATCTGATGCGGATCTGACAGTTTCATTTATAGAAGAACTCCAAAGCTGAGCTGTGGTTCGACACAAAGCTTTAGCCTCTATCAAAGGGTGAATCCACATATTGCAGCCCAACATGGTCTCTGCCAAGAATTGATATACCAATCCGTTTTTTATTTGGATTTCAGAAACCGCATGTGGAAAAATCCACACTATATGAACCTACGGTATGGATTTTTATAACATTTAGTGGAATGCTAAAATGATGCGGATTTGGAAGTGAATCTGCACCCAAGTCTGTGGCAAAATTCCACCATATGAACGAGGCCTTAAGAAGTTTTCCAAGCTTTATTTTTTCCTTTTAATCTAGTCTTGTTAGATTGCTGACCCTGAAGTGGTCTACACAGAAAATCTAAAAAGCGGACTTTGGGCTGTGTTCTGTTTCCTGGGAATTTTGTCTGCAGTACCAAGCTGGGCCACTAGAGAGAAAACGGAGCTGTAACACATCAACTCAGTATACTGGCAATAAAGCTTGGTAATCACCTGATTGGCCAGGGTCCAGGGTGATGGACCCTTGCTGATAAACTATTGATGACCTATAGTGTTGCTATAAATACATAGTCTGCGCATCCAACAAATACATTAACTGTATAGGTGCACGTAAACCATGGCTTCTATATACTAACATTAAAATGCAAGATTTTTAGCACATTTTGATCAAAAAATGTGGGCCTATCCACAACATCCAAGGGACCATTCTTATGGATGGGTCCCAACTCTTTTGGGCCTGAGCCTCAAATTGATTCAGGGTAGTAGGATATTAGGATAATCGTGTAATTAAAATGACAGTAACATGGGTTTCCGATCTTTGACAGACCACTCTCTTTAGACCTGAACCTTCAAGTGAATCCAGGGAAAGTAGGGTACCAAGCTATTTGTGGAGCAATGGCTGCTTCCGCTTGTATTATGCATTCCTTTCACCCATCTGCCCCAAGCCTTTTTAAATAGACCATATAGCTTGATTTCCTAATGCCCCTAGTTATTCACTTTTTACACTCGCTTTTCGTTGAAATGCTGCTCCAACAACAAGGTGATTGCAAGGTGCTGTGACTGCAGCCATCATCTGTAACCTGCAGGGAAACCTGCCAGCAAGTGTTCAGTTTCCCTGCAGCACCTCCGAAGGGGAAGTGAAGAATTACATTGTGCCCATTGAAATCTATGAACTGTGTAATGGAGCGACTTGTTGTGTCTTGAATGGGGGATCCCCATCTATTAACTCAGAATCCTTAATAGATTTTTCGAAAGAAGATACTTCCCTTAATAATCTCATTTTCTTTTCACTTTTATGATTATAGTTGGGTGCTTTGTTCCAGCAGATGTGTCACTCGGCGTCTGGTGCTCGCATTATTTTTACTAAGTCTCTATTTTTATACTTGCGTGATTATTGTTATCACAGTGTTATTATTAATCCTTGGCACTCAGCCGCCTTTGTTCTCCTGTCTGAGATACCTATATTTTTAATTATGAGTGTCAGCTATTTTTATATAATGAGTTTATTATGGGTCTGCTATAATATATGGACCCTCAGAAACCACGTACAGATCACCAGTGCACCATCCTCAATAAATATAACGTACTCACTTTTTTGAGCAGTTCTGTCGCATTTTGCTACATTTCCCCCATTGAGTTGTTTTTTGTTTTATAAACACTAAGGACCTGGTAACGAGCAGCGCAGGGTCCCTCCTCGTGCCATTTGCTTATTGCAATTTAAATATACGCATAAAATTAAGATTCTATACATACGCTGTGGAATATGTTGGCACTATATAAATAAAGATTATTATTATTACATGAAGGGATGGAGCCGGGTGAAGGCTGGGGTACTCCCCTGTCCCCTGCAGGTGCTCCAGCCCACCGCTGTTGTCTAGAAAGCTCATCACTGGACATTGTTCTGCTTGGATAACTTTATAAACCAGATAATGGTGTGAATAGACAAGAGCGAATCGAGATAGTAAATGTCTTTTAAACTTCTATATATATTTATTTTCAGAGTATGTTTTACAGTCCCCATTCCTGTGTATTATCAAGTAACAGAAGCGTAACTTGAAGCTCCTGGGCCCCAATGCAAAACCTGTAACAGGGCCCCCAACTATTATGCTTTATTCATAGTACTGGGCTCCCTATATGGAGAAGAGAGGCCTTATGGGCCCCCTTAGGCTCCTGAGCCCGGGTGCAACTGCATCCCCTATAGGTATCCCAGTGTCAAATAAACTTCTAGAGTCCCAAAACATGTAGAACAAAGTCATTCTGGTTTGCCAGGATGCAGTTAGGCCCATTGGACGAACATGAAGTTTGTGGATGTCCGTGGGTTATTCATGAGTAATTTTCTTGTTACATCTTTCTTGGTTCAGTATCACTGCAGTTTCCACGACCGAGGTAAATACCTGATAGACTTTATGGAGAGAGGGGAGCGCATTAAAACAGGTCCCCATGCAGTTGCACTTTTCTGTGTCTCGTGCTCCGATCATTGATGGTTTAGCTTTGTTTCCCAGGAGCTCTATGCCCATGGGGCTTCAGCCTTTCACACAGGACTGCTCTGTGAAGTATCCCCTGCTCTAGGACCAACAGAGTTTTTGTCTTTCCTACACCTTGCTCTAGAGATCCTGCTATACTCCCTCCCCTTCTTAAAGTAAGAAACACTAATATATCAGTCTGGTTGTCAAACTTAAAATCAAGAAATAATTGCCAACAGTAGTGCAACAGTACCCCTCTTACATTCTCCCCCCCCCCTTCCTTTATCAGTGCCGTCCTTGGGCAAGGTGCACACATCTTGATCAAAAATGTTACCAAAAACCATTCCAACACTCTGAAACGTCAGGGATAGTTCATTGGTTATATGTAACTGGGTGACTAAAGACATTGCAGGCCCCATTCCCGTCTTGCTGATTAGCTACGAATATAGAGGGTCGCCAACCATGTGTAGATGACTCCCTAGTATCCTCAGACATCCAAGGTTAGCGGAACAGTTATAAAAGAGCCTTGGCATTCAGTTTCCTGGACATGGTCTGGATGGTGCACCCAAGGCAACTAAGCTTTATGGTCATCAGAATGGCTAACAACAGCAGCCCAGACTGCCTGGGGGTCCATCACCCAAGTGCAGGACACATGTTCAGCAGGGCCATATGGACTCATGAAGGCTCCACACTGCAGTCAGGCAAATGAACGCTCTGCACCAAGCCATAGCCTTTGAAATGCCAAAATATGTTAGAACACCTTCACTCCTCCATAGTCCATTCAGCTTCTGGTAACAAGCCTTGTAATAGCTATCATAGTCTTCTCTCCTGCTCCACCTTTTCTCTTCTATATTCATGATGGGCCCGGCCAAGTTGTTTCTCACACACCGTGTTGTCAGCATCATCCGGCATAGTCCTATCAGCTGAACGGTCCTTGCTGCTCATGACACCACTTGAAGGGATGGACTGGAGTGAAGGCTGGCGTACTCCCCTGTCTCCTACTGGTGCTTCTGCCCACCACAGTCGTCAGGAAACTCTCATCACTGAATGTTGAGCTGCATGTGTAACTTTATTGAATAGATAAACACAAGGCCAATAAATGTCATTCAAACTCCCGTATATCGTGATTCTTAAAGAGTATATTTTACAGTCCCCATTCCTGCATCCTATCAAGCAAAAAACTAGGGCCCCGAAATGTGTAGAACTAAGTTGATCCCGCTTACTGGGAAATAATGTAAAATTTAGATAGTTCTGTTTTTTTGGATGCAGCAGTACGATTATGTTTTTTTTTTGTTTAAAATAGTTTTTTTTTTATTTTTTATTTTTTTATAAATTTTATTTCACTTAAATCTTACATTTTTTTTAGTCCCCTTAGGGGACTTGAACCTATGATCATTTCATTGGTTCTATAAATATACTGAAGTACTTCAGTATTGCAGTATTTTGTCATTTTATTTATCACATATTGAGCCCTGCCACCCAAAGAGCTTAATATGATTAAATACACGACAGCCATGCGAGTCTTCAGTAGACCCTGGGCTAGCATCGATCAAATTATAGGGGTTAATGGTGAGACATCCTAAAGAGACTGTTCAAGTTTTCTTTGATTCTTTTGTTGTTATGCTGTTTAAGGGCTTAGTCACATGGGCGCATCCGGGCACCGATGCACCTGTCTTCCTGCATGCAGAAGATGGCTGCACTGCAGGTATGGACAACTCTCCGCAGCACCGAAAGAAGGAACACATGACCGGCAATGGAGCCGGTCATGTGTTCTTTCTCCGCACCTATAGTGCGGCCATCTTATCCTGCAGGAAGATGGGCACATCGGCGCCCGAATGCGCCCGTGTGACTAAGCCCTCAGAGACTTCCACACCAGGTGTGAGAGAAACCATCAAGATGATATACCTCTGCTAGTAACTGTAACCATTATGCTTGTGTACCACATAAGGTGACAGTGACCACCAAGTGTTGTGCCTCTGAAAAAATCCTTCCTGCTTGCAAAAGAAAGTGTCTTCAATATTCCAGTGGGGCACAGTACTCTTCTCAAGTAGTTTCTTCTAGAGTTCGGAATACAAGCAGTTGAGCTTACTATATAAAGCTGCCTACAGTTACTGCTTCAATGAATCAAAGTAGCAAAATAGTTGTGTTTGTAATTATATTGTTATCAATATGATTAAACCTCAGTGCTACTTGTGGCCGCAGCGGTCCGTGGAGTCTGCCAAACTTGTAATTATAGCCTTAACTTTGCTTGCCACACAACAATGGATACACTGCTGGAGCCAAGCACACATTTTCATTGGTTGATCCTTAGCTTTTGTTACATTGTTTCCTCATGTTTAGACTTCTGCTTTTTGATGATTAATTTCTGACCTGCAGGAACACTGCTTTTTGACATGAACTTTTTACACTTTGTTTTTTCATAACGAGTGTTTTGTGGTGAGCGTTGCTTGGTGAAGTTAGTGTGAGAAGGGAAAGGCATTCTTTAAAGGTAAAATCTCTCTCAAGGTCTGTACGGTGTAAAGGAAAGGCTCCAGACTGTACGCTCCGTCACTGGGTGAATAGTTCATTCCATGTCCCAGGTATACTCTGCACCCGAGATCCCAGCTACTCTACTTCATTAATGGGAGCATGATTTCAGAGTTTGATTCTATGTTGCAGGTGGTGGTAGCGTGATGCAGGTTTCAGGATATGAGGCAGGAAAAGGAATACCAAAAATATTTTATTAACAAATAAATGCAAAAGACTAATAATATTTATAAGTCAACTTTAACAGTATTGTTTCTTCATGATAACTAGGACTAGCTAGGTCCTAAGGTTAGTAACACTTTGAGCACAATACAGAAATAACAGTAATACAGTTTTCAATGACACTATCCAATATCAGTCTGTTAAAGCAGAAGTACTGTACAATTTACATAACCTAATGCACAGTTTATAGTTTATGGATTAACATTTTTCCCTTCTGCGATGCTGTCACTCCCAAATGCAATTTTAACAGAACCCAATGACAATCTCTCTAAAATCCCTTGGCTTGACTCCTATTCATGTAAATATCTCAGTCCACTTTCAGGTATGGAACTTACTTATAAGTATCTGTCCTAATTCACAGCAGGCCTGCTGACTAACATTTTATTTCTTTTAGTGATGCGCACAGCAATCCATGGGAGGCCAGTCCCACTTACGATTGCGTTGCAGGGGAATTGCTATCTGTCTATAAGGTTTTGAGATGCTTTGTGCAGCATTTCTTCAAGCAACTGCTCTCTAGTAGCTCCTCTGCAGGATGTTGAACCTCTCTCAGATGTTGCTGTAGCAGCACCGCATTCTATTATCCCTTGTCCTCTGCTCACATAGCAGTCTCTACTCTCTTTGATTTCCCTATGTTTCTCCCTCTTCTTTCTAGGACCTTTCAAAACACATGACCTCCCGACAGCCAATCAAACACAGCTCATATGAGGCAATGTCTGTGTGCAGATTTTGAAACTATTTTGAAACTGGCCACTGGAGGTCATTATGGTATTAGTGTACCTTGATGCCATCGGAAGCTAGGGGCTTGACAGGGAGAACGCCCCTGTCCCACCCCCAGCCCCCGATTGGCTCCAGGCTACAAGGTCCTAGCAGCACAGTGTGCATTGATTTGGCCCTGTGCTGCTGCCTTAGGCTGACAGTTACTATACTTGTTAGCCTTACAGTATTATCTGTAAATGCTAGGAGGTTACTGCTGTATCCTGCCACCATTTTCATGATTACCTATAATAGTACCTCTGACAAAGTGCACAAAATGTGCGTGCAAAAAAAAAAATTGCAACATGCACTGTCTTGGTGCAGATTATGTGCGCATACAGGCAAAGATGGTGTATGGGGATTTGCAGGCATGCAGCAGTATGCAATGCATTGCTTACTGCTGCGTGCTACCTGCATGGAAGATACATGCGCAGGAAATAATGGGAGATTCCTCATGAGAAAGTATCCAAAAATAAAACATACAGTGATCCTTCTATCATGCAGCATTGCTGTGAGCAAAAAATTGCTCATGTGAATGAACACATTGAAATCAATTTATTTAATAACACGTGTGAGTTTCGCCTATATCGCTATTGGATGGAACTCTCACGTGAAACTCGCCTGTGTGAATGCACCCTAACGGTGACTACCCACTACAGTTTTTTTTCCTTGTGAAATTCGCAGCATTTTTTTTCTGCAGGGGTCTATGGGCTATGGGACTTGTAATGTTAAAATCGCAATTTACCGCGATTTTAATATTACAAGTCCCATAGACCCCTGCAGAAAAGAAAATGCTGCGAATTTCGCAGGGGAAAAAAAACTGTAGTGGGTAGTCACCCTAAGGGAGAAGATTCTTTTAAAAGTTGGCCCAGTATTTTTAATTTCTGGAGTATTTGCTGCTGGACTGTCAGCGAGACCTTGCTTTGGAAGGACTTTGGCTGGTTACTGGTTAACTAATAAGGAGCCGTGAGCACTTAATAACATATTTTCCTGTAAAGATTGCTACATCTGTAGCGTACTCCTTTGTTATGTTGCATTATGAGAGATGGTTTAAGGGGTTGCTGCATGAAAAGCAGTTATTCCCTATCCACAGGAAAGGTGCTAATTAGCTGATCAGTGATGGTCTGACTACTGGGACCCCACTGGTCATGAGAACAGGGGACCTAAAGTTCCCCAAGTAGATGGAGTGATGGTTAGACATGTGCACTACCACTGCATTCACTTAATGGGACTGCTGTAGATACCTTGAACTCGGCTATCTCTAGCAGTCCCATCGAACTGATTGGGGTGGCATACATGGTCAGCTTCAAATTCATTCATTTAGGGACATTTGGGATCCTCCTCTTGTGATTGGTAGGAGTCCTAGTGGTCAGACACAACCAATCAGATAATTTCTTCTGATTCTGTGGATAGGAGGTAGCTTCCTTAAGTAACACATGACAGTGGCTGAACTGTGAATATACTGTAGCTTTTGATGTGACCCGAGTATAATGCATGTCTATGGGGGGCACTAGTTTTACATCTGCGTCTCATGAACGGAAATAATTGTGTTCTTTATGTATATGAAGCTGCTTTCTTATTAAGTCAATAGCTTTTAATTAAAGAAAACAGCCTCATATTCTGAATTCTTACAGTAGTTAAGCACCAGCTGCAGCCTAATCCTCCCCCGGAGAGGGTGACGGGCGGACATCATAGGACATGGTAATTAATACACTGCCTCCTAGCCTGGCAGTAGAAATGGTCACACAAAAGGCTAAACTCTATGCATTGCAGAAAATCATATAGCACTGGACATAGAAATGACACCAAGCCCTAAACACTGTGCCGCATTCAATCATATTGCGCAATTTAAATGTATTCCACCTTTTCTCTGCAATAAATTTTTGCAACTGCAAAAATGCATCAAAAACAATTTGCGCTGCCGGTGCCGGGGAAAACTCTTGTTAATGCAAGTTGCAGATGAGAATAGTCCTATTGCTTACATAAGCTCCGTATTATGGTCCGCAAAATACAGACAAGATACGGACCCCTAATGTGACCCCTGAGCTCTTACATGGCTCAGTGGCGGAGACAGAAAACAGAGCACCGAGTCTACACAAAATTGGGCCTACGATCAAGAATTCAACCAGTAGGATTGATCCGGGAAAAGACTACGAGTAATGTAACTCAAATTCAGCAAAAACCAAGTAGGAAATGACTAACCAGATTAAGGCTGTATGCACACAGGCCATTTTCTTATGCGATTTCTGTTTGATTCTGAGATGGACAGAACTCGCATGGGAAAAGAATGCGTTCATTTGAATGGGTTAATTCACACAAGTAATTTTTCTCTTGGACCAATAGTCCAAGTTTTAAAAAAATCACAGAATTTCCTCACATGAGAATAGGACATGCAACATGCAGTGTCCCGCACATCGCATTGATGAAGTGTCCGTGTGCTATTGCTCCCTAGAATAATAGAATCATAGAATGGTAGAGTTGGAAGGGACCTCCAGGGTCATCGGGCCCGACCCCCTGCTCAGTGCAGGATTCACTAAATCATCCCAGACAGATATTTGTCCAGCCTCTGTTTGAACACTTCCATTAAAGGAGAACTCACCACTTCCCGTGGCAACCTGTTCCACTCATTGAATCTCAAGTGCAAGTCACTCTCAGGGCTTCTTCAGACAGGCGTATGTCGGTCGAGTTTTCATGCCCGGCCGATATACGCTGTCCCACTCTGGAAGGGGAAGAGGCCGGCCTGGCCGGAAGCTAGTGCACTGAGCTTCCACCCCCTCTCCGCCCCTTGCCACTGTTTGCAATGGGAGGGGCGGGGAAGACGGAACTTAGCTCTTCCCCCGCCTTCCTATTGTAAGCAGTGGCAAGGGGCGAAAGGGGGCTGGAGCTCAGTGCACTAGCTCCCGGCCAGGCCCGCCTCCTCCCCTTGCAGAGAGGGACAGCATATATCGGCTGGGCATGAAAACCCAACTGATATACTCTTGTCTGAATAAGCCCTCAGCCTTTTAAATGCAATCTCACATTCAGAGGGTGAATATAAGACCTAGTATTTCTTACTGCTGAGGCTTTGTTACAATTGTATCCAGTTTAGAGAATCCTCTGTGAGCTAAACAGGCTGATCGTATTTTCAGTAATGACACATTGTAACAAACTAGCAGGACAGAAGAGAGATTTGTGCTGCTGATGTGTTTAGTTCCAGGATTGGATACAATTATAACAAACTGTCATCTATGAGACCTATTCGGCTATAAACAGTAATTTTCCTATTCACCGATAGCAATCTTGAAAACATGAGGAAGTGAAACACAAATGATGTTAGAAAGTTGCAGAACTGTTTTGATACAATGATTTTGCTTTATTTACACAAAACCATGAATTGCTTATAAATAGAGAGAACCAATGTTTTACTGTTTATGGTTAGGCTGTTTGCACATCGCACGGGATTCTGTTTTACTCCTCCATTATGGGAGCAGGAAAACGGAATCCCCTGGATGAATGTATCTGTCTCAGAGCGGAACCAAACAGAACCCATTGACTATAATGAGGTCCGTTCGGTTTGAGCACCTTGACGGCATTTTTACCGGATAAAAAAGTCCTTTATGCACAACTTTTTCGTCCAGCATTTCATTCTGGGTTTGCACTGCAGGCTCTGAACGGAGCCTCCGACCAAAATGTGAATAATGACTTGTTTTATATGGTTTTGTTTTCCTCAACACAGAGAAAGAAAGGCGGCTGCGAGCAAACGATCGGGAATTCAACCTCAAATTCAAGTATGCGGTGAGTTCATGACTTGGGAATCCTTGGGGTAGATTTACAAAACAAAATATTTAAAGTGTGCCTGGGTTTTCAACAAGTAAGATACACCATGTTCTCCTTACCTGCATTTGCTGTTGTTTGTACCCTGTTTCATGCCTTTAAGTTGTGATTTTCAGGTGATCTTCCCCATTTTTCTATTGTCCTGCTGTTTGCTATCCACTATCAGGGAGAGGGTCTGTAACAAGCCCTTCCCATGCTGAATTGATTTGTCTCTGGTTCAGTTAGCAGGGAAGCAATATCTGATTGACTGCCCCTCTGCTTTCCCAGGATGATTCAGGAATTCAGAGGCATTCTGACCAAATGGTTAACAAAATCCACATTCACAGACACACACTCACACATCGGAACAGTAGGAGAGGCAGAGACTGTGGAGATCATTATCACAGTGTTTGCAGATCTGTCAGCCTGCAGCTTATAAGTGCATAAGAGATGCCTGGGAAGATAGCCTCTCCCCATGTTGCTATAGAAATGTCCCTGTGTCCTTGTTACTACATAGGCTCTATACCTAATGACAGAGAGCGGATTGCAGAGAAGCTGGGAGACCCCTGGTGGCAGCCACTTCTACCATGTTACCCTGTCTTATATTATTTTTTGCCCCAAAAGAGGCACTAGGTCTTATTTTCGGGAAAAGTCTTATTATACTTACCTAGCAGGCTCAGTCCAGATCCCTTCTGCTGCTCTCCACAGCTCCAACGTGCTTCCTGCAGTCTTCGGCTGCTCATACATCACTTCCTGGTTACGGGGTTCATAAATCCCGCCTCCATGAAGTGATGGGTGTGATTGGTTTATCAAGTGCTGCATTAATTGGCTGAGCAGCAGTCGAAGAACCAATCACAGCCATCGCTTCCTGGAGGTGGGTTTTATGAATCCTGTAACTAGGAAGTGATGTTGTACAAGTGGCTGAGGACAGTAGGAACCATAGAATCATAGATCATAGAATCCTAGAATGGTAGAGTTGGAAGGGACCTCCAGAGTCATCTGGTCCAACCCCCTACTCAGTGCAGGATTCACTAAATCACTTCAGACAGAAATTTATCTAGCCTTTGTTTGAACACTTCCATTGAAGGAGAACTCACCACCTCTGGTGGTAACCTGTTTCACTCATTGATCACCCTCACTGGCAGAAATTTTTTTCTAATATATAATTTTTGTCTCTTCCCTTTCAGTTTCATCCCATTGCTTCTAGTCTTTCCTTGTACAAATGTGAACAGGGCTGATCCCTCTGCACTGTGACAGCCCTTCAGATATTTGTAGACAGCTATTAAGTCTCTTCTCAGCCTTCTTTTTTGCAAGCTAAACATTCCCAGTTCCTTTAACCGTTCCTCATAGGACATGATTTGCAGACCGCTCACCATCTTGGTAACTCTTCTCTGAACTTGCTCCAGTTTGTCTATGTCTTATTTTAAAGTGGGGTGCCCAGAACTGGACACAGTATTCCAGATGAGGTCTGACTATAGAAAAGTAGAGGGGGATAATTACCTCACATGATCTAGACTCTATGCTTCTACTAATACATTCCAGAATTGTGTTTGCCTTTTTGGCTGCTGCATCACATTGTTGACTTATGTTCAGTCTATGATCTATTAGTATACCCAAGTCTTTTTCACATGTGCTGCTTAGCTCAATTCCTCCCATTCTGTATGTGCTTTTTTCATTTTTCTTGCCCAGATGTAGGACTTTGCATTTCTCCTTGTTAAATATCATTTTGTTAGTCGCTGCCCACTGTTCAAGATTTTTTAGATCTTTTTGAATACTCTCTCTCTTCCCTAGTGTTAGCCATCCCTCCTAGCTTTGTGTCGCCATCAAATTTGATTAGTTTCCCATCAATTCCCTCCTCCAGATCATCTATAAAAATGTTGAAGAACACCAGGCCTAGGACAGAGCCTTGTGGTACCCCACTTGATACATTCTTCCACTTAGATGTGCAGCCATTTATGACCATTCTTTGAGTACAATCACTCAGCCAGCTGTGAATCCACCTAACAATCGCCTCATCAATCCCATATTTGGTCATTTTTGCAATAAGTATGGTATGAGATACTTTGTCAAATGCTTTACTAAAGTCAAGATATACTATATCCACCACATTTCCCTGATCAACCTAGTCAGTGATACTATCATAGAAGGAAATTAGATTAGTCTGGCATGACATGTTTGTTATAAACCCATGCTGGCTCTGGTTAATTACTTAATTTCTTTCCAAGTACTTGCATACATGCCGTTTAATAATTTGTTCAAAGATATTTCTCTGTATAGAAGTCAGGCTCACAGGCCTGTAGTTTCCCTGATCCACCTTCTTCCCTTTTTTGAAGATAGCGACAATATTTGCCCTTTTCCAATCTTCAGGGAGTTCTCCTGTTCTCCAGGAATTTTCAAAGATTATGGCGAGTGGCTCAACAATTACCTCTGCTGCTTCCTTTAGTATCCTAGGATGTAATTCATCTGGACCCTGAGACTTGAATTCAATTAAGTTAGCTAAGTGTTCCTTTACCATCTCTCTACTTTTAGATAGCCTGCATTCTTTATTCCCCCAATAGCACAGGGAAGATGAGTTGATGTTCCATCTACTTTTTGAGAGAAAAAAGATACAAAATAGGAATTTAAAAGTTCATCCTTCTCATCATCATTTGTAACCAATGCATCATTTTCATCTTGTAAGCATCCAATAGCATCTTTAACTATTTTTTTTGCTTTTGACATACCCCCAAAATTCTTTTTTATTGCTTTTGGCCTCTATTGCAAGCCTCAATTCATTATTAGCTTTAGCTTTCCTGACACTTGCCCTACAGTTTCTGCTGACCGCATTATATTATTTTTAGACATTCCCCCCTCTTTCTATTTGAAAAACATATTTGTCTTCCTTTTTAACATGTGTGCAAGTTCTGTGTTCATCCTTCCTGGTTTCTTTAAATGCTTCCCATTCTTCCTTCTTTTAGGGATTATTAACGATTGTGCTTTGAGAATCTCATTTCGCAGTATTTCCAACCTTCTTGGACATTTCTGTCTTTTAGAACATCCAGCAATTGGATTCTTCCTTTCCTCTTTCTGAGTTCATTAAAATCTGCCTTTCTGAAATCCAACCTTGAGGTCTTCCTCCCCTTTTTATCCAAAATTCAAGGATAGCATGATCACTGCCTCCTAAGGTTCCAGACACCCTTACTTCCTCAACCATTTCCTGCCTGTTGGTAAGAGTTGGTCTCAGATAGAAGATCTTCTTGTTTTTTCTTCTACCTTTTGGAAGATAAAGTTGTCAGCAAGAGCGGATAAGAATTTGTTGAATCCATTATGTTTACCTGAGAAAGATTCCTAACAAATGTCTGGGAAGTTTAAATCTCCCATAATCAATAATCATATTGCCCATCTAATGTAGAAAGAGTTCATCCATACCTTCTGCTTGTCCAGGTGGCCTATAGTAAATGCCTACAATGGTGTCCTTTCTGTCGTTCTCTCCTTGTATTCTTACCCAAACAGTTTCTACAGAACTACCATTCTCTGAAGCTTGAATTTCTGTGGAGATTAATGTTTTCCTAACATACAACGCAATACCTCCTCCCCCTTTTTTTTGGTCTGTTTCTTATAAATAAGTTGTATCCTTCAAGCCTTGTGTTCCAATCATGTGTATCATTCCACCAAGTTTCCATGATGCCTATGACATCATATTTCTCTTCCAATGCTAGGAGCTCTAATTCTCCTTGTTTATTTCCCATGCTCTGTGCATTTGTGTAGAAACATTTTAGTTTGTGATCGATGTCTCTTGCTCCTCTACTTGCCTTCTGAATTTTTTGTCTTTGTTCTTTCTTTCTACTTCTAATAGCGAGGTTCTCAAATGTATTAATTAGCGGTATATTTTTACCTAGCCTTTCACTTCCCTTCCCATATTGTTCTAGTTTAAAGCTCTCCTAATGAGTGAAGCAAGGCGCCCACCAAATATATGCTTACCTGTTTTTGTAAGGTGCAACCTGTCCCTAGCAAGCAGTCCATCATATAGGTAATTCACTCCATGGCTAGAAATCTAAATTACTGCTGATGTAGCCAGTTGTTTACCTCTAGAATCCTGTTCCATCTTCTTATTCCATGGCCATCCACTGGGAGGATGGATGAGAAGACCACCTGTGCTCCTAGTTCCTTCACCTTCTTTCCGAGGTTTTCAAAGTCTCTGCAGATAGTTGCAAGGTACTTTTTTGCAGAGTCATTTGTCCCCACATATACCAGTAGGAATGGTTGGTGTTCTGTAGGACTGAAGAATCTTGACAGCCTTATCAGACACATCTTTGATTTATGCACCTGGAAGACAGCACACCTCTCGTGAGGTTTCAGGTCTGCAGGCAGCGGCCTGGAATCCCCTACATCCACCACTCTCCTTTTCTTCATCACAACAGCACTTCTTTTTCTCCATTCAAGAGGAGTCTGTGTGCTTAGTACACATGTCTATGTGGGTAGAATCATTTCTTGCTGTACCTCTTTTTCCTCTGCTCTGTTCTTTGTGGGTAGAGAACCTCTAGAGAGCAGCTGCTGAACCTCTAGAGAGCAGCAAAAGGAACCTGGACCGAACCTGCTAGGTAATGTATTCTCTTTTTTTTAATGTAGTGTAACTAGGGTCTATTTTCAGAGTAGGGCTTATATTTCAAGCCTCCCCAAAAGCTAGGCTAAAGCTTATGTTTTGGATAGGTCTTATTTTCAGAGAAAGAGGGTATGTGGAAATATTACAGAATGTGTGTCAACAATTTTCACATCACTTACTTTTTGCACACATGGATTTGAAATCTGTTTGCTAAAAAAAATCCCAAACTGTATTGACTGCGGTGCAGATTCGCATTGAAATTAAAGGGAACCTGTCAGCACTTTTTAGGCCCATTTATAAAACTCCTTGTCCCATGTTTATTTACAAAGCCACGCCTGTGTAATTGCTGTTTAAAAATGTTCCTGCATGGCACACAACCGGATTTAAATAGCAAATTCTGCAACTGGCGTCCACAGTAAAACGCGGGCATGGAAAGGCATGCATTTTTGAATTTTGCTTCACACTCATGCGTATGAAATGCGTATTATCCGAGTGGAAGAAAAATCACAATGAAGGCGTGTGGCCCGCAGCCCCCACGCAATTAATATTGCGACGGCGCAGGAAATAAATACAAACAAAAAACCTGTACTGTGAATATCTGCCTGCATGCGGCTGCAGCCATACACAATACAATGACTTGCCATACACAGGGTCACCGGCCGGGCTCACAGCCGGAATCCGCTGTGGGCCTCTTGCATGCAGAATCCAACCTGCTCGTGTGAGCCCAGTCTAAAGGAAAACATTCTTCCTGACTCAAATCTAGCAATCAGAATAATCCCCGGATCACCGACCCTTCTGAAGTAATCAGTAACTATAACATGTAATATTGTAACACTCAAGAAAGGCACCCAGGCCCCTCTTGTGCTCATTTACTGAATTTGCCATGACCACATCTTTAGGCAGAGAGTTCCATAGTCTCACTGCTCTTACAGTAAAGAACCCCCTTCTATGTTTGTGTAGAAACCTTCTTTCTTCTAGACGCAGAGGGCGCCCCCTTGTTACTGTCACAGTCCTGGATACAAACAGATTATGGGAGAGATCTCTGTATTGTCCCCTGATATATTTATACATAGTTATTAGGTTGCCTGTCAACCGTTTTTTTTTCTAAGCTAAATAACCCTAATTTTGATAGCCTTGCTGGGTATTGTAGTCCGCCCATTCAATGTATTACATAGGTTGCCATATTTCAACCTGCTCAAGCTTTATTATATCTTTCTTGAGTACTGATGCCCAAAACTGAATGGCCAACAGTATGCCTAGTATCTGAATCCTGGCACTCCAGACAATTAGCTGAGCTGTGTGCTGCATATTCTTAACCAGGCACAACACTATACATTTAGTTTTAGCTGTTCCTTGTAGTTTAGCTCAGTCCTACTCACTTGAATGGACTAAGCTGCTTTGAGTTGGAGCACCAGGCACAGTTTCAACCAAATGTCCATCACTGTACTAGCTAACCGTGTAAAGCGCTGCTTGCTCACTGGAGCGCTGTGCTGATTGGTAGGGCTGCTTGGAGTTAGCGCCCACCAATTGGATATCAATACCTTTTTTTGAGGAGAGGTCATCGATTTTATAGATCCATTAAGCCTTCTTAAAATCAACTAGAAAAGTCCTAGGTTATTTCAAATTAGCATAATCCCTGCCCCTTTTCCAGTCTGATTGACTGATGTACGCTATAATGGCACCATACTAAGATATTTAATGTAAGAGGAGGAGTCAGATCATTATACACGGTGGGTCATAGAAAAGTAGCCCAGCACCACACTCTTATGAAAGCTGTCTACAAAAAAATCCGTCTCCATTGCCCATAGCAACCAATCACAGTGCAGCTTTAATGTCTTATAGTGATATGGTAGAATGAAAGCTGCATTGTGATTGGTTGCAAGAAAGACAGGTTTTCTTTTAGACAACTTTCATAAGAGTGTGGTGCCGGCTACTTTTCCGAAGGCCACTATGTATTTCTAGGTAATTTTTTTTCCTATTTTTAGGATTTTTAGAGGGAAATTCTCTTGTCACTGATCTACCATAGAAACAAGCAACACAAAGTTTGTTTCTGTGGACACAGACGCCACTTACTTAAAATCTATTTATTAAAAGGTGTCAGAAGTGCGCTGCTGGGTTATAAGCAGATTATTTCAGGCATCAGGCTCCATGTAGGGATTATTATTTAGCCAATTATTTATCTACTTATTGTAATTACACAGTCCTGGAGGGAGGAGTAATCCGCTAATTCCAGACATACTTGTGCAGGATTGATGACAGGACTAAGATGCTTGTGCATTATAGGTGTAAGCCCGCTCTGAGATACCCGGAGTAGGAGATATTATCCAAAGCAGGACAGTTCCAATATTACAGCAACACTTCAATAATCCAGCATTCTGAGGGCTCCTTCACACGGCCACTGCAATTTCCGGCCGCCCGCTTTGTGTCCGCAAGTCGCATGAGCGAGAGGTAGCCGCGACCACGTCTGGAGGCTGCCCTGTCTATGTCTTGAGGGTGTGTGCACATGCCTGCACTCTTAAAGGGCCAGCATGCTTCATGGCATTTTTTTCCCTGCCAAGCATGTGGTATTCTTGGCTAAATCAGGCACCCTTCCTCTAAGGAAAGTGTTTGAGTTTCTGATCTTTTGGCCTAGTTTAAAGGGGTTTTCTGGGACTTTGGGTGACCTATTTACAGGATAGGCCATCCATAGATGATCAGCATAGGGCCGCAGTTTTGAATCCCCACCTGTCATCTGATTGCCAGTGCCGCTGTCAGCATGGGGAGTGCAGTTAGCACATTGTGTTGTCTGCAGTGTAGCGGATCAGTTTAGTATTGCAGGCACAGCACCCTTTAAATTCAATGGCTAATCAAGCCACTGCAATGTTGTCTGTACTATTTGTTTCCAGCACTGACCACATTGACCACACTGACCACCACTGACCTCATTCTGAAGTTATACTGTCTGCCCCGACCCAGATTGATCTAACTATGCCTCAGTTCACACGCTCAAGTTCTGCACCTTCGTCTATTCTATCTCCAGCTGCCACATTACTGGGACCACTTCTAGTGTAACAGCCTGGGGACCTTGCATCAAAGCTTACATCCCAGTTGTCGGGGTATAAGGGTGAAGATCAGAGTTCCTCATGTGTCACCTCTGCATTTGGCTCAAAGTCGAACCAATATGTGGCTCAATGGATCCATATGTGCTGACTTTGTCAATGATGATCACAATGAATCCCCTGCTCCTTCCTGACCATTAGAGATTTTTGGAACATCAGACAATGGAAACCCTTGTGGACCCTACTAGGGATGCCCAGTTGACAGATCAGCTTAAAGGGGTTGTCCCGCGCCGAAACGGTTTTTTTTTTTTTTCAACAGCCCCCCCGTTTGGCGCGAGACAAACCCGATGCAGGGGTTAAAAAAGAAAACCGGACAGTGCTTACCTGAATCCCAGCGCTCCGGTGACTTCTTACTTACCTGGTGAAGATGGCCGCCGGGATCTTCTCCCTCGGTGGACCGCAGGGCTTCTGTGCGGTCCATTGCCGATTCCAGCCTTCTGATTGGCTGGAATCGGCACGTGACGGGGCGGAGCTACCAGGAGCCGCTCTCCGGCACGAGCGGCCCCATTCAGAAAAGAAGAAGACCGGACTGCGCAAGCGCGTCTAATCCGGCGATTAGACGCTGAAAATTAGACGGCACCATGGAGACGAGGACGCTAGCAACGGAACAGGTAAGTGAATAACTTCTGATAACTTCTGTATGGCTCATAATTAATGCACGATGTACATTACAAAGTGCATTAATATGGTCATACAGAAGTGTATACCCCCACTTGCTTTCGCGGGACAACCCCTTTAAGTGCATTGGATAAATTCCTATTAATCCACCATAAAGCTATTGCTCCATACACCAAAATGAATTCAGCTATCAGACCTACATTAAATTATGATGTCAGACCCTATAATAAACTCAGACTCTGAACCCCTAAATTAATCAGACCCCTACACCAACAAATGCAATCATATCCAGAGCTTCACCATGCCCCCAGCCCTCCTGTAGTAATCTTATCAGGAGTTTCACCACTTCCCTAATAATCACAATCAGAGAGCCAATCATACACATGCCAATTGCAGAGCTGACAGTGAGACTCAGTGAGTAAGTGATGGCTACTACACTGCAGTACTTCTAGCAGACGTGCCTAGAGAGCGGTGCATCTGCTAGATATGGACAGAATGTTTTTTCCTCAGAATTTTGCTAGCACCACAGTTGGGAATCACTAGACTAAAGGCTCATGCACATGGCTATGTTAGAGCTTCACTTAGTGCGGAAGTGTAATAAAGCTGTCTTTGAGGTCTATGAAGCCTGTATTCTACCTCTATTTGCTTCTGATTTCATACAGGGCTTTTGACTGTTGGATTCTATACAAATATGTTTTTATAACAGTGTCATGCTCCATGGGATGCCCCAGTGTATGGCATGTTACAGTGTATCTCTGCCATGTATTTCCTTTTATAAGACTTTTCCTTTATGTTATTACTTTCTATTTGCCATATTATTACTTTTTGTAACTTAGTATGCTTCTGGCCGTGTTCTCACTTTCTCCAGCTTCTTCTCTGGATATTAATCCATTGCCAGCGCCGAGCTTAATACTTTAGCAGCTGCATGACGTCCGGTGGTTAGCGGCGTCTCCCCAGCTTTAGTAAACCCTGCATTCTCCTCTCTGTTCCCGCACAGTTAATAACTGATTGCACATCACAGCCTCCTGTAATTCTCTGCCAGTGGAATATTCTGAGATCTATGTGATATAAACAGAGCCGACACCATAATACCCGGAGCTCTGGGAACCTTGCAGCTCCTCCTGCTTGATCCACAGTCCAATAATACAGGGCTCTGCAGCCGTGGGACATGGGAATTACAGGGCAGTCAATGGGATGATTGATTGAAACGATGTGTAAATGTTAGCTGTAGCTATAAAAATCAGTGCCTGGTGACTGACAGTCAATAGATGCTGTCTGGGCAGCGATGGCTACCATTTGAAGGCTTGTTCAATAGCAAATAATTTTTCTTTACTTTAAAGCTTAATTTAATTTATTTATTTTTGCTAAATGTAATCAGTTACATTTATACTGAATTAGAAACACCGGCCCTTTCACGATTGGAGCTTCCCTGTATGAAGTTTATCCCCATGACCCCGGAGTGCGGCATAAAATCACATAACAAGTTCTCCATGGATCAGTTTCAGTGTGACTCCACATTAGATAGAAAAATCCAGCAATCTGAGCGACTTCCAACAAGGACTGGTCATCGGTCCTAGACTAGCTGAGGCCAGGATTGCAAATACTCCAAATCTTGTGGCGTTTTCTCATGCAACGGTATGGAGAATACACCAAAATGGTGTGATTGAGGAAAATATCCAGCAACAGTGGATCATGTGACCGGAAACAAAATGGTTAATAAAAGGGGTCAGAGGAGGAGATCATGAATTGCTCTAATGAACAAGCAGTACACAATACAAGCAAATTACAGCCAAATACAATATAGGTGCTCCAACTACTGTGTCTGAACGCACAAGTCATCGGTCCTTAGTACCGATGGGCTGTAACATCAGACAACTAGTTCCAGCGCCAGTTCTGTCTAAGAGAAAAAGAAGAGCTATACTCCCGGGGGTACATGAGCTCAAAAATTGGATCACTGATTAGTGGAAAAACATCTCCTGGTCAGATAAATCCAGATTTCTGTTGCAACATGCTGGTAGGAGGTCAGAATTTGGTGTAAGCAGCATGAATCGATGAACCCTTCCTGTCAGCTGTTCAGAGCAAGCCAGCACCTCCATCTAATTTGTGGCAGCTACAAGAAGCTTCTTCTCCACATGGGCTAATATTCCTGCAGAAGAATTTCAACATCTAGTAGTGGAATCTATGTCACAACGAATTGCTGCAGTTCGGAAGGCAAAAGGTGGTCCAATTTTTGCACTCTTTTGTTGGTTGGCCTTGGAAAGTGAGAGCAGTTTATCTGCACCTTACTGTCATGCATGTGACCACACAGCTTAGCTCCAATGAGGAATCGAATGGCTGGATGGTCTTAAGGACAGAAATGTCCAAGAAGGTTGAGAACTATTGCGAAATGAGATTCTCAAAGCAATCGTTAACAATCCCTAAAAGAATTCCAATATCGCGCCCCCTCTCCAACTCTGTTAACTGGACATCTTTTTGATTGCGTCGTTGAGGCGTCTAGTGGTCAACAAGCTCTACACAAACGGTAAAAGAGGTCCGCTACACACAAGTAGGAAAGGGTTGGAACCACTTTTAGGGCCTCAGGTGACAGAACCGTTCATCTAATCACACCACAACTCTAATGATTTGCATATCTGCCTGAGATGGAACTGTATGACAAGTTTTGCAGCAAAACAACAACTCCTTCTAGGTGCTGATTTTTTTACAATGAGTGTAGATTGCAACGTTTCTTAGCTGCGCTTATATTGCTTATTTATGTAAGATAGTTTACAATGGGAGATACACTTTTAGGTCGCCTGCATGTGGAAGTCGGCAGCAGAATCCGACCCTGACAGCAGCTGGCGACTGCATGTGCCTGTCATTTCTGTTCTTCATCTGTACATCGATGGACTCAATGGCTCGCGGTTGGACATACGCAGTACAGGTTTTTTTTTCTTTTCTTTTTTTTCTTCCCGCGCCGTCACTAGGCAATGACGCGGAATCCGCAACCCGTTTGCAATATCAATTGCGGACAAGTTGCGGGTCAGACGGCTTCCATTGGCTTCAACAGAAGCCGTCCATGCGGACACAGCATGAAAATAGAGCATGTTGTGATTTTTCCTCCACTTGTGGAAACCGCACTTAAACAAGGAATGTCCGTAAGCAGCACCAAAATCTGATCCCCACTAGGGACGGTATTTGCTGCGGATCCACGGTGTGGACTCCCACCGCTTATTCCGCAGCAAACCTCCATTTATGTGCAGGAGGCCTAAGGGCCCCTGCACACAGGTGGAAATTCTGCGGCATGATTTCCTGCGGAATTTCTGGCGCTGAAAGCCTGCATAGGATTGCGTTAACAAACGCAATCCTATGCGGCGCTCGGGTCTGGTCCCGCGGCGAGAATCCTCGCCACCGGATCCGACCCGCCCGTCTGCAGGTGGCCTAAAGTGTATATTGTTTTCTGTTACACATGCTGCCAAATGTCCACCCCCTTACTACAAAGTTACTCCGCAAACAAGGCTGAAAAATTGTGTACTTTATTTACAAAATCTGTACCATTCTTCTACAAAGTTAAACACTATATATTTGTAATCTACAATATTGTGAACTGAAACATTGTAACTGGAAGCTCTGTGACCTTGTGATAGGACAGCGTATAACATGGTGCCCTGTAACTTTGTGACATGATACTTCTGGACTAACATACAATTGTGCAATATTGTGTAACGCGTTCATAGATGATAAGTCCTGATGATTCGCCTGATAGTGGTCAGCATCACATAGAGTTTACTGATTGAGTATTGATTGACTACAATCAGAATCAGTCATCAAACTTTCATCAGTAGAGGTCTGCCCTCCAAAATAAATGAGGCAAGTGGCAAGATCCCTTCATTGTTTAGAGCAGGGGTCCCCAACTCCAGTCCTCAGGGACCACCAACAGGTCATGTTTTCAGGATATCCTATGGTAGGAACACCTGTGGCAATGTCTGAGGACCGACAGTAATTACATCACTTGTGCGATACTGAGGAAATCCTGAAAACATGACCTGTTGGTGGTCCCTGAGGACTGGAGTTGGGGAACACTGGTTTGAGAGTCATAATGCTGTATATACAGTTGTGGCTGTGCCTGGTACTGCAGCCCCATTCGTTCTGCTGATCATCGGGGGTCCTAAGGTTAGGACATTAATATTTTATCCCGTAAAATCCCTTTCTTTAGTCATTGTTTAATTAATATTCTGAAACTTTTCAAGATCTCTGTTTGCTGTTAGTGAAAGAAAAACATTCAGTTTGCTTTGACTGTTTCCAGAGTAGACAATCCTTTGTGAGCTAAAAGATTATCAATCATGTTGGTTTAGGATTGCCTAGGCTGATAAAAAAATTAGCTGTCAAAAGTATTAGATCCGTAGGGTTCTCAGGCACTGGACCATCAAGGGCCCTGACGACCTGTGGGACGAAGAATCAGTGTTAATGGCAGACCGGCTGCATTCCTGGGGTGAAGCTCCACATCGCGAGGGAGGAGAAGGAGACTCCCTTTCCACATAGTTGGACACCGCAGAAGCAGTGCAGAAGAACAGATGCCATGGATACTTAAAAAGGTCTGTAATGCAGAAATGGTGCAGACGAAGAGTGAAGAGGGAGTGGACTGGCAAGAAGTTTTCCTACAATTGTGAATGAACTTCAACCCCCTGGTATCGTTTGAGATAAAATTCCTGGAGAAAGAGGACTCATGGGACTGTGACAGCATCAGCGGGAAATAGTTATGGTGCCATGATTTAGGTTAGGTCTTTTGAGGGTTACTTACAGAGTAGCAATGGTTATGGTATAGTGCAGTGTGATGGTATGTACATTGGATGTACCTGATGTGTGTTTATGATGATATGTAATGGAGCAGTGGGACACCCTGACGCTTCACACACCGCATCACAGACCGGGGCAGTGGGGATTACAGTGTCCCTGCCGATGAATCCTGGCTGCCAATCGGAAGCTAGGGGCTTGCCAGGGGGCGTTAACTCCTGCAAACCCAGGTCAGCCCCTAGCTTCCGGTGGCGTCAAAATACAATAATACCGGCATAGAGTGTATACGGTATCAAGTAATGCAATGCGGTAGTTTAACCGGATATTTTACGTGATGTTTATGACGTGATGCGTTCTGTAAGGATGTTGCTTATTGGGATCTTTGAGGTTCGGACCTATGTCCATAGAAATTATGTTATGTAGCGGTTATGCCGCAGTAATGGGAAGTAGCAAAAGACATTGGAAAATATGAGGAATGCCATGTGCCTTACTGCTGCAAGGAGGAGCTAGAGCAGTGATGTGATGTAAAGATTGGCAAGAGTCGCCAAGTGCTGAGAAATATATTGAGTACTGTCACTTTAAGTGTATTCACATTTAGGTAAAAGTGCACTAACCCTCCTATAGAGAGCAATTCCTGTTTATTATGCAAAAATTTAGTAAAAGTTATATTTTTGTTAAAAAAAATGTTCCGCCTGTGCCTCTGTCTGTCATTGCCGTGCTATCCTGAACCTTACCACCAGCCGTTACATTTGCACACATTGCAGGATACAATGCATACCAGACTGCCCCAGTGTTGTACAGTGGAGCTCCTTAAAGGGGGTATTGGAATTTCAAAAAATAAAACATTCAGTATTAATTCCTCATGATTTCAACACCTCTGCTTGAATAGAAACCTTCATTAGTTACTTCCAGAATCCAGAGGATAACAATCTGTCATTTGATCATGACATAGGTGCCTGACTCATTAAAAGGCACACCTCTGATAATGTACTGCAATGAGCTGTGTGAGCATTACATCACCAAGACACATTTTCATCCTTTCGAAGCAAACAATGAGAGTTTTCATTAAATTTCCCAGTTAGTCCAAATATAGTATTTGGTGCATTAGTTTCTGAGCTTCGATTAGGGAAGCTTTAAAGGGGTTGTCCCGCGGCAGCAAGTGGGTCTATACACTTCTGTATGGCCATATTAATGCACTTTGTAATATACATTGTGCATTAATTATGAGCCATACAGAAGTTATAACAAGTTTTTTTCTTACCTGCTCCGTTGCTGGCGTCCTCGTCTCCATGGTGGCGACTAATTTTCGCCCTCCGATGGCCAAATTAGCCGCGCTTGCGCAGTCCTGGTCTTCTGCTCTCTTCAATGGAGCCGCTCGTGCAGAATGCAGGCTCCGTGTAGCTCCGCCCCGTCACGTGCCGATTCCAGCCAATCAGGAGGCTGGAATCGGCAATGGACCGCACAGAAGAGCTGCGGTCCACGGAGGAAGAGGATTCCGGCGGCCATCTTCACAGGTAAGTAGAGAAGTCACCGGAGCGCGGGGATTAAGGTAAGCGCTCCGGTAAGCTTTCTGTACGTCCCTGCATCGGGGTTGTCTCGCGCCGAACGGGGGGGGGGGGGGGGGTTTGAAAAAAAAAACAACCCGTTTCGGCGCGGGACAACCCCCTTAATCATATAGAAAGATAGAGCATATTTTTACCTTCTATCTTTTCATCAGCCTGCAAGACATTCTGCAAATCTGGTGGAAAATCACATACTTAGGGCTCCCGTGTGACTGAGCCCTTAACTGGTTTTTTCCTTGTCTAACCATACTTGGTCTTCATTGCAAACTGTGTGAATTGAGGTTCCTGTTGCAGCAAGCTGCCTCCAAACCTGGGCGAAAGCTGTCCAAGCAAGACATCTCTTCTCAAACTCCTTGAGACTGTTACATCCGATCTTGATATAATAGTTGCATCCTAAAAAGGCAAATACACACATAATGTATAAACATGGATAGCACAGAAGTATATAAGAAAACACAAAATGGAGAAGACAGGAAATCTAACCTAAGCTCTTAAAATCCAGAATGAGCCTACCTACTAGGGTACAATATAAATCTTGGTATTTGTATAGCACCAACTTATTCCGCAGCACTTTCAGGTAATTATTACCCACCACCAAGCTGGGTTCTCATTTTACCAACCTCAGAAGGATGGAAGGCTGAGTCAACCTTGAGCCGGCTACCTGAATCATGTAAGGATTGAACTTGCAACCTTCAGGTCGTAGGTGAGAGCTTACACTCTGCACAACCCGAGGCTCAGGGTACTTGGTCTACCTACGTCAGGAACCTAGGGTGACCGTGATTTCCTCTAGGTGGTGACGGAAAAGTGGAGGAGGTTAGATAACGCTCTTGTATAATAACCACAAAATTGCGGGAAATAAGATGAAATAACAGACCAGATATATAATGAGACCACAGCACACTTGCCTTAAAAGGGACGTAGGTCAGGACAAGGAGCCATGGACAGGACAAGAAACATCTTCAAACTGAGAGTATAACCGGTGTCCTCAGTGAGGAGGAGCTGGAACAAATACACACAAGTAAGAGCTGATTGGCTGGCTGTGATGCACATCTACCAGCCAACCAATCTATCCATACACCTGCAGAGAAGTATCCCTGTTGATATGCAGTGCTGAAATGACGGTGACATCTCCCCAGTCCCGACCCCCTCACAGGAGAGACATTTGTACAAGAGTGTGAAAAATAAGGATGTTTCCTGGGACACTTATGGATGATAATAAAATATCTTTAGTATCTCCTTAAACAAGAATACCCAAAACAAATGCAAACACAGAGAAGATTCAGACATTACTCACCATTAAGTTATAGATCTTTCTAGTCCTAACCAAACATTTTTGCTCCAAGTATAGTAGAATGGTTGCAGTTCTGGAACATTGATCTTCAGAGTTGTCATTATGTTTGGTGAATTTCAGAATTTTTGACAGTTTCTTTTTTTTTTTTTTTTTGAAATTCAGACCAATGCAATCAAGACCTCAAAGTACAATGTATTCACCTTTCTTCCTCTCAACCTCTTCGAGCAGTTCCAACGAGTGGCTAATGCCTATTTCGTCTTCCTCCTGATCCTGCAAGTAAGTATTTCTACTAGTATATGTTGCTTTCATTGACCTCATGTAAGAGACCATAGACAGCGGATTCAAGGTATTTCTGTATTTTGGGTCAGTAAAAGCCTGACAGGCATAGAGCTGACCTGGCTCCAGAGCATGGAGTGCCAGGCTGAGCTCCATAAGTTAGTCACAGTCCCCTTTTTCTCATGGGTTAGCAGATGGGACATCAGGGACTCATGACCCAGATATGACCATACCAGTTCGGGGGAGGGCTGGGTCTTGAAGTAGGCCCTTTTGGTTGCCTACATAGCCATCAGGAGTTGTTATGGATTAAAAATGAGTTTATTACCAGTAGAACAGAGATATGATAAGTTCTAATCTGATTACCTGGTATATATCAGTCAATCAATAGAGTCCACAAGGCCATTTGAAAGGTTGTCAAACGGAGTCATGCCTCAGTCCATTGGAAGCAACAGTAAGTGATGGTAGTTTCACCAAACAGTCCTTAGGCCCATCAGAATGTGCTACCTGTATTCGCTCTACGCACAGAGTTATAAATCTGGTATTTTTCTCTTTCAGCTCATTCCTCAGGTGTCTTCCCTGTCCTGGTTCACTACAGTAGTCCCATTGGTTTTGGTGCTTGCCGTGTCTGCTGTAAAAGATGCCACCGATGACTTTGTAAGACGATCTCATAAATTTGTGTAATTTCTAATGTAATTTGAAAAGTTAATATTAAATGGTAAAATGACAATCCCAAAAAATAAATGTCTGACTTTGGACTTCTGATATTCAACCTCCCATGTTATATGAATGTAGGAAAAACTAGAAAATTGGAAAATCTGTAATGTGTTGCAATTTATGCTAGTTGCTTGCAGGGGTCAGAGCTGGTGTCGAGGGTGGGGGGGGGGGGGGTGGTTAATAAAACTTTGTTGTAAAGTTTTTTTCTTACTTTCCTCAACTTGCATGTGTATTTCCTAAGTACTTCTGTACAAACCTCCTTTCGTATTTCAGTATCGGCACAAAAGTGACAATCAAGTCAATAATCGGACAGTCCAAGTACTTAGTAAAGGAGGGTAAGTGGTCGCCAACTTTTATCAGTCTGGAAACTTTTGATCACATTGCATTTCTGTAACAGCACACATAGTAGTATATTACCCAACATGCACTTCAGCCTGAAGCTGTAAAGCAAATGTCCAGGCTCCACCACCTTCCTGAGTCATTTTCCCCTCCTTCATGTATTGTAGCTACCTGGTGATGATCTTTTTCTCACTAGTGGTTTAATTGATTCTACTTTATCATTGTTCTGTCCCTGTTGAGCTTTTGCTTAGACACAGCAATAGAGATGAGCGAGTATACTCGCTAAAGGCAATTGCTCGAGCGAGCATTGCCTTTAGCGAGTACCTGCCCGCTTGAGACAAAAGGGTCGGGTGCCGGCGGCGGGCAGGGAGCTGCAGGGGAGAGCGGGGTGGAACGGAGGGGAGATCTCTCTCTCTCCCTCCCCCCCCCCCCCCCCCCGCTCCCTCCTGCTGACTGCCGGTACTCACCACTCCCCGCGCCGACACCCGAACCTTTCGCCTTGAGCGGGCAGGTACTCGCTAAAGGCAATGCTCGCTCGAGCAATTGCCTTTAGCGAGTATACTCGCTCATCTCTACACAGCAACCAATCGGAACAAGCAAAGTAGCGGGTTAAAGTATAGGGAAGAACAAAGCAGCAAACTCAGCCTCTGATGAAAGAGTAGATGGATGTCAGACTGCCTCAGACTCCAACATACAATACAGCAAAGCTGGAGTCCCTGGTCATAGCTGTGCACTAATGCATCCCTTATTGAATTCCCCTCCCCTGAATCCTAATATAACAGAAACACATTACAGAATAAAGTAAAAGTGCTCTGATTGGTCAGTGTGATCATGTTGTGCCACCGCTAGTCATATATATGGAAGTTAATAATCTCATTCTGCAAAAACAATCAGCCAAGCAAATGTCAAGTAAGACGTAATAAAATGCTCTTCTCCGTAGCACCGCAGCCACCAGCGGATTGCTCCTTTGCATATTTCCTGTCACTTAATTACTTTTCCTTCAGGTTTACAAAAGAGAAATGGATGAAAGTGCAGGTGGGCGACATCATAAAACTGGAAAATAACAACTTTGTGACGGTAAGTTTCATGTTTTATATTCATATTCGTTCTAGATTACGTGTCCTGCATTCAGCACTCAAGTTCCTTATCACCACCTAATTCTCAACGTCTCTACTCTTAAAGGGAACCAGTCATATCCCCCTTACACCATAGACTAAGTAATGGTGCTGTTAGGGGACATAACGGGGAGCCAGCTGATCACTGGCGTAACTATAGGGGATGCAGTTGCACCCGGGCCCATCAGCCCTAAGGGGCCCATAAGGCCTATCTTTTCCATATACGGAGCCTAGTACTATGAATAAAGCATTATAGTTGGGGGCCCTATTACAGGTTTTGCATTGGGGTCCAGGAGCTTCAATTTACGCATCTGCATAAAGGGGTTAAGAGAAGCTGGGGGGCCCCAAGATGGCTCATGAGGCTTTAGCTACGCCCCTGCAGCTAATATATTTTTTATACTTACCCACTCCCTGGATCCAGCGGTGTTCCCTCTGAAGTCCTGGCGGTGCGCGAAAATCTGACTGTTTAGAGAGTCCCATGTGAGTGCTCTCCCTTAGACTTGTATAGGAGAGCACGTGCACAGGACTCTCCAAAGAGTCAGATTTTCGCGCACCGCCAGGACTTCAGAGGGAACACCGCTGGATCCAGGGAGCGGGTAAGTATAAAAAATACATCAGCTGGCTCCCTGTCACGTCCCTAACAGCACTATAATTTAGTATATGTTGCTGTGGGGATGTGACAGGTTCCCTATAGGCCTCATTCACACGGGTGATAACGATATCTTTGTACACTCGATTTTGTAGCGTCAGTAATGCTTTTTTTCTTGGGAAATATGTTGCATCACGTCGCTGCTACCATTGATTTTAGTGAGGATAGAATTGCGCAATTTTATCATGAGAAAGTCAATAGGAGTTTCTAATGCTAAAAATGTATTGCGCTGCGGAATATGCTGGCGCTATACAAATAAAGTTTATTATTATTGTTATTGCATAGCACGAAAATAGCAAGTACGTGTTATGCGTTGTGATGAACAAGGAGGTTCCATAGGGAAACATGGGCTACAAAACATCGCAAATCCGGCAGTATTCAGCATGCCACAATTTTTTTTTTCTAGCAACATAGCATCAGACAAAACATGGCTAATGTGAAGGAACCCATTGGAAACCATTGGTTTCACATACATGCGATTTGTAGCGCTGTCGCATTACTACAAAATCGTGTGAATTTTCTAGCCCGTGTGAAAGCGGCCTAAGGGTGACTACCCACTACAGTTTTTTTTCACTGCGAAATTCGCAGCGTTTTTTTTTCTGCATGAGTCTATGGGACTTGTATTGTTAAAATCGCGATTGCGCAAAATCGCGATTTCGTGGTAAATTGCGATTTTGCGCGATTGCGATTTTAACATTACAAGTCCCATAGACTCATGCAGAAAAGAAAATGCTGCGAATTTCGCAGGGAAAGAAAAACTCCAGTGGGTAGTCACCCTTAAAGGGTTATTAAACTTAGCTTTTCTATCTTTCCCATGCAAGTCAATACAATTTATTGTTCTCTTTTATCAGCCATTTATCACTTGGGGAAACATCTCTTCCCCTGTGATCATTATTTCAGTGTTAGGAATCTTCAGAAACATTTATTTACATATTTGTGAGGTATATTAGCAGTTTGTTAAGACTGCAGGGACCTCCCAGCCAGCAGTGTTCAATGTCCCATGATGAATGAACACATAACAACTGTTTTAACTTTCTGTAGATGAGGGCCGGCCACAGCTTAGTAAATGATAAATTCTATTTGATAGTAAGCTCATAACTTTAATCACCCCCAAATGACCGTTTATTTAGCTTTTGCCGCTTGCAGTGACTTAAATAATCCAAAAATTATGCCATTAAAAAATAGAGCTTGACCCGCAGACACGAGCCCATTAACATTAACAGAAAAATTAATAAGTCATGACTCCTGGAATGCAATAATGAAACAAACTGAAAAGTTAGCTGGACATTAGGGCTTTGTCACTAAGGGGTTAAGTACACTTTGCTATGAGGTGGAGAGATAGAGGAAATAAGTCCTGTTGAGGTGTTTGGCCGGTTGCATGTGGTGCCATTACTTGCATGTGACAAGCATATTTATGATAGGTTTTACTAATATCTGATGCTGCTAGCTTACTTGCATGCGGTGGGATCTATTCATGTGGGCAAGCAATGTGTGTGTGGGGTCACATGATCGGTCTGGGGGCAGCATGTTCTGGCATCGCTTTAGTGCACAGATTATATTTTGTGTTCTGTATTATTACACATTTTGGGTTACTTTATCGGTACGCAGTGACGCCTCTTTTATGCATGAGGCAGACATATTTATGATCGCTATATATTAATATGTAATTAACCATCAATTTCAGCTCCGCATTGGTGAACTGGTATATGTGTCGTTTTTTAATTTATTTGATTGCTTTAAAAAAAAAAAAAATTTTATAGATTTTTTTATAATAGAGATATTTATTGGATAATGGATGACGTATGACTCCATTGTGTGCTTTGGTTTCTTCCATACGTGATTATCTAATATCTGGATTTGATTGTGTTACTTTGTAACAATAACATGATTGAGATTGGTGCCTCTCCAGGGCTGTTCCTGCCTGCGGCACATCCTGCCTGTCCTCATTTTACATATTATGTCTTCTGATGTAGTCCAGTCTGGGAATATAAAATATACAGAGACAAGACGTGTAATTAATGCTTCTAGTATGTAATGACCCTGGTCCCAGCATGGAGGGGTCTCACTGCTCTCTTGTGTTTAGGCAGACTTGCTGTTACTTTCCAGCAGCGAACCCAACAGCCTGGTGTACACCGAGACTGCTGAGCTGGATGGGTAAGTGATGGTCTTCCATAAATCACGAGCAGTCTTATATTATCTGACAGTATTATAGGAGTTATATTCTTGTACATAGGAGGCAGTATTATATTAGTTATATTCTTGTACATAGGAGGGGGCAGTATTATAGTAGCTATATTCTTGTACATAGGGGGCAGTATTATAGTAGTTATATTCTTGTACATAGGAGGCAGTATTATAGTAGTTATATTCTTGTACATAGGGGGCAGTATTATAGTAGTTATATTCTTGTACATAGGAGGCAGTATTATAGTAGTTATATTCTTGTACATAGGAGCAGTATTATAGTAGTTCTATTCTTGTACGTAGGGGGCAGTATTATAGTAGTTCTATTCTTGTACGTAGGGGGCAGTATTATAGTAGTTATATTCTTATATATGGGGGGAAGTATTATAGTAGTTATATTCTTGTACATAGGGGGCAGTATTATAGTAGTTATATTCTTGTACATAGGAGGCAGTATTATAGTAGTTATATTCTTGTACATAGGAGCAGTATTATAGTAGTTCTATTCTTGTACGTAGGGGGCAGTATTATAGTAGTTCTATTCTTGTACGTAGGGGGCAGTATTATAGTAGTTATATTCTTGTACATAGGAGCAGTATTATAGTAGTTATATTCTTGTACATAGGAGCAGTATTATAGTAGTTATATTCTTGTACATAGGGGCAGTATTATAGTAGTTATATTCTTGTACACATGGGGCAGTATTATAGTAGTTATATTCTTGTACATAGGGGGCAGTATTATAGTAGTTATATTCTTGTACATAGGGGGTAGTATTATAGTAGTTATATTCTTGTACATAGGGGCAGTATTATAGTAGTTATATTCTTGTACATAGGGGGCAGTATTATAGTAGTTATATTCTTGTACATAGGGGGCAGTATTATAGTAGTGGCATTCTTGAACATAGGAGGCAGTATTATAGTAGTTATATTCTTGTACATAGGGGACAGTATTATAGTAATTATATACTTGTACATAGGGGACAGTATTATAGTATTTATATTCTTGTACATAGGGGGCAGTATTCTAGTAGTTATATTCTTGTACATAGGGGGCAGTATTCTAGTAGTTATATTCTTGTACATAGGGGGCAGTATTATAGTAGTTATAGTCTTGTAAATAGGAGGCAGTATTATAGTAGTTATATTCTTGTACATAGGGGACAGTATTATAGTAGTTATATTCTTGTACATAGGGGACATTATTATAGTAGTTATATTCTTGTACATAGGGGGCAGTATTATAGTAGTTATATTCTTGTACATAGGGAGCAGTATTATAGTAGTTTTATTCTTGTACATAGGTAGCAGTATTATAGTAGTTATATTCTTGTATATAGGGGCCAGTATTATAGTAGTTATATTTTTGTGCATGGGGGGCAGTATTATAGTAGTTCTATTCTTGTACATAGGGGGCAGTATTATAGTAGTTATATTCTTGTAAATAGGAGGCAGTATTATAGTAGTTATATTCTTGTACATAGGGGGCAGTATTATAGTAGTTATATTCTTGTACATAGGGGGCAGTATTATAGTAGTTATGTTCTTGTACATAGGGGGTAGTATTATAGTAGTTATATTCTTGTACATAGGAGGCAGTATTATAGTAGTTATATTCTTGTACATAGAGGGCAGTATTATAGTAGGTATATTCCTGTACATAGAGGGCAGTATTATAGTAGTTATATTCTTGTACATAGAGAGCAGTATTATAGTAGTTATATTCTTGTACATAGGGGGGCAGTATTATAGTAGTTATATTCTTGTACATAGGAGGCAGTATTATAGTAGTTATATTCTTGTACATAGGGGTAGTATTATAGTAGTTATATTCTTGTACATAGTAGGCAGTATTATAGTAGTTATATTCTTGTACATAGGGGGCAGTATTATAGTAGTTATATTCTTGTATATAGGGGTAGTACTATAGTAGTTATATTCTTGTACATAGGGGCAGTATTATAGTAGTTATATTCTTGTACATAGGGGGCAGTATTATAGTTGTTATAGTCTTGTACATAGGGGACAGTATTATAGTAGTTATATTCTTGTACATAGGGGGCAGTATTATAGTAGTTATATTCTTGTACATAGGGAGCAGTATTATAGTAGTTTTATTCTTGTACATAGGTAGCAGTATTATAGTAGTTATATTCTTGTATATAGGGGCCAGTATTATAGTAGTTATATTTTTGTGCATGGGGGGCAGTATTATAGTAGTTCTATTCTTGTACATAGGGGGCAGTATTATAGTAGTTATATTCTTGTAAATAGGAGGCAGTATTATAGTAGTTATATTCTTGTACATAGGGGGCAGTATTATAGTAGTTATATTCTTGTACATAGGGGGCAGTATTATAGTAGTTATGTTCTTGTACATAGGGGGTAGTATTATAGTAGTTATATTCTTGTACATAGGAGGCAGTATTATAGTAGTTATATTCTTGTACATAGAGGGCAGTATTATAGTAGGTATATTCCTGTACATAGAGGGCAGTATTATAGTAGTTATATTCTTGTACATAGAGAGCAGTATTATAGTAGTTATATTCTTGTACATAGGGGGGCAGTATTATAGTAGTTATATTCTTGTACATAGGAGGCAGTATTATAGTAGTTATATTCTTGTACATAGGGGTAGTATTATAGTAGTTATATTCTTGTACATAGTAGGCAGTATTATAGTAGTTATATTCTTGTACATAGGGGGCAGTATTATAGTAGTTATATTCTTGTATATAGGGGTAGTACTATAGTAGTTATATTCTTGTACATAGGGGCAGTATTATAGTAGTTATATTCTTGTACATAGGGGGCAGTATTATAGTTGTTATAGTCTTGTACATAGGGGACAGTATTATAGTAGTTATATTCTTGTACATAGGGGGCAGTATTATAGTAGTTATATTCTTGTACATAGGGGGCAGTATTATAGTAGTTATATTCTTGTACATAGTGGGTAGTATTATAGTAGTTATATTCTTGTACATAGGAGGCAGTATTATAGTAGTTATATTCTTGTACATAGGGGGCAGTATTATAGTAGTTATATTCTTGTATATAGGGGTAGTATTATAGTAGTTATATTCTTGCACATAGGGGGCAGTATTATAGTAGTTATATTCTTGTACATAGGGGGCAGTATTATAGTAGTTATAGTCTTGTACATAGGGGACAATATTATAGTAGTTATATTCTTGTACATAAGTAGCGGTATTATAGTAGTTATATTGTTGCCCACTGAAGTCAGTGGTATAGAAATTTAATTTTTGTTCATGTATGGTATTCTAGTATTATCTAAACGTTCCAGGAAACCCCAAATAGTGCAGAGTTCCATAACTCATATCTAAGTTCTTAATTTTCAGTTTTTATGTATCTTCTTCCAGAGAGACTAATCTGAAGGTGAAGCAGGCTCTCACAATAACAGGAGACCTCGGAGAGAACCTGACAGATCTCTCGCAGTTTGATGGTATGTCACTTATGTGCTAATTCAGTTTTAAGCAGAGGCTATATAGACAGTATGTAATGACACATGGTAACATCCCATGCTATAGCTTATACATTGGGTTGCATCCCTATTAGAGATGAGCGAACGTACTCGTTTACGGTGATTTCGCAATCGAGCACTGCTTTTTTCGAGTAACTGACTACTCGGGCGAAAAGATTCGGGGGGCGGAGTGGTGGAGCGGGGGGTAGCAGTGGGGAGCGGGGGGGGGGAGCTCTCTCTATCCCCCCCCCGCTCACCCCCGGCGCCCCCCGAATCTTTTCGCCCGAGTAGTCAGTTACTCGAAAAAAGCGGTGCTCGATTGCGAAATCGCCCTAAACGAGTACGTTCGCTCATCTCTAATCCCTATCTAAAAAGGCAGGCCAGCCCCAATTAACAAGCAAGTTGCTTGAAGCAACAGTCCTATTGTCTCTGATACATGGAATATCAAGTTGGCTGTTGGCATTTACTTCTATGTTATTTACTGTGTATCTTTGAAGATATTTCTGATGTCGCAAGTGTCAATATAGGACAAAAGTACAAGTATTGAAGATATTTGTATTAACTACATCTATCCCAGTTTTAAATTGAGATTTAATTATTCTACTAAATCTTCTCATAGGTGAAATTGCATGTGAGGCCCCCAATAACAGACTGGACACCTTCACCGGGACCCTGACCTACAAGGGAGAAAAATATGCTGTAGACAATGGAAAGATCTTGCTACGTGGCTGCACTATTAGGAACACAGAGTGGTGCTTTGGGATGGTCATCTTTGCAGGTCAGTTAATAGCTATAAAGCCCTTGGAGAATTTCCTATAAGCAGACATGAACATCTGATCATTAACATAATTGTCCTCATTTTAGGTCCTGACACAAAACTGATGCAGAACAGTGGTCGGACAACACTAAAAAGGACCAGCATTGACCGGCTTATGAATATCCTTGTTCTCTGGGTATGTTAATTATAACAAGATGCTCAGATACATTAATTACAAATAGGTGAAAATTTATATTTTACGATGCTGTCACAGGCAATGGTTCCTCTAGGCATACTGAACGCATTGCATATATACTGACATCCACATATATGTATATAATATAGAGAATTTATCTGCTTTTAAGTGGTTTTCACATGACTTAAAATTACTTACCAATCACTTTCCTTCCTGGTTGCTGCTGACCAGGACATGTGACTTCTTCAGCCAATCACTAGTTATAGAAGGCCACTGCTACGGCCAGTGATTGGCTGCAGCAGTCACATGGCTTGGTCAACAGCAACCAGGAATGACAAAGTGGTTGTGAAGCAATTTTAAGTCATGTGAAGACTCCTTTAAAGTTAGTACTGGAATATGAAGCAACACATTAACCACTAAAAAATTCTAAAAAAATGTATTCTATGTCCATACATGAAAAGAGATTCAAATTTTTTCCCTTTTTTTTTTTTACAGATCTTTGGGTTTTTAGCATTCATGTGCATTATCTTGGCTATCGGGAATGGAATTTGGGAAAGCAAACAGGGATATTACTTTCAAGTGTATCTTCCATGGCCAGAAGGTGTCGACAACGCAGCCTTCTCTGGGTTCCTCATGTTTTGGTCTTATGTCATTATCCTCAATACTGTGGTGCCAATCTCCCTCTATGTCAGGTAGGACTTTTATCTACTAAACTTCTCTATCTATAGCAAACACTTCTAGATGATTTTGTATCTCTTCCCACTATCTCTGCGTGAGCTGATATTCCGTGATGTGTCTGCCATTCATGTATTTCATTGGAACAGAAGAGCTCCTCTGCAGACATTACTATGTTTTCTCTTCACTTATTTGAGGGGGTTATCATGGACATTTGATGTGTAAATGAGGAAGTTAAATAAAAACCTTTGTTATTGGCTGATTTTTGTTTGTTAAGACCTCCTTTCCTTCACATGATGCTTGTGTAGTAGCTGCAGGTTGAGGATTCAGTAGGTATTTCCTTTGCAGCTTCTCTCTCTCCCACTTCTGTCTTTGACCTTCAAAGATATTGGCGATTTTCTATTCTGAAAAAGTGACCACAAGAAAAACAAAAACATTAGTTGTCAATTTTGGCACTGCTTTTCACGCTTTCTCGATTCTTGTTTGTCCTCAGTGTTGAAATCATTCGTCTTGGGAACAGCTTCTATATCAATTGGGACCGTAAGATGTATTATCCAAAGAAGGACACTCCAGCAGAGGCTCGCACCACCACACTTAATGAGGAGCTGGGACAGATCAAATACATCTTCTCTGACAAGACCGGGACTCTGACCCAGAACATCATGACCTTCAATAAATGTTCTATAAATGGCATTTCGTACGGTGAGTAGGATTGAGCAGTCTGGTATGGTTCTATCAGCTTAACCTCAGGTATAAACACACTGGTTGGTAAGAAGTAGTATATAGATCTTACATAACTTTTTGTTCTGGCAACTTTTCTACCTTGTTTTGCTTTTTTTCTCCTTGTGGGTCTTCTGTGAGTCAAGGCCCTCTGCATCCCCTATAAATAAGTCACTGCTACATCTAGTGACAAGTTCTGAAAGGCTGTCACTCTTACAGGAAGTCATGCGGTTGTCAGGCAGCCTTATTTAACAAACACATCCTACAAAAGTACCTCCAGTAATTTTACTTTAGAAACACAAAATTGGCCACTTTCATAACCCTTTTTGAATTCATGGTTCCTGATTGTGGGGAAAAAAGGATTGTCTCCTAGTTTAGTGTCTGCTGATTAATGGTTTGCTCCCCCATGTTTACAAAGTACAGCCTTGTAGTCCTTCAGAACTCTACACTGAGTCACCATCTTGTTTGTTTTAGATATCTCCTCTACATTGCTAGTGCTAACACTTTTGTTTTCTACTTACAGGTGATGTATTTGACTACGCTGGGAACAGGCTAGAAATAAATGAGGTAGGGATTATGTGGGAAATATTACTAAAACCAATATTTTAAGGGGTTTTCCAGACAGTGCTGGTTGTCAGTGCCAGGTTACATTGGGGCTGGAGTGGATGCTACTGCTCCGACCTCTTTTTAGTGGCCGATGCTCATAATTGCAGGTGCAGATCCCATTGAAATCAAAAGGACCCCAGCCTGCTATTATGAGCGCCGGCCTCTACAAACGGGTCGGAGCAGTAGTATCCACTCCAACCCTGGTGTAGCCTGGCACTGATAGCTGGTGCTGTCTGGAAAACTCCTTTAAATTTTAAAAGGAAATATTCACTGTTGTTAAATAGTACATCCACCTATTGAACACCATTTTTCGATTTATATACCACGTAATCTTGTAGATATGATACCTTTTAATGGCTAACAAAAATACATGATGTAATAATAGCGAGCTTTCGTACCAACGCAGGGTACTTCTTCAGGCTAATGGATTGGATCTGAAGAGGCATGCATATTTATACACACTTATAACATACATACTTATGACAAGGCACAGACATGGATCATACCTACAAGATTACTTGGTTTCTCTTGCTGGCTAACACGGTACCAAACCTTTGTTTCAATTTATATATGTACATGGAGCTGCATTCACGATTCTACAGGCTTCAGAGCTGCAGTCTCCAAACATTTCCTGTGAGTTCAGTGTGTATACAGAACTTGCTCTAGCGATTTGCATGCTAGGAAGTGTTTACCTGACACCATTACACCAGACCTTGAACACTCAACTAAAGTAGCAGAGCTAGCTGCCCAGCGACATTATAGGAAAAGGACTGTCCAATATTAGATTAATTTAAATTTTTTTTTTTACTATGTTTTTTTTTTCATTTAAGTAGTACCAAGTGCTATGATACATAGAAAGCTGAGAGTTGGGTTTAGATAAGTACAATCTTTGGTTCATTTAATAGAGGTTGATATTAATTGAGATTTAGCAGTCTAATCAGGAATTTATCACCTCTGGAATCTGCTCACTAGATTGGGTTCTGACCTAATAAGTGATATGTTACATGTCAGATATTTAACTAAGCAAAATATTAGCTTAAATCGACCCCCCCCCCCCCCCCGTTCCAAAATAACATTTAATCCAGGAACTGAAGGAGGGGTGTTACATTACCTGCCATTAGTACTCTGCAGCACTCTCCTGAAGAAACACTGCTTTTGGGCCCCATTTTTGCTTGTCCAAGATGGATGCCATAGTCTTCTAACTACCTAATGCTCACTGGGCATCAGTAGTTTGAGTTAGCGCCTCTCTGTGATTTTCCAGCGCTGATCATGTTAGCAGCGCTGGGCAATCAGTGAGCAGGTGTAGTGCATTTGTAGTCTAAGGGTGGTTTTACATAGGCCAACTATCATCCAGATTATTGCTCGAAACAGCGAATGCCAATGACAGTCCTTCCATGTAAACATGGTGGCAAACAGGGTGATGAGTGATATTTTGCTCACTAATTGCTAGTTATTTTGATTCAGCTCACCTAAAAATAGTTACTGGTTGATCTAAAGGCATTTGGTGTAAAGTCACTGTCTTGCAAACAAATTTGCATGGGGATCCCCCTAACGAGGAACTTTCAAATATTACTGTTGTTTATATACTTCAGCAACTTTTCTGAGAGATACGGCAATTGCTCAGTGTTACGGTAGAAGATGGGGATGCCGTCTTGGACAAGCAAAAACAGGGCTCGGAACAAGCAGATCCTTGGGCAACAGGAGATGATATAACACCCTTTCCAGGCCCTGGACAGCATTTTGCCCCGGAACTGGAAAGTTGCTTTAAGGCTTTGGATCACATCAGAGTTGTTTATTACAAATTATTTATTATTACAAATAATCTTCCATATTTGAAACCCTCACACCTAATGACACTCAGACATATAAATGTGATATCACTGGAAACAGGAACATCAAAAATGTTTTCCACATCAGGGGGATCACTGTGGCCCCCTTCTCACTGGACGCACATCGAGCCTGTAGTCAAGTTTTTGCCATACACATTGTTGCGTATCACGATTGCCTGATACAATGGCTTCTGTGATGCGTCCTCGCAGATCATACGTGGTGGATGGTAAAGGTGGCATGTAGATTTTATCTCTAACATTTCCCAAGAGAAAAAAATCACAAGGCGCAAGGTCCAGAGAACGTGGAGGCTGAGGAAGAAGTTCACTATCTTCACCACCTGCACGGCCAATCCATCTGTCACCTACTGAGCTCAATTCTGACTTCATTATGAAGTGTGTGGAAAGGGCGCCCCATCCTGTTGGAAGAAAAGGTCTGTGATTTCCTGTCCCAGCTGCGAAAGAAGCCATATCAGTGGGGTCTGGGTACAAAAACCCTGGGATTGTTTCCTCCTGGAAAAAGAAGGGGCCGCACACTTTCTTACAGGTTATAGCGCAAAACACATTCACCTTGGGGAAGTCGCTCATATGCTCCACATAGGCATGTGGGTCTTCCCAGATTCTGACATTACGTTTGTTGCCCGAAAGGTGGAAGGTGGCTCCATCAGTAAACACTAAAGATTCTATGAAACCATCGTTTTCCATTACTCTCGCAGAAAGAGCGTCTCACTTTGTCATCCGGTTTTATAGCCTGTAACAGTTGCAATTGTTTGCAAAGAATCTTCCACACAGTCGGCGGTGGGGTGTCCAATTCTCTGCTTGTTTGATGACGGATTTCTGAGGACTTGGTGTCAACTTGCACAGACACGCACCACTGTTTCCACGCTTACTGGTGGACGGACCGATGATACAAACTTTTCCTTAAAATTGGAGTACCACATACTGTACAGACTGTGTGCCAACTGGGTGGATCTTCACAACACTTTGTTTAAAAAATGAGGTTGGCCACTAATAACAGACTGCTAGACATGAAAATAAAAGACACAAAAGGCTCTCCTGTCTTTGTCGGCAGCCATTTTCTCTCAGACCCCCTTAGCAATGACTAGGGCAGAATAAAACGTTTTGGGCCTCATTTAACAAAACTGTCTAAATGGCAACCAATCACAAGGCAGATTGCATTCTACTTCAACAGCTTGAAAAATGAAAGCTGCGCTGTGATTCGTTGGGCGACAAGGACATCTTACTGTTAGTTTTGCTAAATAAAAATTTTTTAGTTACTGTTACAATTGAGATCAAATTTATGTATCTGAGTGCCATTAAACGTGAGTTATGAGGGTTTCACATCAGGAAGATCATTTGTAATAACCCTGTATAACGGAAGCCACAATAGTATGTAGGATATGCTACATGGTGGATCCACTGACTCATAACAGAGGTTCAAATACAGATGGGTTATTTGGGTTTCCAAAAAGGCTTGATCTATGGGATTCCCAGCATACGTGTTTTCAGAGTTCACCTCCATTGCACTTTTTGTGTTATATTGGTCAATCACCGAGACATCTTCAATCTTCAGACTTCTAATAAAGCCATCTCTTCCATATCTTAGTACACAGAAAGGGTGGATTTTTCCTACAACCCTCTAGCAGATCCCAAGTTCTACTTTCACGATCACAAATTGGTGGAATCAGTAAAAATAGGAGACCAAGCCACACACGAGTTCTTCCGGCTGTTGGCTTTATGTCACACGGCGATGTCCGAGGAGAAAAAACCAGGTGAGTCGCGGGCTGCAGGTGATTGGTTTACATTACTCTTGACCACCTGCGGATATATACAGATCACTATTTTATTTGTTAAATATGAAAAAGTGTTTGCAAATACAGCAATATTTTATGGCAACTCCCTGATACTATGAGAAGTCCTTCCCTAGGTACAGACTATATATAACTATATATTAGAACATGGTATATCTGCCACATCCATGCCAACTATATGTAGTTTAGAAGCCTGGAGGAGCCCAGAGCATTAAAAGAGCTCTCCTAAATTCTCAGTTCTGCAACTCCACCAAAAATGCATTTTTCCATGTCTGCCCATCTCACCTGATTGCTTGTTACACTCTGTAGTTCTTCTTTGAGTATTGCAGCCACTTCCCTGCCTTGCAGCCCCCTGTCTGATGCTTATCAGGCACCATCTTGAGAGTGAGATATTTTTTTCCTTTTTCTTTCAACCAATCCATTGATGCATCAGTACAGCATTATTCGGAGGCTATACTATTTTGCCTGCTGGGGAAGGGGGACAGTTTAATTCATCACCTTCTATATGCAATAAGCCACTATTTTTCATGCCTGTTAAAGCCAATGGGAAACAATTGGCACCAAGACATCAGGGGTAGAGCAGGGTGCAGAATGGGAACTCTTTCCACCACTGTTCTGCATGTACCATTTGGCTGCTCTACATAAAGAAAGAGGTTAGACCTTATGTACTGCATATTGGCAGTATGGGACACCATAAATAACTTTCGCTGTACTGTCTTTTACTAGGATATGTGTATTTCATCCTACTGACTTTCCTCTTTATATGTCCATCCCAGGTGAACTGGTCTACCAGGCACAATCTCCAGATGAGGGGGCTTTGGTCACTGCCGCCAGGAACTTTGGCTTCGTCTTTCGCTCCCGTACTCCAGAAACCATTACAGTGGTAGAAATGGGAAAAACCAAGGTGTACAATTTATTGGCCATATTGGACTTCAACAATGAACGCAAAAGGATGTCAGTGATTGGTGAGTTGTGAGGTCGGAGGAGTAGAGGACACATATCCACTGCATATCTGCCTTTATTTGTATTGCTTTGCTCAGTTTTGATGACATATGTAGACATAGGCACAAGAAGCATGTATGAATTCTGCACATCTTCAAGGTTTGGTGCGTCTCGGGCTTTGTTTTGGTCAAACTTTTTGCCACAAACATCTATGTAATGTTGAATACTCTTGAACTCTTGTGTAGTTCATCCGGGGTATGCGGATTATTGGTGTACATTTTCTGTGTTAAATTTTTCCACAAATCAATATCGCATGTGGACAAGTCCACAGAACATGGAGGCCACAACCACTGCTCACAGTTCACTCCGTAAACAGTTCATGAAACCCTTGTTAGTGAGTGATGGGCAGTATGGCATGTTGCCCCATCTTGTTGGAAAAAGAAGTACATTGCTTCTTCTAGTGTTAGTTGGTTGTAAAACTGCTTAGACATATCTAGATAAACTGCGGTATTCACAGTGGATTAAATGAAAATTTGGTTAATTATTCGTGTTCCTGACACTACACACCAAACGCCAATTTTCTGGTCACGCAGTGCTGTTTTGTGAGTCAGGGGTGAGGATCTCCTGTAGACCAGTATCTCGTATTCTGTGAATTCATGTGGTATGATAAATGAAACCACACTTCGCCTGTCATAAAGCACAGTGATGGGTCCAAAAGTTCTCTAACAATCTGGTCAGTGCTGGAGGCCGCGTACAATATTTACACGTTTAGCTTTGTCGAGTTCTTCCAGTTCCTGCAGACGTCATTCATTGTGGTTTCAGAGTTACAGATTTCAGCACTCGTTGACACGTCATTCATAATACACCAACTTGCTGGGAAAGTTTCAAAGTTTTTTTTTTGAGGGCTATTTGCAATCTGTTGCTGAATGTCATAGATAATAATAATAATCTTTATTTATATAGCGCCAACATAGTCCACAGATCTTACAAAACAGGGGGAACAGAAAAAGAAACAAAACCATGGTTACATGAAGTAATCAATTGATGGAAGCAGTAGGGGTGAGGGTCCTGCTCCAACGAGCTTACATACTACAAGTAATAAGGTGATACAGAAGGTAAAGGGGCTGGAGATGTGCCCGGTATGGCGAGGTGGAGAGAGAGGGATGCTATACACATAGACAATAGTCAAATTAAGCCGTGTAGTGACCGAGTCGGTATTACTGTAGGGGGCGGTAGATTGCAATCCCTGCTAGCCGTAATCAGTAGGAAAGGGAGTATGTTTTCAGGTGGAGTTAAGGGGGGTTTAGTTTAGGAGATATGATATGCCTCCCTGAAGAGGTGTGTTTTTAGAGCACACCTAAAGTTGTGTGAGTCAGGGATTGCCCGGATAGTTTTGGGTAGCGCATTCCAGAGGACTGGTGCTGCTCTGGAGAAAGATCGGAGTCAAATATAACCCCAAGGCAGCAGCTGGGAGTTATAGTGGTGCCACACACTGAGATGGAGGTGTCAGGATGAGGTCAGTTAGTAGAGGGCGGAAACACCAGTAGGTCAGTTTTAGGTCAGAGTGTTAGTGAGGGGGACAAACAGTCAATGGCATTCGGAAGGAACAGTTCTGTGATGTTACAGGAGGGGGTGTATAACTGGGTGTTGTCAGCATAGAAACAGTGCTGAAAGCCAAATCTCCTGAAGGTTTGTCCAATAGGGGCTGTGTTGATGGAAAAGAGGAGGGGGCCGAGGACCGAGCCCTGGGAGACCCCAAAAGCAAGGAGTAGAGGAGAGGAGGTAGAGCCTGCAAAGGAGACACTGAATGAGCGGCTCAGATAGGTAGGAGGAGAACCAGGAGAGGGCAGTGTCCTTTAGTCCGATAGAGCGAAGCATACTGAGTAGGAGTTTGTGATCAACAGTGCTGAATACTGCGGAGAGATCGAGGAGGATCAGTAGGGAGGAGTCAGCCCTTGATTTAGCCATGGGGAGGTTGTTTGACACTTTTGTAAGGGCAGTTTCTGTCAAGTGTACATGATAGATGACTTCAGGTGTCTGGACTGATAGAGTCCTCAGTTTCTTCATGTTTGCGACAGACCTGATTTGGCACAACTTCTGAACCAAGCCCTGAATACATTGTTTAGCAGGTGGTTTTGTACCCGGTTACTTATCGGTGAGGGCCGCTTACATTTCCCTAATTGATGCACTTCACACGTAGCCTTCCAGAATAACTATTCATGGTTGCAGAGAAAATACTATGAGCAAGATTTATGAAATTCAAAGCGAGTGGTGCCAGGATCAAAGGCGGGCTACTTTTCTGTGGCCCACTCTGTATCAAAAAAAGACAAAAGTAATATGGGCCTGATATGTTTATTAGTAGAGATGAGCGAACACCAAAATGTTCGGGTGTTCGTTATTCGTAACGAACTTCCCGTGATGCTCGAGGGTTCGTTTCGAACAACGAACCCCATTGAAGTCAATGGGCGACCGGAACATTTTTGTATTCCGCCGATGCTCGCTAAGGTTTTCATGTGTGAAAATCTGGGCAATTCAGGAAAGTGATGGGAATGACACAGTGACGGATAGGGCAGGCGAGGGGCTACATGGTGGGCTGCATCTCAAGTTCACAGGTCCCACTATTAAGCCACAATAGCGGCAAGAGTGCCCCCCCCCCCCCCCACTGTCAGCATAAAGATCGTCCTCCTCTGGCACAGCTGTAACAGCTGTAGCAGAGAAGAACGATGTTTGCCCATTGAATTCAATGGAGCGGCAATACAGCATGTTCCACTGAATGCAATGGGCTGCCGGCGATCGCAGGATGAATGGTCGGAAAGGGGTTAAATATATAACCCCTTTCCTGCAATTCATCCAGAAATGTGTTACACTAAAAATATATACCGGCGTATAAGGCGACCGGGCGTATAAGACGACCCCCCAACTGTCACCTTATACGCCGGTAATACAGTGGAGCAAAGAATAAAAAGCATTACTTACGTTTTTAGATGATCTGCGGCGCTCCTGCAGGCTGTCACTCCCTCCTGGTCCACGGCAGACAAGCTTTCTCCACGAAAGACTTTAAATCCCTGCCTCCAGAAGCACATGTGCCTTCAGCCAATCACAGCCAATGACAATGATGTCATTGAATGGCTGTGATTGGCTGTGTTTCTGGAGGCGGGGATTTCAAGCCTTGAAATCCCCGCCTCCAGAAACACAGCCAATCACAGCCATTCAATGACATCATTGTCATTGGCTGTGATTGGCTGAAGGCACATGTGCTTCTGGAGGCAGGGATTTAAAGTCTTTCGTGGAGAAAGCTTGTCTGCCGTGGACCAGGAGGGAGTGACAGCCTGCAGGAGCGCCGCAGATCATCTAAAAACGTAAGTAATGCTTTTTATTCTTTGCTCCACTGTATTACCGGCGTATAAGGTGACAGTTGGGGGGTCGTCTTATACGCCCGGTCGCCTTATACGCCGGTATATATTTTTAGTGTAACACATTTCTGGATGAATTGCAGGAAAGGGGTTATATATTTAACCCCTTTCCGACCATTCATCCTGCGATCGCCGGCAGCCCATTGCATTCAGTGGAGTCGGCTGTATTGCCGGTTCCATTGAATTCAATGGGCAAACATCGTTCTTCTCTGCTACAGCTGTTACAGCTGTGCCAGAGAAGAAGGATTTGTCTTCTATATGTTCTCAATGGGGTCAGCGCTGCTGCCGCTGGCCCCATTGAGCGCATATAGAATGCATCCATAGCGAGCAGCGGGAGGGGCAGATTTCAATACTCCGGTGACACCTTATCTCCCCAGCCACTCACAGCAGGGGGGTGGTATAGGGCTTAAACGTTGCAGGGGGAAGTTGTAATGCCTTCCCTGTCTTTATATTGGCCAAAAAAAAGCGCTAACGTCTCAGGGAAGAAAGTTTAATTTACCAGAACACCGCATGGTGTTCGTTACGAATAACGAACATCCCGAACACCCTAATATTCGCACGAATAGCAAGCTCGGACGAACGCGTTCGCTCATCTCTATTTATTAGCTAACCAGAAAAATTGTATTTGCAAGCTTTCCAAGCTCAGAGGCTCCTTCCTCAGGCATAGATAAATGAACAACAACAATTTAAGTGATGTTACATCAAGGTAAACCAAAGCCATAGAACTAAGGATTGTATATAAGATGAAAGGGGTAGAGGTTTTGGATTAGGACATCCTAGATCTAAATGATGGATGTGAAGTGTCCATGTAATGAGTCATAAATAGAGATGAGCGAGTATACTCGCTAAAGGCAATTGCTCGAGCGAGCATTGCCTTTAGCGAGTACCTGCCCGCTCGAGATGAAAGGTTTGGCTGCCGGCGCGGGGGAGCGGTGAGTAGCGGCAGTCAGCAGGAGGGAGCGGGGGGTTACATCCCATGTATATAGGCGTCTTCTTCCAGAAGGCCAATTCAAGTCGCAATTTTGGGTGAAAGAGATTTAAATGTATATTGTAGAGATGTGTGAGTTCTATGTGTCTGATATGTATACCTGATGTATATGATGTGTGATATACACTTTGGAGTCATGATGTATAATGTGTAATGTTATGTGTATGATGTATATGATGATATATGTAATTAATTTAAGTGATGTTTTGTTCTATATGTCTGTTTTGTTATGAGTATAACATGTATGATATGGTGGAGATGTGTAATATCAGACACTAGATGTGCGGTTGAGCTTTTAGGTCCTACAGTAAGTAAATCATTGCTCTTCTGCTCACAGTGCGGAGCCCGGAGGGCCGACTGACCTTGTACTGTAAGGGAGCCGATACTATTGTGTATGAACTCCTTGACCGTTCTAGTGAAGACTTGAAGGAAATAACCACCGACCATCTGAATGTGAGTTTTAGTTATAGATGTGAATGGCTTCGGCTGTTTCTTCCTTGATGGCTTTTCTTGCATACTTAATCTGACTTACTTACTCAGCTTCTAGTTTTCCTACTGATTTTCTGTGAAAACGTTGCCACATGCACTATTCTGGATCGATTTGTGGATGAGACCAGCGCATTCAAAGTCAACAGATCTATGAAAAAGGGCACACAGAATAGTGTTCTTACTAACCATTTCACTAAGACTGCTTTCTTCTGCAAGTTATGCCAATGGTTACCATCTCCTCCAGAGTTCAGTTTAAAGGGGTTGTACCAAGATTGACTTATCACCTATCTACAGGATAGGTGATTAAAGTCTGATCGGTGGGAGACCTCCACAGATCCTGAGAATGGGGTCCTGTGTTCTCCTCTCCTTTTTACTGCATGCTTACTGCACCCCCCCTCCCCTTCACACACACACACACACACACACACACAGTAAGGAGGAGGTTGAATGGAGCAGTGGTTGCAAATGCGCGGTACCTTCAATGGGACTGCCAGAGATAGCCAACAAGTGTGCCACAAGCATGCAGTGATAAGAAGAGGAGGATATGAGGTCCCCATTTTCGTGATAGTAGTAGGTCTAGGTACAACCCCTTTAAAACTCAAACCCTAACATTCAGGCCTCTATAACACAGGTGTTTTTATACAGCGTTTAGCGGGCATATCAAACGCCCGCTGAAAACACTGTACTGAGCCTCCATTCATTTCAATGGGGCTTCTCAGACTAGTGTTTTAGCCAAGCGTTTCTAATGTGTGCTAAAACTAACACTGTATTTTCTATTTTCGTGACTTTTTTAACGCACCATAAAACCCATTGCAATAATAGGGTGCATTAAAAATGCTGTCAAACGTGGTTGAAAACGCCTGTATGAGAGTGGCCTCAAGGCCTTCATTAAAGCAGCTCTTGTCTTATCTCTCCTCATGTACCTACCCATACACTTCTTTCTTCAAAGGGCTCATTTGCCCCCCTGCTGGCCCTGTTCACATTGGCGCGAGAGACACCCGTGTCAGTTTTGAACAGGACATTCTAATGATTAGGCGGCCAAGCTCATTAGTCCCCACGAGTCTATCTTGTCGTCCTGAGTCTTCACTCACATCCAAGTTACCTTTTTAAGGTCTCATAAACACAGGTCGATATGTTTCTTCTCCCTTCCGAAGATGGCCAATCTTCTGGTACCTTCAAAGCAGGGTTACCATTCTTCCGTATAGCTGTCATTTTGCTGGACTAATAAACTCTTTCCTGATAGTTCAGCAAACCCTTTGGCCTTCTTAGTAATAAGGGTTTTCCCAGTCTCCACACTTTGTTTTCAGCTCTAAGGCAGACTTTCCTTGCATTCTCTGCTGTGGCTCTCCAGTTACTTGGGTCTGCAGATGCCGGTATGCTGTCCATGCTGACCTCCTTTTCCTTTATCCATCCCTAGGGGACTGCTTTGGAACATCCCAAGGTCTTGCTGTGTTCCTCAATGACATGGACGAGAGAACAGGATTTTTGTTACTTGCTATAAAATCCATTTCTTGTCATGTTCTTGGGGGACACAACACCAACCCAATTGTTTGTCCTTGCTGGCTATGACCTCTGTCGCCAGAAAGAGTCCTCAGTCATTTCTGGTTCCTCCATGGCACCATTTGCTTCTTATATAGTCTGTACTGGTTGATGCTGGTTAGTTTCTCTTACTGCTTATGTACAAACTGATTTAGCTTAGTGTCTACTGGAGGGGTATAGCTGGTGGAAGGAACTAACTCTTTTGTGCTCTTTTACTAAAACAGACATATCAGGAGAGTTCTTTTATCGTTCCTCACTGTCTCCCATTGCGTTTGTGTCTCAGGAGTTCGCTGGTGAAGGTTTGCGCACCCTGGTTCTAGCCTACAAGGATTTGGATGAGGCCTACTTTACTGAATGGAAGAAGCGGCACCACGAAGCAAGTACATCCCTAGAGAATCGCGAGGAGAAGTTGGCTGTTCTGTATGAGGAGATTGAGAAAGACCTGAAGGTTTGTGTAATGACGCTCAGACAGCTTTTCTAGGGCTTTGCATCTAAATCCAGATTATTTCTATTGGCTTCATAGCTCTGTAATTTTGGGATATTTTCCTAGATTTTTTAATCATAGTTGGCCCAGACATAGTCTGGAGAATGTAATCAGTCCTGCTGTATTACTGGAAAATCACTAGCTAACCAAATTCGACATAGGTCGTGGTGTCTGTACTGAAAAAAAACATTTTTTGTTCTGTCCACTTCAGTGTCATATTATAGGGTGTGTAGACTTTTGCCAAAAAATTATTTTTATTACCTCAATGCATCTAAAATGAAAAAAATAAACAACTTCTTTAAAGAGATGTAATTAAAAATACCCTACCATTTTATACCTGCAGCTTCTATGCAAAACCATATGTCTCCATGGGTACTGACCCCCAAAAACCTCTGTGCAGTCCAATTCTACAGTCATATATGACGCTGCACCCTCTTCTCCTTCCCCTTCTTGATAACCTACAAATAGTAAAAAAAGGAATCAGAGGGAAGAGAGCAATCATATAATTATAGAGCATGTTTTCAGTCTGTAACCATGGATACACATAGTTTTGCATAGCAGCAGTAGACCTAAAACAATTGGACATTTTTAACCCTTTCCAATCCACTGTCTGATATCTGAAGACATTATGATTTAAGGCTGTACAGCTCTGATGTTGGAAGATGTCCGTTGGGGTGCTCTTACTGTATATTGTCAGCCTCTCTGCTGTCGGAGCCTATCCAACATGTCATCTCATGCAGTACTCACTTTAGCCAGCATATAGCGCCGTTGCATAACGGCAGAAAAAGAATAAGCCCCCTAGGAAAAGCAGGATACAAATTGGATTGGAAAGGGTTAATCAAGAGTTTGGGCAAAGTTCATTATTTTTTTCTTTTTAATTTTAAATGCATTGGAGCAGTAAAATTAAAACTTAGTTGTAAAAATGGGCACACCCTTTAAAGCGACCCTTGGGTTTCAGGAAAAGTTTTTCCCATTGGTGGGTATATTAACTACTGTTCTTCTCTGCCATTGTACTTACATTTCTCTGTTTTGGGATCTTGGTTTCAGCTGTTGAAGATGGCAGCTGCAATGTTATAGCTACCCTATGCACATTGTGCTCTGCTGTCTGATTGGCCAGCACTGAGCAGTGATAGATAATCAGAGAGCAAGTGTAGTGTATTGGTAGTCTAACACTATGGGGATTAGGTAGTCTAAAGATTGTGTCAGCCACCTTAGATGGCTGAAAACGGACCCAAAACTTGTGGATCAGAGGGGCATTGGCACAGAAGACCAACAGGATTTAATATAACTGTCTCTTTCGGTCCCAGTATAATTTACAAAAATTGACCCTTCACTGGAATATAGATGAATTCAACATTATTGAAGCTTTGTCTTTATTTTAGTTGATTGGAGCATCTGCTATAGAAGATAAGCTACAAGATGGCGTCCCTCAGACTATTGAGACCCTCACCAAGGCCGACATTAAAATATGGGTGCTCACCGGAGATAAACAAGGTATAGATAAGTTGATAGGAGTAAATGCTTTCTGTATGATAGAGGGTCCAATCTCATATGACCTTCATCTTTACAAAATGTCAACATATGAGGTATGAAGTTCAAATATCCTATGACTTTGTCCATAAATTTAACAAACGATCCAACTACAAGTATTTATAGCTGTATAGGAGCTATATGGGGAGACTATGCAGAGAGCTCTAGGGCCATGGTGTCTCAGAGAAAACCAATGCTGGCCTTAGGGCCCTTTTACATGGGTGATATATCAACTTTTGTAGACGAATCATTCTTGGTACCATATGGATTCCATATGGCTGGACATAGACGGGCAGTTGCTGTGGAACTCTAGAAAAGGGGCCCTATTTCAGTTTGGCCTGGTTTTGCCATTTGTGTTGACCTGTACAGGAGTCGTCTTTTGGGTAATGGAAACAGATTGAGTATAAAGCAAACACGGTGGTAGGCTTTTGGTTGCGTGAACTAGCACCAGATGACGACCTTGTCTTCATTTTTACTACAAGGTCCACTTTCCTCTATGTACTCTCATGCCTCCCTCTCTATGGGCAATACTAATGGCAAAATTGTGAAGTCTATGAAACACGTCTGAAGATTTCGAATTTAAGAGTCACTTGAGAGGGAATGTCTCTGCCTTCCTAGTAATCTTATCTTCATTTTCTGTTCCTCAGAAACGGCTGAGAACATCGGATACTCATGTAACATGCTGCAAGATGAGATGAAGGAGGTTTTCATCATTCGAGGCACCAGTCCAGAGGAGGTTGAGGAGGAGCTGAGGTATAGGTCTGCTACAATCTGATCACATGACCAGAATGGATGGTGGATTTCATGTTAATATAGATATTTTTGTGCACAGGACGGCACGGAGGAAGATGAATCCTGATTCTTTTATGGACAATTACGATGTGAACGTGCAGATAAAGAAATGTTCCAAGAACTCACAAGTGATTCCAGATGAGGAGCTGAATGGAGAAGAAACATATGGAATCATCATCAATGGCCACAGTCTGGTGTGTGAGCGCATAGACAGATTGTGAGATTTAGGGGAGGGGGGCTTCACATTGGGTGCAGATAAAGAAATGTTCCAAGAACTCACAAGTGATTCCAGATGAGGAGCTGAATGGAGAAGAAACATATGGAATCATCATCAATGGCCACAGTCTGGTGTGTGAGCGCATAGACAGATTGTGAGATTTAGGGGAGGGGGGCTTCACATTGGGTGCAGAATGCTGCAGTTTTTGGATACTGTGAAAATCACTGATCCTGTAGTCTACAGAAATGAACAGGTATTTTTGTAAAAAGGAGAGTTCTACAGCCCGCTAGATTTTGGTGCTGGTCCACAGCCCACTAGATGGTGGTGCTGGTTTATAGCTCCCTAGATGGTGGTGCTGGTCCGCAGCCCGCTAGATGGTGGCACTGGTCCACAGCCCACCAGATGGTGGTGCTGGTCCACGGCCCGCTAGATGGTGGTGCTGGTCCACAGCCCGCTAGATGTTGGCACTGGTCCACAGCCTGCTAGATGGTGGCGCTGGTCCACGGATCGCTAGATGGTGGCGCTGGTCCACGGCCCACTAGATGGTGGTGCTGGTCCACAGCCCGCTTAGATGGTGGCGCTGGTCCACAGCCCACTTAGATGGTGGTGCTGGTTCACAGCCCGCTAGTTGGTGGTGCTGGTCCATAGCACGCTAGATTGTGGTGCTGGTCCACAGTCCTCTTAGATGGTGGCGCTGGTCCATGGCCCACTAGATGGTGGCGCTGGTCCACAGCCCGCTTAGATGGTGGCGCTGGTCCACAGCCCACTTAGATGGTGGTGCTGGTTCACAGCTCGCTAGATGGTGGTGCTGGTCCATAGCACGCTAGATTGTGGTGCTGTTCCACAGCCCTCTTAGATGGTGGTGCTGGTCCACGGCCCACTAGATGGTGGTGCTGGTCCACAGCCCTCTTAGATGGTGGTGCTGGTTCACAACCCACTAGATGGTGGGCCTGGTCCACAGCCCACTTAGGTGGTGGTGCTGGTTCACAGCCTGCTAGATGGTGGCGCTGGTCCACGGCCCGCTAAATGGTGGCGCTGGTCCATAGCTGGCTAGATGGTGGCGCTGGTCCACCACCCACTAGATGGTGGCACTGGTTCACGACCTGCTAGATGGTGGTGCTGGTCCACAGCCCGCTAGATGGTAATGCTGGTCCACAGACTGCTAGATAGCGGTGCTGTTCTACAGCCCGCTGGATGGCCATTGTGTTTTAAAGTCCACCAGATTATAGTGCTGTTCTATGGCTAATTAGATGTTAGTGCGACTGTACAATTTATTAGATGCGGGGTGCTGTTCTACAGAACATTAGATGGCGGTACTGTTCTACAATCCTCTAGATGACCGTGCTGTTCTATAGTCAACTAGATATCGCTCTTATTAAGGTGGAATCCCGTAAGATTAGGGATACACTTCAACAGTACAGGCTCCCAGCACTGTGTGACATGCCCATATAAAGAAGCAATCATTACCAATATTGCAGTGTCAGTAGCTGATTTTGGGTATCGTTCCTCATAATCTGAGATCAAAGAAGCATCTTAAGATGTTCTGATTGACAGTATTTTATCCAAACGTGAAAGTCTCCATCGGTAATAGCCAAAAATATGCAGGAAAAGGAAGTTCTCTGTGAGTAACATACTGAATTGTGTATAGAAGACAGCAGGCACCAACTGGTAATCTACCCGTAATCGAGAGGAAATGGAAACTTAGTTTACAGCCAGGGAAAATATTTACTTTGCACTATAACTCCACTTTTGAAGATGATTTCACAGTTTACATTTAGATATAATGTTCAGTAATTCTGTAAATACTTTACTTTACTTATCTTGTGCTGATCTTGTGTCCCATGATCTCTTATACTCCAGTCACTTACAAAGCTGCATTTACAATCCTGCTGGCTTCCTATAAGCCCTTAAATTGCAGCACTTCTTGGTGATGTATTTTAGGATCTCAGCAGAGTGCAGCTGGATTTCAGGTAGCAGCTATCACAATTATAAATGTTACACCACATCTCTCACAATGCATTGCAGTAGGACATGCTCTTTAGATGCATTTAGTGCCACCCTTAGGTTAGATCGCCCCCTGTACTGAATTATTTTTGGTCTCCTGCCCAGACGTAAGACAAAAACCATATACGAAGAAAACTCTATTCTTATATTGTACTGATAGGCAGTCTGCCTGTATTTTACTTGTGCATAAAGTAGCAAGATGGCAGCATACACACAACAGAACACCTCAGTTAATAAATACTGTACCAGAACCAAGCTGATAACATAAATACAGCAAGAGAACCAAGCTCAGTACATAAATACACCAGATCCAAGCTTATAACACAAATACAGCACCAGAACCAAAGTCATAACGTAAATACAACATGAACCAACTTTAGTGCATAAATACAATGCCAGGACAAGGCTCACAACATAAATACAGCACCAGAACTAAACTCTAAACTTAAATACAGCACAAACCAACCTCAGTACATACATACAATACCACAATCAAGCTCAACTTAAATACAGTAGCAGAACTAAGCGATTGTGCTATGGAGTACCAATTAGCTCACAGCCATGACACAGAACATCAGAAGGGAGGAGACAGAGCTAGGAGAAGGATGATTCATGTAGCTCCTCAAGACAATGCCACATGGAGGAAGAAGATTATCTGGTCAGGTGGACGTAAGGAGAGTGACCACCCCCAGCCTTCAACTGACTGATGCCCCCCTACAAACTGGTTGCCAGCGCCCTTTGCAACTGCACGGGTCGCACACAACTAAGGCCTGCCATGCATGCATTGTATTATTAAGAACCATGGAGACAGTTGCTAAAGCCCTAATGGCAGACCTTACATGTATAAGGTCTGCAGAGCAAAATCAGCAGCAAATCCAAAGTGCAGATTAATGGCAGATTTGACTCCCTCATTTGAAGGGGTAACATCTAGAGATGAGCGAGCATACTCGCTAAGGGAAATTACTCGATCGAGCATTGCTCTTAGTGAGTACCTGCCCGCTCGGAAGAAAAGGTTCGGCTGCCGGCAGGGAGCAGCGGGTGAGAGCGAGGAGGAACGGAGGGGAGATCTCACTCCCCCCCACTCCCCCCTGCTCACTGCCGCAACTCACCTCTCACCCGCGCCGACAGCCGAACCTTTTCTTCTGAGCGGGCAGGTACTCGCTAAGGACAATGCTCGATCGAGTAATTGTCCTTCGCGAGTATGCTTGCTCATCTCTAGTAACATCCATGAAATGCTATGGATTTTAAATCCACCGCTGTGAATTAACCCTATAGATTTTTTTCACGGAGTGTGAACGGTTCACATTGATTGTACTGTAAAATGCTGCAGATCTTCCACAGTATTTTCTGCATGTGTGAACGTACCCTAAACATAAACCAGCAGAATTATGAATGCAGCTCTGGATGTGACTGTGGTATAGGACATAATGTAACTCGAACAAAGTGTCTGCATTGTTACTAAACATTATATGTATTTCGTATGTATACAAACTGAATTTCGCAAACCCTTTGATGATTTATCACACACATCGCTGACTGCTGTCTGCCATAGGCTTATGCTCTGGACGAGAATATGGAGGTGGAGCTTCTGAGGACGGCGTGCATGTGTCAGGCGGTCATATGTTGTCGGGTGACTCCTCTCCAGAAGGCGCAGGTGGTGCAGCTGGTGAAGAAGTATAAAAAGGCAGTGACGTTGGCCATAGGAGACGGAGCAAACGACGTCAGTATGATCAAGAGTAAGTCCTGGTGGATGCTGGGTGGGGAGCTAGGAGCCGTTATAAAACTATAATAGTCTAGCCAGACCTGTGATGTCATTTACTGTGTTATTCCTGGTCTAATTATTTCCTGCTCTGTTAGTGAGTGAAAAATATGGAATTACATATGGAGGAGATTATCTCAGTATCTTCCATTTATTGTATGTTCAAGTAACAACTGCTGGTCTGACTTCGACACAACCCATAGAAGGGAAATACTGTCAGCTGGATATGTAATCAGAGGCTCACCCAGTGGTCAGATACTTCCAAATCTAATGGAAAAAAGTTATGAAATAAAATGGAAAGTATTTTTTTCTTCCTGGCATCAATGTTTCCATCATGGGCAGAAAAAGGGGAAAGGAAAACAAAGTCAATGAGAAAAAGCTGAGCTTGTCTTTAAAGTGATATTTTTGAAACATTATGATAATCCAACAAAATGCCTGACTATTGAAGAAAATACTTAAGGCAGTGTCTATTCTTGAAAATCCATTCTCCATACCCCCTTCCGAGACCTGCCCACTATGAGGCAGAGCAGAGTGTGCCACTAGAGATGAGCGAGTATACTCGCTAAGGCACATTACTCGGGCAAGTGGTGCCTTAGCCGAGTAGCTCCCCGCTCGTCTCTAAAGATTCGGGGGCCGGCGGGGGTCGGGGAGCGGCGGGGGAGAGTGGGGAGGAACGGAGGGTAGATCTCTCTCTCCCTCTCCCCCCCCCCCCCCCCGCTCCCCGCCGCAACTCACCCGCGCCGGGGCCCCCGAATCTTTAGAGACGAGCGGGGAGCTACTCGGCTAAGGCACCACTCGCTCGAGTAATGTGCCTTAGCGAGTATATTCGCTCATCTCTATGTGCCACTAACAAGTAGTGTTAATGCCTAGGCATAAATTAATCATAGGTTACACCATAAACGTGATTACTAAAATGTCCAATCCTTAGTCATTGGTGGACGATAGAGATGAGTGAGCACCCAAATGCTCGGGTCCTCGTTATTCGAGTTGAGCTTTTCGTAAAATTCGAGAGCTCTATTCGAGTAACGAACCCTATTGACTTCAATGGGAGACTCGAGCATTTTTGTATAGGACCCGCCAGTTGCCGAGCTTTTTTTTTTCTCTCTCTCTTTCTCCCAAGCCAGCCACAAACTACCGTTGACGTGCGCAGCGTCGGAGCGGGGAGGGGTCAAATCTGACACGTCAGCAGTGGGGAGGGGCCAAAACTGGGGCGGCGTCGAACACAACATGATGCTCGCTTGAGTAGCAAGCACCATCGAGTACGCTAATACTCGAATGAGCATCAAGATTGGAAGAGTACGTTCACTCAACTCTAGTGGACAATCATACATGATTGTGAGGTTAAAATCTTCAAGATGGTAGACACATATAGTTTAAGTATTTTTGTACGACATCTGTCAGTATTGTATTAGTAACAGATGATGGCTGTCAGAACAAAAGGTTTATTATTGGTCAGTTTAGTAGATATACTGATAGTATTGTTTATGATCTAGTACTAGAATCTATTTCTTCTCCCTATGTAATTACCACAATAGCATCCATTGATTAGAATAGGATCATTCAGATGTGGGCATTTGTTTCACTGAGATATAAACAAACCCTTGATGGTAAGAGCACCTAAAGGGTTAATATAGCTGTATTAGAGGTGTACAAATAACAACCCTGTATGCTATAGAGTAATATGAACCAAAAAGGTCTAGCAAAATCTCAATGCAAAGATGCTATATATTTTTTGCCTTGATATATTCAGGTTAATAGAAGCCAGTGCGATAGCCAAGGTATAATGACAACTAGCCATCTGAATAGCATATAGACTGACCAGCCAACCGGTACACCTAGGGTTGTATTTGTTAATAGACTAACAAGTAGTGATCACATGTATTGTGTAGCTAGGGGAGCAAGCGGGGCATGTGCCCTAGGCGTAATTAGGATGGAAGGGGGGGTGCTGTACTGACCAAGTTAGAAGTTACCCAATTACAGTGGACTACACCGAACACACATAGTACCTCAAGTAGAAGCCACCTGACAAATGCGCTCTGTGTGCCGGGTGGGAGCAGCCTCACCTTACCACACTGTGCTAGTTCAGGCACTGTGACAGCTAAGCCCCACTAGTGTCTGCCACACTATGAATTACACTAAATGGAAGCTGTCACCAGGTGATGGGTTTTCTTTAATGATGCTCACACAGCTCCTGGTCTCTCTCATAACGCTGCCAAGCTGGTACTGGGTGCATCTTCCATTCTCTTCTATTGTCTCTGGCACCTTAAAGCAGGAGGATCTATAGAACAGGTAGCAGATGAAGAGGACCCAGTGCCCACCTGGCGGCATGATGAGAGAGACCAGGAAGCATCATTTATGTAAATGACAATGTGGGCAGAGAGTACTGTAGGGTGATTGGGGGCTAGCACTAGTACTGTGGGAGCCACATGAGGAGCACTTTTCCTAAGTGCAAATTAATCTTGTATGTGTCCAGTGCTAGTGGTTTTGTAGCTGAGCCCCTGGTGTCCAGTGGTTGTGTGCCCGATTTATTGGTGTTCGATGGTTTTGTGCCCGATTTTCATTGGTCTCCAGTGGTTTTGTGGCTCAGCCCGTGGTGTCCAGTGGTTTTGTGCCCGATTCATTGATGTCCAGTGGTTTTGTGCCCGATTCATTGGTGTCCAGTGGTTTTGTGGCTCAGCCCCTGGTGTTTGATGGTTTTGTGCCCGATTCATTGGTGTCCAGCGGTTTAGTGCTCCATTTCTAGTGGACTGTTGTTCTCATCCCTGGTGTCCAGCGACAGCACATTGCACCATTTCTAATGGCTTAGCACTCCAGTCCAGGATTCCTACTGATTAATTTCTCAGGATGTCCAATAGTCTTCTTCCTCCATTCTTTTGATGTTTTTGTGCTCCTGTCCCTGTGCCCCAGGTCAGCATGTCTAGAGTTTTGGTTCCTCAGTCCCTGATACAGTGTCTCAGTGAAAAATGACCAATAATTTTGTGCCTTGATCCCTGATATTCTTAAGATCCTTTTATACGGGTAGATAATTTGCCCATGCGAACGGCCACTGACTGTTAATAAGCATTCTCGAGTTTGCTTGTTCATTGGCTGATCGTTCATCATTTTACACTAACTGATTCTTGGGCAAGCAAGCATTCCTAGGAACATTCGGACTCGATAATTGGTCCGTGTAAACGGACCTTTACATTTGACTCCATGATCAGCATGATAAGGTTATAACAGAGCAGTTGCCATACATCAGCCACTCTATTCTCTGCGATCCGAGACAGCCGCTCCCTACTCTGCGGTCAGTGTTGGCACTTATGCATCCTACCTTTCTGGAACATCTTCCCATAGACAAGTACAATAGCGGACTCGGTATAAAGATAATGGAGGCTACATTGGATTATGTCCTTCCCAGAGCAAACTGGGACATTAAACAACTTTTTGGTACTGAACAAACAAGGACGGCCACACCACTTCTCTGACTACCTGATGCACACTGTGTATTAGTATGTACCTTTAGTATAAGGCACTACACCTGGCTTGATTAGCAAGTGCTAGCCACACAAGCTTTGCTGACCAGTCAGAGCAGCATGTAGTGTCTTAGACTACCAATGCATACTATACACCATGTGATCAGGTAGTCAGAGAAGCAGTGCGCTCATCCTTGTTTGTCCAGGAACGGAAGGTCACCTTAATGCACTTAAAAAGTGGGCAATGTAATATGCACAAAGCTAATACTTTTTCTCTCTTTCCACAGCGGCTCACATCGGGGTGGGGATCAGCGGACAGGAGGGGATGCAGGCCGTGCTGTCCAGTGACTTCTCCTTTGCCCAGTTTCGATACCTGCAGCGCCTTCTCCTGGTACACGGCCGCTGGTCCTATAACCGCATGTGCCAGTTTCTGAGATACTTTTTCTACAAGAATTTCACCTTCACGTTGGTTCATTTCTGGTATGGGTTCTTCTGCGGCTTCTCTGCTCAGGTGAGACAGCAATAACCTGCAGTGAGTTAGATTGCAAACTTCTAAGGGTCAGAGTTTGTTTATTTGATAATATTCAGGAAGACACAATAGAAATGAAACAATAAATAGACGACTGACTGTTTTGCAACAAATGGATATAATGTTATACTCTAGGTCAGTCATGGTGAACCTTTTAGAGACCGAGTGCCCAAACTGCAACCCAAAACCCACATATTTATGGCAAAGTGCCAACATGTCAGAGGGCGAGGCTTATCACGACGTATGATTTTACCCCAGACATTCTAAAAAGGACAGAGCCGCTTCAAAATAGACAGGGAGAACATTTTGACTGATTTTTGGATGCGGAAATACTGCAGAATGTCCTCAGTGGAAAATTCTGTAGCATTTACACATCCAAAAAGCAGTCAAAATCTGCACCCTGTCTATTTTGAAGTGGCCCTGTCCATCTCTGCCACATGTAAACGTAATAGTGACCCCCCCAGTGGCCCCAGCGGTAACAGCGACCCCCCACAGTGGCCCCCAGTACGATAGCGACACCCCACAGCGGCTGCCAGTACAATAGCGACACCCCACAGCAGCCCCTAGTACGATAGCAACACCCCACAGCGGCCCCCAGAGTAGTAGTGACACCCCACAGCGGCCCCCAGAATAATAGTGACACCCCCAGCGGCCCCCAGAGTAGTAGTGACACCCCACAGCGGCCCCCAGAATAATAGTGATACCCCCAGCAGCCCCCAGTAGTAATAGTGACACCCCACAGCGGCCCCCAGTCTAATAGTGACACCCCACAGCGGCCCCCACTGTAATACTGACACACCACAGCGGCCCCCACTGTAATACTGACACACCACAGCGACACCCTGTATCATAGTAACACCCCTACCCCCCTTCCCCGAGACCCATACACTTACCCCCTCCTCCCCGTGGAAGTTCCGCTCCTCCTCTGCTCGGCGTTGCTGCTGGCACTGATTCTGGCACTCACTGTGACGTCAGTGTGCTGCCGGACGCCTCCGCACCCTGCTCTCGCGGAACCAAGTAGTAGGAGACGTCGGTGGAGGGGGGAGGAGGATTCGGGCTGCACACAGACGTCACAGTGTGCGCCGGGATCAGCACTGCTAGCAGCAGCATGCATATTAACTTATGCCAGAAGACTTCTGCTCGATTCACAACCTGATTGGTTGTTTGGGTTGGCTGATTCACAGTGATTGGTTGTTTGGGTTGGCTGATTCACAGTGATTGGTTGTTTGGGTTGGCTGATTCACAACAACCAATCAGGTTGCGAATCGAGCAGCAGTGTTGTGAAATAAGGTAATATGCCAGTGGCGCTGAGTGAATGCCGGCAGGAAAGCTGCCGGCATTCACCCTACCTGTATTCACAAGTTGTGAGCGGCCGATGGCGGTGCGTGCCAGCAGGGAGGGCCCTGCGTGCCGCAGGTTTGCCACCACTACTCTAGGTGGTTGTCCTGTCAATGATTTTACCGCTGATCACATGATGACACAACCCATCACTGACACCCTATAGTTGATAGTTATGATGCTCTCGTAGTGTTTTTCTGTTGCCATCTTGTGTCCACTTCACTGTACTGCAGCTCAGCTGTGTGTTGTGTGTTCACAGACTGTGTACGACGAATGGTTCATCGCCATGTACAATCTGGTTTATACCTCACTACCGGTGCTGGGGATGAGTCTGTTTGATCAGGTATGTACATGAATAATATGGAATTTGAGGTTTGAAAGGTTCAATTTGGCTATCAAAGCTGAGTGCTAACCAGTGTGGCCACCTTGGGGATTGTGGTCCGTGTCTCATGGAAGAACTAGCCAGAGTTTTTAGTTTACTCACCTCTGCTGTATTGTGTTACCAGGACGTGGATGACCGCTGGAGCATGGAGTATCCACAGCTGTATGAGCCCGGTCAAAAGAATCGTTACTTTAATAAAAAGGAGTTTGTGAAGTGTGTGATCCATGGTGTCTACAGCTCCCTCGTTCTGTACTTTGTGCCTTATGGAGCCCTGTACGACACAGTGAGAGATGACGGCAAAGCAGTATCTGACTACCAGTCCTTCGCCTTGATGGCTCAGACCTGCCTGCTGCTTGTGGTATCTGCACAGGTGAGTCTCCAGCCATATGGGAATTATTAAGGTTATTGTCCTGTATCCCAAGTATTAGTGTAACCCTAATCTGTACCCCAAGTGTCAGTATCTTACTGTTCTGTGTCTCAAGATTCTTATTCTCTCGTCCCAAGTATCAGTGCCTCATTATCCTGTCCCCTAAGTGTCAGTGTGTCATTTCCCAGTACCGCAAGTGTCAGTTATTTTTCTGTAGCCCGTCAATGTGTCATTGTCTCGTTCACCAAATATCAATGTGTTATGACTTCTTTTCAAGTGTCAGTTTATCATAGTCCTATTCCCCAAGTGTCTGTGTGTCATTCTTTTGTATCCCAAGTGTCAGTGTGTCCTTGTCCTGTGCCCCAAGTGTCCGTGTCATTATCCTGTACCCTGAATGACAATGTGTCATTGTCCTGTACCCCAAGTGTAAGTGTGCTCCATATCCCAAGTGTCTGTGTTACTCTTCTGTATCCCAAGTGTCAGTATGTCATTGCTCTGTCACTAAAAGTATCAGTGTGTCATTGTGCTGCACCCCAAGTGTCTGTGTGTCATCATCCTGTATCCCAAATGACAGTGTGTCATCATACTGTACCCCAAGTGACAATGTCTCATTGTCCTGTACACCAAATATCCATGTGCATTGTCTTGTTACTCCAGGTCAGTGTATTATTGTCCTGTCACCTCAAGTGTCTGTATAATTGTTCTGTACCCCGTTACAATGTGTTATTATTCTCTCATTCCAGTATCAGTATGTCATTGTCCTGTATCCCAAGGGTCAGTGTATTATTGTCCTGAGTGCCAAGTGTCAGTGTATTATTATCCTGTAAAGGTTTAAGAGAGTCTGGACGCCTTTCTTGAGTGTAATGATATTATTACTAATTACTTCAGAAGGGTCGGTGATCTAGGGATTATTCTAATTGACATATTGGGGGTCAGGAAATATTTTTACCCTTAAAAATGAGGAAAATTGGCTTCTACCTTATTTTTTTTCTTTCTCTGGATCAACATTGAGGGTGCATGAAAGGGAGGGGGGGGGGGGGTGGTAATAGGTTGAACTGGATGGGCATGTCTTTTTTCAGCCTTACACACTATGTTGCTATGTTACTCCAAGTGTCTTTATCAATGTCCTGTCCTATCAGTGTGTCAAGTCCTGTCACCGAAAGTGTTAATGTGCCAATTTTCCATAGCTCGTGTCTACATGTCATTGTCTTGTACTCCTACTGTCAGTGCGCCATGTTGCTTTGCCACCCAGAACTTGTCACCTGAAGCATCAGAGTGTCCTGTGTCATCCCAGAATTTTGCCCTTGTCACTCTTACATCCTCTGCACATCCACTCTCATTTTTATCTCTATAGATTGGCCTGGACACAACTTACTGGACAGCGGTCAACCAGTTCTTCATCTGGGGCAGTTTGGCGGTGTACTTTGCCATCAGTTTCACCATGTACAGTGATGGCATGTACCTAATCTTCACAGGCTCGTTCCCCTTCATCGGTGAGTGATCTGTGCACTTACCTTTTACTACTTGTTTGTACTCGACCTTCTCCAAAATATTTTAATTACATTTATATAGATCTTATCCTCAATTTACTGGTATAACACAGAGCAATTATATGTCCTATCCAAGGGCAATGTAGAATTATACTTAGATATAATCTGCCGTGTTTTCTTTTCCTCCAGGGACGGCTCGTAATTCCCTAAACCAGCCCAGTATCTGGCTTGCCATCTTCCTGACGGTGGTGCTCTGCGTCCTGCCGGTGGTGGCCTACAGATTCCTGAGGTCACAGCTCAAACCTACATTTAATGACAGGGTAAGGAGCATCTGCCATCAGTGGTTTAAATCTGTGTCTGTATGAACTGCAGCAGCCTACATCTCTATTATTGCCATCTTGACAAGAAGCGGTGATCTGAAAAGATAGATTAGATAGATACAGTGACATCAGGGGTTCGTCACTTGCTTAGGATCACCGTATTTCATAACAAGACAGTTGGCACACTCTCGAGAACTCAGTCCACAACTTGAAACTTTCTTCAAACTGGCTTTTGCCAGGTTTATTGAGTCACTACAATTTTATACAGCACTTCAAACGCTGAAAATGCACTGGGGCAGAACAAATCCTAGCCATGGCCTCTAACTGGACATGGAGTATTGCCATTACTACTAGTGGGCCTAGTGCCTCAAAATGCTACACAGCATAATCATAAATCAGCGGTCTTTAGCAGCAATGATAGCTCAGTCTTTTACCAGCTCAGGGTGCATCTCCTACCCTGTCGTGCCTTGCCTTCTTTTCCTCCTAGCCTCTCTTTACACAGAGTGGTGCCAAAAACCAGGGAGCTCAGAAACTACTTCTGTCAACTTCACACCTCCTTCTAACAAGGTCTCTCAGATGGAACATTATGAAGCTGCTCTACATCAGAGAACCATTGACTACTTACACTTTTCCAATACTATTGCCCTCTAGCAGGTCAAACTTATCATTACACTGCCACGATAGATGGATTGATTTTTTTTGTTGCAATACATTTATAACATTGTTTTCTTCCAGATTCAGAAAAAGATCAGGGAGGCAAAAAAGCGCCCAGCGCCACCTCCCCGCAGAGCCCGGATACGCCGCACCAGCTCCCGCCGTTCTGGTTATGCCTTCTCCCACACTCAGGGTTACGGAGACCTCATCACCTCAGGCAAAACTTTCCGTTCCAAGATACCTTTCCACCAAACAGGAAAATTCTCTCCCAACGAGAGGAGTCGGCATTACAACTAAGGGCAGGACTACGCCAATCTTTGATTATGAATGTCACTGTGCCTCTAGAATGGACGAGACAAGAGAGGGCTGGTTTGCGACTTTTCCTGTCATTAAGCCACCTGTGGGTGAACGAGACTGGATAAAAAGCCATATATGCAAATGGCCTCCATGTTTACGCCATGCAGTGGCCATATTGGATCTGGGATTCGAAAGAGACAGCAGCTGTTTACTAAAGATTCGGGTTATGGAAATGTAACTGTTCCAAGCATCAGTGCCAAATCTACCGCCCAGGGATCTACACCTTGGTAAAGGACGCCAAAGCCTATTCTAGAAAGATTTAAGATTGTAACGTCAGATAATAATTTTCTATTGCACTTCATTGTGGCCTTTCTCCTTTTACAGAAAACTATTTTATTGCCTTTATTTTTTTAGCAACCCAATTGGGAGACGAATTTCAAAAAGTTCACCTCTTTTATTGAACCGTTATTAGATTTTTTCCGCCGCCATCTTTATAAGGATTTGGAAATTCCTAGCAGGATTAGGATTAAATGCTGCCTCTGACTTTCACCTGTTCTTTACAAACCTCGTATCCACAGCGATGTGATTTCAGAAGCTAATGACGACTTTCTACACCCCAGTTTATTGTAATTTAAGCCTCCTGTTCTTGTGCCTTTATTTAATTATGCAAATTAGCTGAAAACGAAGAGACATGGAGCAATACAAAGGTGACAAAGGGCTCGTCCGTCTCCTGTAAATAAACCTTAAGGGACCTTTCACACAGGACAGAATTATTCCACAGGTCACAATGTTATTCCTATGGAGCTTGAATTCCGCACTTGCTATAATTTGCGCGTCTTTACTTCAAAACCGCAAGATTCAATTCTGCAGCAGAATTAAGGACATCGTGTGGAATTGTTGTTGCGGATTTCTAACATACAAGAAATGTAATTATACAAAGTCTGTGTAAAAAAAACACAAGAAATTCCACGAGATGTTCCACAGTTAAAAACGCAACAAAATCTGCACTAAGGGTGGCTTCATACGGGCGTATTTACACGCGGAGAATAGAACCCATTGATTTCAATGCGTTTGTTCTTATTCCCTTTTTTTACATGCGCCAAAAAAATAGAACCTGCTCTATTTTTGTGCACATTTGCGCACCAAGGGTCTCCATAGAAGTCTATGGGAATGTGCGCAAATGTTTTTGCAATACGTAAGGGGATGTGCAATATGCTGCGCAATCCCATGGAGAAAGAATATATATGGACCTTATTTGGCTATTTAAATCAGGGCATGAGTGTGTTCTGTGCTCATATGAACATTCCCTGCTGGAACACAAAAGTACAGTAAACTACGCAGATGCACACGGAAATCAACCTTGTTCATAGCGCAAGTTGTGCTGAAGTATGCGCATTTACACATACACCTGTGTAAAGCCACCCTAATTGACAGCATCTGCACTGCGTCCTGCAGACAATTCCATCCCGTGTGAAAGGTCCCTAAATGGGTTGTACCTAGATAGGGAATAAAAGCCTGATTGGTGGGGATCCTACTGATTCCAAGAACGAGGGTCCCGGGTCCCCCTCTTCCCATCACAGAGAGGTCGCGTAAATGGAGCGCCGGCCTTAGCTTCCTATGAACACAACTCATTTGACCTTAATGGGTAACTATCTCAAAATATCACCCACTAATTGTTCTCCTGGAGGGTCCCAGTGAATCACTGTTCTACTATGATCAGATCTAGAGGGGTCCGAACAGCTGGTCCAGCTATAAATGGTGGCAGGTGGTCCGAGCCCCTCCACTGTTAGTAACGCACTACTGCATACATCTTAGATTGCTATTACTCTATCGAAAGGATTACTAAAATTCTTAGAAGGCAACTCCACTCTTAGGGCGAGCACCCACTGGCGTTTTTTTACCTGCGTTTTGCGTTTTTCCTGCACAGGCATAGAGATAACATGTGTTCCTGTCCACTGGCGTTTTTTTTGCATTGCGTTTGCGTTTTTAACATAGGAACTGTCAGTTGCATATGTGTCCTTATTTTTCCCCATGGAAATTAATGGCAAAGCTGCGAAAACGCCGCGAAAACGCCGCGGAAAACGCGCGGAAAAACCGCGGGACACGCGGCGAAAACGCTGCGTTTTTTTCCCGCGGGAAACGCAAACGCCAGTGGGTGCTCGCCCTTAGGGTGCGTTCACACGAGCGTAGGCGTATTTACGTTCGCACGAGCGCAGCGTATAATCGCCGGAAAGAACGTTTTTCGCCGATCACGACCAGAGCTAGAAAGCGTATTTTCGTTTGTTCCTACTTTTCGAATGGTCTTTTTGGCCATCGAATATGCGTTGGCGCGTATTTCGGTCGCATATGTTCCGTTTTTTTTTCGGGTTGCCGTTTTTACGCGCCGTAAAATCGCCCGTGCGAACGAATACATTGGAAACCATTGACTCAGATGGTCACGTTTATACGATTGGGCGCAAAAACGCGCCGTTTATGCGCTCGTGTGAACGCACCCTTAGGGCGCCTACCCACTGGCGATTTTTTTTCCTGCGATGTTTTGCGTTTTTTCTCAAGAGCAATTAGTATAGAATGTGTTCTTGTCCATCTGGGGTTTTTTTTTCTGTTTCGTGGGGTTTTTTCACATCGGAACTGTCAGTTGCATATGTGTCCTTATTTTTCTCTTACTGCACCCATGATTGTCAATGGAGGGCTGCAAAAAACGCTGCGAAAAACGCGCAGAAAACGCCGCGTTTTTCACGCGCGAAAATCGGCAACGCAAGTGGGTAGGCGCCCTTAGACCGGCTTCACAGGATCGTAAGCACAATTGCGCATGCCATTGCGCAACTTTTTTGCACTATGAACGATGATGTTTTTGCGCACGTGTCAACATATTATCCTGCACTTTTTCAGCCCACAGGACATGTCGTTTTGCACGTGGAACACAAACACGCACCACTTAATGCTTAATTCATCTAGCGAGTTCCAGATGTGTTCTCTCTCCAGCGGAAATGTAAAGTGTTTCATCTCCTTGCGTATTTCGCATGCATTTCCGCACCCCCATTGACTTCTATGGGGACCATTGGTGCACAAATACGCAGAAAAATAGAACAAGTTCTATCTTTTTTTTTTTTGTGCAACCGAAATGTGCGCACCAAAATACGGAAATGTGACCGATAGCATTGAAATCAATGGGTTCTATTCTTTGCATAATGTGCGCACAATTACATCTGTGTGAAGCCGGCCTCATACAATCATTCCGATCCTCACTACAATGGGATAAGCTCTTTGCACCCGGGAAAGTTCTCAATCTGGGATAACCTTTTAGGTCTCCGAGAATATTTATAGCTGATGTGTAACTAAACATTATCCATTCCTGATGTCCCCCCTGAACTCTTGGGAGCCATTTATTTTATGTTAGGATTATATATGGTGGACCACGGAAAACTAGGCCGGCACCACACTCTTATGGAAGCTGTCAAAAACAAAATCTGTCTGTTGCCCATAGCAACCAATGACAGCGCAGCTTTTATCTTACTTCAGTAATATAAGAAGGTAAAGCTGCGCTGTGATTGGTCACTATGGGCAACAAAAAACGAATTCCTTGTAGACAGCTTCCATAAGAGTGCGGTGCCGGTCTACATTTCCGTGGCCCACCCTGTATTTTCTTCCCCGAGGCTCTTGACGTGTCTGTGTATAATTTTATATACTTCTCTATAACCTTCTGATAATTCGGCACCTCTCACGGCTCATCATCTACATTCGGCAGCCAGGGTCCCCTCATCAGTGGTCCTAATAAACTGGTGCTGACAACATCCCAGCTGCAAGGCCCAAACTGATGTGTCCCGTAAGACCAGTCTGTCATAGTCCCAAGTTACATAGATGACGTTTCTGTACCAGGTGCCTTATAAATGATCCTAGAAGCGAGGCACAGGGACTACATTATCATAATGTTCAGTGTATCTGAGCTTGTGTACGGGAAGGGCAGTGACAACCACCATCAGCCTCAGAAGACCAGTTGTCGGGGCCTTTCCCGCAAGTTTATTATGTGTATTGACCAATTTTACTCATCGTTATGGGCACATCTTCATTAGGGCCCTGAGGCGGGCGGACCAGAATAATCTCCAGTCCGTGCCACCAGCAATCACTAACGATGGTCGTTCCAGTGTAAAAGCACAGGAACTATCATCGCTAGGATGACCTGTCATGAACAGGTCATCCCATGTAAAAGTGTCATTAGGCTCTATGCCCATGAGGGCTGTTTTTCTGTCTCGATTTTTGGGCAACTTTCCTGTGTTTTAGTGATTTTTACATGCAATTTGCATCTATTTTACATGAGTTTTTCACATACGTAAAAAAAAGGTCACTTCCTGGTTCTCTTTTTTCTTTACTTATAGTTCCCATGGTTACATGCTTTAAAAACGGATCGCACTCACATTGTGCAGATGCATTTACAGATCACAATCACCTATTAAAGGTAATGGGATCATGTAACAATGCAGCAAATACACAACTGTATGTGTATTCACTGTATATTTTACACATGCTACCAGGACCAGTGCGGAAAAAAGTGACACTAATTGGGTATTCTTGCCTTTTTTTTCTCTTGCATATGAAAAACATAGTGAGTTCAGATCCAAACTGGACTTTAAAAAAATTGCGCAAATTTGTGCATAAATATGCATACGTTCATGTGAATCCGATTTTACACACATGATAATAGTACATTTTTCACGGACCAAAATTGCATATGCTTGTATGAATGAGGCCTAAGAGCCTTGGACTCAGCATCCAGTAATCCAGAACTCCTGATAGTCAGGCACTTATTCATAGTATAGCACTTTAAGATCTGGAATATCACAAGACTGAGCAGAAATGGCACAGAATAAATGAGTAGCATAACTGATCATCTTCCTACTGATTCTGTACCTTCATTTTATAGCCTTTACAATTTATACCCAATAATCCAGAAAATTTGATAATCCGGCACTTATCAGGACTCTTTAATGCCAGTTTCTAGGAAACTTACTATAGGGTACATGGTAAATTGGTTAGGGTTTGAAACCTATTCTGTGACTACCATAACCACTGGGCTAATTCTGGACTATCAAATGGACTAATTAAGGCCCTTTTACACACAAAGATGATCGCTCAAGATGGCTTTTGAGCGATCATTTTACATATATCACTACTTGGTACTAATGCCTATTAGTACCAATTAGTAGCATGTGAGCCACCAGGAGCTGTATTCAGGGAACAGACCACCCGCTGTTCTCTGAATAAATTACCTTTGGTGTGCCATGGGGCTGGCAGCTGAGACAATGTTATCAGCGCTCCCTGGGCAGAACACAGCGTGCGGTCCGTCTCATCAGCTCTTCTGCCAAATTATGGATTTCACGCCGAACTGAAAATTATTGTTTGGCAGAAAAGTTAAAGATAGGCACATTTTCACCCAACGATTATTGCTAAAAGATTGCTTTGAAACTTTTTGAGTGATAATCATTGTGCATAAAAGGGCCTTAAACCAAATAATATAATATAGGGGTGTCCCATTGTATTAATGCGTATAACCCATTCTGGACAGGATGGACCATTACCAGAATGTTTCATATTTTACAGCTTAATTCAGGGATAATGTATTCACTGCCAAAAATCACCAGAACCATATATGTAGCCCCCACGTTCGTCATGTGACACCCCCAGTTCTGGCTTGGAGACATTGCACTAATGTACGCTGCAGCGCTTCCAATGGGCGCAGACATTATTTTTGTATTCTCTTTTATTCCTGACACATATTTGTTTTCTGTCTCTGTAACAATTGTACAATTTTTTCACAGATGAATAAATGACTCTTTACGTACCTGCTCACCATCTTGCTTGTCCTTGACGCATACACGAGGATTATCGGTGTCACACATTTAGTACTTGCAAGTAGAGGCACCATATTTGTTAAAGAGGTTATCCAAGACTACAATATTGATAACCGATCCTCAGTATACGTCATCAATAGTTGATTGGTTAAGGTGCGCCCCTCGGAATACCCGCTAATCAGAACATTAACCCCTTCATGACATGGCCTATTTTGGCGTTGAGGACCAAGCGATTTTTTGGTATTTTTCCATCTCCATTTTTCAAAAGCCATAACTTTTTTATTTTTCCGTGGACGCGGCCGTATAAGGGCTTGTTTTTTGCGTGGCGAACTGTAGTTTTTATCGATGCCAATTTTGGGTACATAGACTATATTGTAAATTTTTTATTTTTTTTTTAATGATAGCAGAGAGAGAAAACGCATCAATTCTGCCATAGATTTTTTTATTTTTTTTTTACACCGTTAATCATGCAGCATAAATGAGACTTTCCATTTTTTCTGCAGACCGGTACGGTTACAACGATACCAAAATTCTAAAAATTTTTTTAGGTTTTCCCACTTTTCTGCAATAAAAACCCTTTTTTTTGGAAATCTTTTTTCTATTCTAAATTGCTGCATTCAAAGTCACGTAACTTTTTTATTTTTTGATGTACAGAGCTCTATGAGGGCTTTTTTTTTGCGAGACGAGCTGTAGATTTTATTGGTACCATTTTAGCGTACATACGACTTTTTTGATCACTTTTATTGCGTTTTTAGTGAGGCAAAATGCTGAAAATGAGCATTTTGCCTCAGTTTTTTAGCTTTTTTTTTAGCGTTTTTTTCGGTGCACAGTCAAAAGCATGTGCAACTTATTGTACGCATCGTTACGGACGCGACAATACCAAATATGTGGGGTTTTATTTTTTTTTTACCTTTTTTTATGCTAATCTGAGAAAAAGCATAAAAAATGGTTTTTTTACTCTTTTTTTTTAACATTTTTTTTAATTCATTTTTTAAATCTTTCTTTTTTTTATACTGTTTGTGTCCCTCTGAGGGACTTTAACCACTGCCCTGATGATCGCTGGTATAAGGCATGGCAGAGCTACTGCTCTCCCATGCCTTATCGCTCATACAGCGATCTCAGGCATAGGCAATACAGGACGCCAGTGTCTGGCGTCCTGTTGCCATGGTGACAGGCCGGGCTCTCGCGATGACATCGCGAGAGCCGGCCGGAGACACAGAGGGAGCCGCGCTCCCGCTGTGAACTCTTCCCCTGCCGCGATCTACTTAGATCGCGGCAGGGAAGGGGTTAAAAGTGGCGGGCGCATCTCCGATGTCCCCCCGCTGCTGCAGCGAGACGCCGGCTGTGACTGACAGCCGGCTCCCGCTGCGGGATAGCGCTGGATCACATATGATCCAGCGCTATCTCCAGGACGTAAGTTTACGCCCTGTTGCGGGAAGTACCCCGCTCCCAGGACGTAAACTTACGCCCTGCAGCGGGAATGGGTTAAAGAGCCATCGGTCACATGGCTTGAGGACTGAGCTGCTACAATACGCAGAAAACTAGTGCAGGTCCTATTTTTTTCTGCGTGCACAAAATGGGTTCTATTCTCTGCGTATTGCGTATCTATTTTTTACACGTGCAAATACGGTTACCTGAAGAAGCCCTTAAGTTTCATGGAACACATGGGCGTGTTTTTGTCCCATTTTGCAACTGTGAAAATCACGACCACAAAACAGGATGAAATTAAACCATTGATTTCAATAGTTTAATTTGACTATGGGATTCTTGCACGTTAATACCACCTGCATGAAAAGTTAGGACTTGCCCTATCCTTCTCGCATGTAGTTTTTCTATGTGCAAAAAGATAGGGCAGGACCTATTTTCCCACTTTTATTTTCATACTCTCGCTCAATAACCTTGAGTTCGAATACTCTATAGAATTTGCGGGATTAGGTTAGAGTCCTGGGCACAGCCAACAAGCTCGGGCAGCAGGGTCTGGCAAGCCAGGGTTGGTACACGGGATGTCAAGGACGTAGTCGGGAACAAGCCAGGGGTCAATACACAGAGATGTAACGGCAGTATAAAGGATTAAGCAGCGACATAGTCGGGAAAAGAGGTGTAACGTAAAGCTCCTGGGCTCTAATACAAAACTTGTAACAGGGCCCCCAACTATAATGCTTTATTCATAGTACTGGGCTCCCTATACAAAGGAGAGAGGCTTTATGGGTCCCCTAAGGCTCCTAGGCCCGGGTGCAACTGCATCCCATATAGTTACACCAGTGGTCGGGAACAAACCAGTGGTCAGTACACAGAAATGTCAAGCAGCACAGAGGATTAAGCAGTGACATAGCTGCAAACAAGTCAGTGGTTGGTACACAGAGAGGTCTTCTTTGAGCAGGTAGAGGTAGGAGCTGGTTTAAGGGCTAAAGGTTCAGAGCACTATGAACACGCAAGGAAGGAGGGAACAGGGCCAGATTTATAAAGGAAGCTGATTGCGGAAGGTACAAGACATGGGATGGATCAAGACAGGAAAACACAGAGCCAGGAAGATGGAACAGGAGACAAGGAACTAGGAACAAGGAGCTAGGACTCAGGGGAGCTGTGCAGCATGCTAAATAGCTCAATCAGTAGAGGAGCAATCCTGGAGCACAAGAGGCTGCAGGTTCAAGTCTGCAAAACCCAGGTTGAAGCTCTGTAGTGGTAAGTATATTAGCACATGTATCCATGTGTTTGTTTAAGCACTCAGGACTAATTCACATAAGTACTAGGGATTTTCATTAGGACCCCTGTTTCAGAATGGTGCCAAACAGACCCCATTTACTATTATGGGGTTTCTGTTTGGCTGGTATTTCACAGGAATGTGATTGCTCTCAGTGAGATATGATACCTTTTAATGGCTAACAAAGATACATGATGTTACAGCAAGTTTTGGGATCTTCTATCGATCCTTCCTCAGGCTAAAAATGGTTTGGATGAGGCACATATATAATATACAGATGCAGAGAGGACAGACCTCTTGATTGAAATACAAATGTTCACACACAGAAATTTTAGACTCTTTTGCACTCAAAACTTAAACCAACAGACAAACTGAGCCGAGGCATAAATACTTAATCTGAGAGATAAGACACATCATAAAACTGTCACATTCCTGAGCTCAATGGACTAATTGAGTATTTATGTCTCAACTCAGTTTGTCTGTTTTAGGTTTTGAGTGCAAAACAGTCTCCAATTTCTGTGTGTGAACATTTGTATTTAGATTAAGGTGTGTCCTCCCTACATCTGTATAATATATATGTGTCCCCATCCAAACCAGTTCCATTTTAGCCTGATGAAGGATCGATAGAAGACCCGAAAGCTTGCTGTAACATCATGTATTTTTGTTAGCCATTAAAAGGTATAATATCTACAAGATTACTTGGTTTCTCTCACTGAGAACAATCACACTTTGCTCTACTGGCAGGGGCGTAACTATAGAGGATGCAGGGGTTGTGGTTGCACCCGGGCCCAGGAGCCTTGGGGGGCCCATGAGGCCTCTCTTCTCCATATAGGAAGCCCAGTACTATGAATAAAGCATTATAGTTGGGGGCCCCGTTCCATGTTTTGCATTGGGGCCCAGGAGCTTCAAGTTACGCCTCTGTCTCCTGGCTATCTCCGTACCAACCCCTTTTTTCGTTTTACAGGACAAAATAGCGCAGCATGGACTGCTATTTTGTTCTGTATTTTAGCATAAATTAGCTAATGTGAATGAGCCCTTAGCTTGAATAGCTTTAAGTTAAACATTAGCACTAGAGATGAGTGAACGTACTCGTCCGAGCTTGATATTCGTGCGAATATTAGGGTGTTCGGGATGCTCGTTACTCGTAACGAGTACCACGTGGTGTTCCGGTTACTTTCAGTTTCCTCTCTGAGACGTTAGCGCGCTTTTCTGGCCAATTGAAAGACAGGGAAGGCATTACAACTTCCCCCTGTGACGTTCAAGCCCTATACCACCCCCCTGCTGTGAGTGGCTGGGGCGATCAGATGTCACCCGAGTATAAAAGTCGGCCCCTCCTGCGGCTCGCCACACATGCCTTGTGAGTTAGCTGAGGGACAGTGGTATCGTGCTGGAGCTGCTGTAGGGAGAGCGTTAGGAGTTAGTGTAGGCTTCAAGAACCCCAACGGTCCTTCTCAGGGCCACATCTAATAGTGTGCAGTACTGTGTTAGCACTGTATTTTTATTTTTTTTTCAAAATTGGATCTGCAGAGCATTGCGCCCTGCAATAGGGACAGAAGTGGTGGTTAGGCAGGGAGAGTGTTAGCAGTGAGTGTAGGCTTCAAGAACCCCAACGTTCCTTTCTAGGGCCACATCTATCAGTGTGCAGTACTGTCCAGGCTGCTGTTAGCAGTGTTGCATTTTTTTTCTCAAAACCGGCTGTGCAGACCATTGCACCCGGCATTAATACTACAGGGATAGAATTATGTAGGCAGGGCCAGAAGACATACATTATTCATTGAATAGACGCAGTGTGGCTTGTCCTTTGAAAAACAAGGGAAAAAATTCTATTTCGCCTGCCTCTGACAGTCCTCAGGGCTCTGGGTACGTGTGTGCTGCGTGCAGAACGTTAAAAAAAATCAGACGCAGCCAGCTACGTTTTACTGCAGGCTTGCGCCAATTTTTTTCCTGCATGGAAAATCCCTTATCTGCTGTAGCGAATAACTTTGCATCACTGCAGTTCTCTGACACATTTGCAGGGCCACAACACAGTTATTAAACTTAGTAGTATTCATTGAATACACGCAGTGTGGCTTGTCCTTTGAAAAACAAGGGAAAAAATTCTATTTTGGCTGCAGGCTTGCACCACTTTCTTTCCTGCCTGGGAAATCAAATCACTGGTAATACACCATGCTGAAGGGTAGGGGTAGGCCTATAGGACGTGGACGCGGGGAGGCACCACCAACAGCATGCGCAGGCATATGATGGCCAAGCACCCCACAAGGTGGGACGATGCCCGTTCACCGCCTCCGGTTTGCACCACTGCCTCTCCCCCTGTGCCCCAACCTGCCACTGAGATCCAACCCCCCTCTGAGGACACAGGCACTACCGTCTCCTGGCCTGCACCCACACCCTCACCTCCGCTGTCCTCGGCCCCATCCAGCAATGTCTCTCAGCGTAGCGTCCAGACGTCGCTAGCGCCACAGTTTGAGCGCAAGCGCAAGTACGACGCCACGCACCCGCACGCTCAAGCGTTAAACGTGCACATTGCAAAATTGATCAGCCTAGAGATGCTGCCGTATAGGCTTGTGGAAACGGAGGCTTTCAAAAGCATGATGGTGGCGGCGGCCCCGCGCTACTCAGTTCCCAGTCGCCACTACTTTTCCCGATGTGCCGTCCCAGGCCTGCACGACCACGTCTCCCGCAACATTGTACGCGCCCTCACCAACGCGGTTACTGCCAAGGTCCACTTAACAACGGACACGTGGACAAGCAGAGGCGGGCAGGGCCACTAGATCTCCCTGACGGCACATTGGGTGAATTTAGTGGAGGCTGGGACAGAGTCAGAGCCTGGGACCGCTCACGTCCTACCCACCCCCAGAATTGCGGGCCACAGCTCGGTGGTGGTATCAGCGGCGGTGTATGCTTCCTCCACTAAAGCACCTTCCTCCTCCTCCTCCTCCAACGCAACCTCTGTCTCGCAATCAAGATGTGTCAGCAGCATGTCGCCAGCAGTCGGTGTCACGCGGCGTGGCAGCACAGCGGTGGGCAAGCGTCAGCAGGCCGTGCTGAAACTACTCAGCTTAGGAGAGAAGAGGCACACGGCCCACGAACTGCTGCAGGGTCTGACAGAGGAGACCGACCGCTGGCTTGCGCCGCTGAGCCTCCAACCGGGCATGGTCGTGTGTGACACCGGCCGTAAGCTGGTGGCGGCTCTGCAGCTCGGCAGCCTCACGCACGTGCCATGCCTGGCCCATGTCTTTAATTTGGTAGTTCAGCGCTTTCTGAAAAGCTACCCCCACTTGTCATACCTGCTCGGAAAGGTGCGCCAGCTCTGCGCACATTTCCGCAAATCCCACACGCACGCTGCCACGCTGCGGACACTGCAACATCGGTTTAATCTGCCAGTGCACCGACTGCTGTGCGACGTGCCCACACAGTGGAACTCTACGCTCCACATGTTGGCCAGACTCTATGAGCAGCGTAGAGCTATAGTGGAATACCAACTCCAACATGGGCGGCGCAGTGGGAGTCAGCCTCCTCAATTATTTACAGAAGAGTGGCCCTGGTTGGCAGCCATCTGCCAGGTCCTTGGAAAATTTGAGGAGTCTACCCAGGTGGTGAGCGGCGATGCTGCAATCATTAGCGTCACCATTCCTCTGCTATGCATCTTGAGAAGTTCCCTGCAAAGCATAAAGGCAGACGCTTTGCGCTCGGAAACAGAGCCGGGGGAAGACAGTATGTCGCTGGATAGTCAGAGCACCCTCCTGTCTATATCTCAGCGCGTTCAGGAGGAGGAGGAGGAGCATGAGGAGGATGAGGAGGAGGGGGAAGAGACAGCTTGGCCCACTGCTGACGGTACCCATGCTGCTTGCCTGTCATCCTTTCAGCGTGTATGGCCTGAGGAGGAGGAAGAGGAGGAGGATCCTGAAAGTGATCTTCCTAGTGAAGACAGCCATGTGTTGCGTACAGGTACCCTGGCACACATGGCTGACTTCATGTTAGGATGCCTTTCTCGTGACCCTCGCGTTACACGCATTCTGGCCACTACGGATTACTGGGTGTACACACTGCTCGACCCACGGTATAAGGAGAGCCTTTGCACTCTCATTCCCGAAGAGGAAAGGGGTTCGAGAATGATGCTATACCACAGGGCGCTGGTGGACAAACTGATGGTAAACTTCCCATCCGACAGCGCTAGTGGCAGAAGGCGCAGTTCCGAGGGCCAGGTAGCAGGGGAGGCGCAGAGATCATGCAGCATGTACAGCGCAGGCAGGGGAACATTCTCCAAGGCCTTTGCCAGCTTTATGGCTCCCCAGCAAGACTGTGTCACCGCTCCCCAGTCACGGCTGAGTCGGCGGGAGCACTGTAAAAGGATGGTGAGGGAGTACGTAGCCGATCGCACGACCGTCCTCCGTGACGCCTCTGCCCCCTACAACTACTGGGTGTCGAAGCTGGACACGTGGCCTGAACTCGCGCTGTATGCCCTGGAGGTGCTTGCTTGTCCTGCGGCTAGCGTCTTGTCAGAGAGTGTGTTTAGTGTGGCTGGGGGAATCATCACGGATAAGCGTACCCACCTGTCAACCGACAGTGCGGACAGGCTTACACTCATCAAGATGAACAAAGCCTGGATTTCCCCAGACTTCTCTTCTGCACCAGCGGACAGCAGCGATACCTAAGCAATACGTATTATGCACCCGCGGATAGAAGCATCGTTCTCTCTCACCATCCAAAACGGGGACATTTCTGCTTCATCAATCTGTGTATAATATTTCTCCTCCTCCTCCTCCTGCTCCTCCTCCTGAAACCTCACGTAATCACGCCGAACGGACAATTTTTCTTAGGGCCACAAGGCTCACTCATATAATTTTTCTAAACAATTTTTATACGTTTCAATGCTCTTAAAAGCGTTGAAACTTTAACTTGAACCAATTTTTAGTTAAACTGGGCTGCCTCCAGGCCTAGTTACCACTTAAGCCACATTAACCAAAGCGATTAATAGGTTTCACCTGCCCTCTTGGTTGGCCATGGCCAATTTTTTGGATGTACATTAGTACTGTTGATACAGCAATTTTTGTGGCCCCTCGCCTACAGTGTAATCATAGCAATTTCTATGTTCTTCGCCTGCACTCATGGTACAGAAAGGTGTGTGGGGTTGGCCTACACTTTAGCTACATAAATGTAACTTGTGCCTTGTCTATACTGCAGCTACTGAAATGGAACGAAGACTGCGCTCCCACTATACTGCTGCTTCGGAATTGTTACTGGGGCCTGTCTTGAGTGCTACTATTACTGAAATGGAATGCATACTGTGCTCCCCCTATAATGCTGCTAGTGATATGTTAGTGGGGCCTGTCCTAATGCTACGGCTGAAATGTTACTAATTATGGGCTCTGCCTATACCGCTGCGAATGGTATGTCTCTGGGGTGTGGAAACAGAGGCTTCCCAAAGACATGATGGCGGCGAGGCCATTTCCCACCAACGCTGTTACTGTTAAGGTGCATATAACCACGGACACGTGGAGAGGACACGTAGTGCCTCAAAAACATCCCCCGCCACAGCCCACTTAATCCTGGCCACATTCCGAAAACCAACAAAACAAAACCGCGCTACTAGGTCCGCAGTCACCAACACATTACCACCAACGCGGTTACTGTTAAGGTACATATTACCAGTCTGACTGGGGCATGCAGTGTGGGCCGAAGCCCACCTGCATTAAGCACGACATTACTACCTCAGCTGTGTTGGGCAATGCAATGGGATATTTTTATGTACCGCCGGTGGGTTCCAGGGAGCCACCCATGCTATAGGTGCACACGGAGTTTAACCTACATGTGTCCACTTGTAAAGAACCCCAGTCTGACTGGGGCATGCAGTGTGGGCCGAAGCCCACCTGCATTAAGCACGACATTACTACCTCAGCTGTGTTGAGCAATGCAATGGGATATTTCTATGTACCGCCGGTGGCTTCCTGGCACCCACCCATGCTGTGGGTCCACAGGGAATTATAAATGCATCTGTTTCCACTTGTAAAGAACCCCAGTCTGACTGGGGAATGCAGTGTGGGCCGAAGCCCATCTGCATTAAGCACGACATTACTACCTCAGCTGTGTTGGGCAATGCAATGGGATATTTTTGTGTATCGCCGGTGGGTTCCAGGGAGCCACCCATGCTGTCGGTCGACAGGGACTTCACAATAGGGAGTTGTACCTGCCTGTGTCTATGAATTAAAAAGCCCGGTCTGACTGGGGCATGCAGACACCTTGACAGAATGAATAGTGTGTGGCACATAGGTTCCCCATTGCTATGCCCACGTGTGCAGCTCCTGATGGCGGTGGCACAGGATTCTATTTCTCATTGCTTCTGTACAGCATTGTGGGCTATCGCCCCGCCCCTTTTAAAGAGGGTCGCTGCCTAGCCGTGCCAACCCTCTGCAGTGTGTGCCTGCGGTTCCTCGTCATGGCAGACGCACTTCTAAATAGACATGAGGGTGGTGTGGCATGAGGGCAGCTGAAGGCTGCGCAGGGACACTTTGGTGTGCGCTGTGGGGGGGAGGGGGGGCGGTTGGGCAGCATGTAACCCAGGAGAAGTGGCAGTGGAGTGTCATGCAGGCAGTGATTGTGCTTTGTTGGAGGTAGTGTGGTGCTTAGCAAAGGTATGCCATGCTAATGAGGGCTTTTCAGAAGTAAAAGTTTTTGGGAGGGGGGGGGGGCCCCCACTCTTGCCGCTATTGTGGCTTAATAGTGGGACCTGTGAACTTGAGATGCAGCCCAACATGTAGCCCCTCGCCTGCCCTATCCGTTGCTGTGTCGTTCCCATCACTTTCTTGAATTGCCCAGATTTTCACACAAGGAAACCTTAGCGAGCATCGGCGAAATACAAAAATGCTCGGGTCGCCCATTGACTTCAATGGGGTTTGTTACTCGAAACGAACCCTCGAGCATCGCGAAAAGTTCGTCCCGAGTAACGAGCACCCGAGCATTTTGGTGCTCGCTCATCTCTAATTAGCACAAAAATCATTGGAAAGTGCAAATGTTTAAAGTCCGAAGTGGACAATATGATGGAATAATATGCAAATTTGGGTCTTATATACAGTCATGGAACCATACAAATATTTTATGGAGCAATATAGTTTCCCAGGTCAAAAAGAGAGACATTTAAGAGGCAAAGAGGGACTTGAGTAAAAATAGGTACTATCCCTCCAAAAGAGATCCACAGATGTTACCATAACAGTGACAGGCTCAGAAGACCCCATAACAGCGGGTTTGCCGCTGATGTCCCTACATATTTATATATAGTTAATATGCATGGATTTCCCCAAATCCTTTCCCTCATGACATGACTTGAAGTACAGAAAATTACCACTAGGTGTCAGCAGCAAATACTAGTCCTCCTCATCCCATAGGATGACATCTATTTAGTGTCCGGATATCTGACGTTTGTTTATTCTTTTCTGTCCCATCCTCAGAATGTGACCTTAATTTATTATTGATGACCGTCTACACAGTGAATAGTGTCAAGTCACAAAACCGACTGATTTTCTTATTCTATTATCACCATGATCATGATTTTTACTTGTAGATGCAAATACATTAAATTGGAAACCTCAGCTGATTAATGGTATATGCTACTAGGGGAAATACATAATGCAACTGTTATTGCAGCTCTGGATGTGACTGGAGTATAAAGACATAATGTATCTTAAAATCAGTATGAGGTATATAAAGCAAAGTATTTACAAAGTTGCGTAAACATCCACTTGACATGGATTCATTGCCTCGTCAGCGCTGAAGAACATTTCTGGCGTGAAAAAAAATTTCTGTATTTCTTGGACCGGAGGGCCCACGATTCGAACCCAGTCCTGTCTGGTGATTAATGTCATATAAGACAGATCCAGCCCCAGGGACAAGAAACTGCTCTCCCTGTATAATGTAAGTGTAGGGCGGGGAGGAGGGGGTTGCTAATAGCTTCTCCATACTGCAGCCTAATGGATATAGGTCTGACTGAGTGGCTGTGTTAACATCCAGTCCCCTCCTCCACAGCTGCTTCTTATGCTGTGATATAACAGTCCTCATATTATAATCTACAGAGTGTTCATATTGTTACACTGTAATTAGATATTAGGGGTATTTTATCCAAGCAGCCAGGAGAAAAATAAAAAAAGCATACTTACCTCTCTTCGGCCCCCCTGGTACACAGCTGAATGCCTGTTACAGTCCTGGCGCCAGCTTCCAGGTAGACGGCCTGGTGGAAGTCCGGTGACGCTGCGGTAAATCAGAGGCTGCAGCGTCAATGTCCCAAACTCCTGTCATCATGGCACTCAGCATATGAGTGCTGATGCCAGGAGTGCAGTAGAGGGGTTGCTATGAGCTGTTTATGTTTATTTGCGATTGATTGATTCTGCAGGAATGCTCAGTTCATTATTGAGAGGTGAAGGCTTTGCAGTGGCCTTTATTACGAATTTTCTGATTGGCAGTGGGGCTCACATGGTACTCTGGGTCTGGGGAAGAGGAAGTAGAGAGTTAATGTGGGGGTACTGTGAGGTGCGTGGTGGAGAGAGCAGCAATGGACTGAGGTAACAGGCCGCTGAGAACTTTGCTGTCCTGTTTATCGCTGTCTAAGCAAATGCTATGCTCATGAAGGATTTCTAGAGGAGCAAGGCTAAAGTAGGTTGTGCGGCAGAATCACAGACTATAGCTAAGGTCACTGCTGCTGGAACCGCTATGGAGAGCGACACGTCATTCCACAACTTTCCAGACTGGAAACCACCTACGGACTTTGAGAGTCTGTTTACCCTCAGCCCAGTACCGAGGACGCTGGAGGTCGTAAGTGAAGACGGACCTCAATAAAAGCCAAGTGTGTGCACACAAGTATTTAGTTCACAACAGTAAGCAGGCCTGTTAAATAGAGACAGTGACAGAAACATCCAACTTTATGCAGCCATACATTAGCATATCTGTTGGCTAATGCACATTAGTTACATAATCGGAGACGAGTCAGAACTTTATTGCAACTTGTGCGTTAAAAACGTGTTTGGTTGTCTGTTACAAACAAAACTCACATACGACTTCTTTGTTACATTCAGACTGTGTGCAGTAATCCGCAATCCCTGGATTGGTACTTTTCACAGAAACTTACTTTACCCGTCGCACAGAGTACTTGGTTGTAATTGTCATTATTATCTGTAAATTGCCTAATGCTGTGGTTAAGGCCTCCTTCACACGGGCGATGCGTTTGTCGTCTGGACGCATCGAAGACGAAAAACGCACGAAAATTGCAACCAAGTCGCAGCTAAAGCTCGCGTTTTCTCGTCCATTACCCTGGCCACATAGACGCCACAGCCCTGAATGCCTTCGGCCGGCATAAATCCTTCAACTGACTCCTTCAAGAGAGACAGCTGACATAGTTTAGGAGCACTAGCCACTGCTAAACTCTCTCTCCCTCCTTTTTCAGCAGCTCCCATAAAACCCATGGGAGCTGCTGGCTAATCACAGCCGAAAGATAGGGCAAGACCTATCTTTTTCAGCTGCTTCAAAACATCGGACGGCATATTTGGCCACAATGTCCCATCTTCACCGGCTGGGCGTTTTTATGTGGCTAATAATCGGATAATAATGTGAATGAACGCATTGTAATTCAATGTTTCACATGGTCGCAAGTTTTTAATCACAGCTTAATTAGCCACGTAAAAATGCTTGTGTGAATAAGGAGTAATAGTGATAGCCAGGCCTGTGTGCCAGACGTTAAAGTATGTAGCATTTACTACATTCTTTGTTAACTATTTCTTAAGCATGTTCTCTTTCTGGTTTTGGTTGTAATAAAGACATTTTTATTTTTGTATGTCCGTGCTCCACCTGGTATTCTGACCCTGTGTCACCTACTATCCTTCCTCGACATAGAGGTAGCAGTCACACCTGGGCTCTGGAGCCAGGAGGGGATCAAAAATCCCTATGTCACAAAATAAGACACCAGTATCATAAATGAGACATGGTAGCTGGGGGCCGTTTTGCAGATTTTGCACTGGCCCTTATATCAGACCCCTTATCTGTCCTCAAAATTAATACAGACCCGAGATGCAACCCCATAATTAAAGCAGAACCTAGAAAATTTGTGAATGTAGAAATCAAAGTGACGGCAACAAACTTTCACAAAAAACTGGATTGAAAACCTGCTGCAGTCTGCAAGGGAACTGACACTTGGAAGCAGATTTATTTTCCATAGTGTCAATTACCAAAAGCATAAAGCCAAAGCTTCACAGAAATTGGTGATAAATAGTTCCATATAATTCCATATCCTGGGGCTGGTAAGACAAAGACCAAAAGTCACTCCAGTGGAGAATCTGTGTCCACACAGGCATATGACTGCCATAAAGTGGAGGATTTAGTTGTTTTTTCCCCCTAAAAACTTACATAATGGTAGCCACTGCAGTACAATATTGTTATATAGTAAAACACAAATATGTCAATATACTTCTATTATTGGAATCACCCCTTTAGGGGCTTATTTGCACTGCTGTAGGTGCAACTATACTCGGCAGTATGGAGCATAGGTGTGCCTGAACAAGGGGAGCCCCTTCCCCTTCGCCGGCAGTTCAAACTCCGTGCCAGGAGTTTTAAAAAAGAGGTAGGAAGACGGGTGCTGCCCGATCTCTCCCGCACATTGTATTTACTGTGCGCAGTAAAAGATAGAGAAAGTCCTATCCTTTCCTGGCCATACAAATCAGAGGCCGGACCAGAGGTGGTGAAAACGGGGCCACAGAAATCCCATAGAGGTCAGTGGTTTCGTTTCGTCTCAAGGGTGTAACTATAGAGGATGCGGTTGCTTCCAGGCCCAGGAGCCTTAGGGGGCCCATAAGGCCTCTCTTCTCCATATAGGGAGCCCAGTACTATAAATAAAGCATTATAGTTGGGGGCCCCATTCTAGGTTTTGCATTGGGGCCCAGGAGCTTCCCAAGTTACGCCTCTGTTTTGTCCCATTATACTGCCGTGATAGTCATGGTCGCATAAGGGGACAAAACCACGCTCATCTGAATCCGCCCTGAGATGGACTGATTTCACAGGCAGCAGGTAGGCTGCTACACATTATACATTCCTGCCATCATCCGAATCCCTGGGTCATGTCTAGGCCCCAACCTGATCTGCCTAGAAACTAGCACAAAATTTGCAAAACTTCGCACCTTTGAGGTTTGTTTCGTGAGCAATCTTGTGAAGAACAGGATGCTTGGGAGGTTATGTGTTGTATTGTATTATATCATTCTATATTATGCCATTGCATTACATAGGTAGATACCATGTTTGGGCTCATTCACATCAGCAGTTTGCTTTCTGGTTTGGATGAATCAGTTTTTTTTGCAATGAAATGGATAGCAACACGGAATTTAAGGGGTTTTCCAGGAAAATAAGATTGGAGATCTATACCAAGGATAGGTCAGGAATAGATGATTGCCTGGGGTTCACTGCTCAGGATCTTGGCCAATTAGCTGATCCGGTGCCCGATGTTAGCGCTACAATACAAAGCAAATGCTGCTGCTCCGACCCCTGTATAGTGGCCAACACTTGTAACTGCAGGTGCAGCTGTCATTAAAATTAATGAGAGCCACACAAGGATCGGCCACTATACTGGGCTTACAGTTTCTGCTTTGACTCCTGTGTATTGAGGCGTGGGCAGCGGGCAGTGAACCCTAGCTGATCAATCGTATATTCCTGAAAAACACCTTTAAAATGCAACTAAGCAGAAAACATAATTTCTAGAGATGAGCGAACGTACTCCTTTCGAGTACTTACGCACCCGAGTACCGCCATTTTCGAGTACTTCAGTACTCGGGTGAAAAGATTCGGGGGGCGCCGGGGGGCGGTAAGAGAGGCGTGGCGGTGCGGGGGGTAGCAGCGGGGAACAGGGGGGAGCCCTCTCTCTCTCCCTCTCCCCCCCATTCCCCACTGCTACCCCCCGTGCCGCCACGGCGCCCCCCGAATTTTTTCGCCCGAGTACGGAAGTACTCGGAAATCGCGGTATTCGGGTGAAAAAGGGGCGTGGCCGAGCACGTTCGCTCATCTCTAATCATTTCTATTTTTTTTATGGATCTGGCAGACAGATCTGAAAAAAATGGACCATTTTTATCAGTTTGTTCCTGTTTTGTTCTGTTTGCATGCATTTTTAACGGATCTGTTTTTTTGTCTTTCTTCTGTGCGTGTTTATTTAAAAACGAATCCGTCGGACGGACAGTAAAGACGAAACCAAACAGAAACCTTTCCAGTTGGTTCTGACACCCATGAGTTTAATGTAAAAAAAGGAGGGTCCTTGCATTTGCTTTCCATTTTCTTAGTAGAAAAAAAAATGCTGCAGTCTGCGCTATTTAAAAAATAAAAAAAAACAACACAGAAAGCCGACGGAAGGGAACAGAACGGAGCATAACCGAAGCTTGGAAAATCTCACAAATCAATAGGAAGTCAAACAGAACAGTTTTTGGCTATTTTGCTGCTCCTCTGGTGGAATAGCAGGACAGAAAACAAGCGGCAATGTGAATGAGCCCGAAGCCTTTGATCAGGACCCATATAAGATCAGATCTAGTGCTACCCATGTGAGAAACGTCTGGAATTCCGCTCTCCTCTGACGTCTGCAGATGAATGTGAGGAATCTTATGTCTTGTGGAATGTTTTGGAAACTGCAGGAAAACCCACCCTTCCTGTGCGCCGGGAACACGCTGTGACTGAGGCCTCCGCCATGGAGCAGAGAGCTGTCAGTAACTCCCTGCTGTATTCTGTCCCTCTGTGCAACTAGGAAGACCATATGACACTACGGGCTGCAACAGATGAGCAGATGCGCAAATACGCTCGCCGCAACGTAGCATATTTACGCACGTACCAGTCAAAAGCAGTTTTTGTTACTCTATATAAACTGTGTGCTATTGTGCGCGGAATTAAAATAAAAGCAGAAAGATCGGATCGGACTTGTCTTTTCTGACGTATATAAAAAACTATGTGCGAGAAAGATAGGGCAGGCCTATATTATTACCACGCGAGAAACACACCTGTGAAAACGAAACAATTGAAATCAATGGCTTCGCTTTGTCACGTTTTTCTGGTGTGATTTTCATGCCCGCAAAACATTCCGAAAATACGGTTGTCTGTCAATGCCCTAAATAGGATTTCTCTTCAAAGATCACTGCTTCCTGTCAGTGAATAGGAACACTCCTGCTTATATCCATAGGCTGAAAACATGTCCTGACCTGGGTTTGCTCACACAGATGCATAACTAGTTACAAAAGAGAACTATGATAAACTATAGCAAGTCTTGAACCTTTAGCATATGGGGGATAACATATAACATTACTGGTAGTTTAGGATGCTGAAGGGGTTAATTGTATTATCTGGGGTGGTCTATTCTAAATAGATTCAAAATAATGTGCTGATAAATTTCACAATGTGTTATAGTGACCGAAACTTTGTCTTTATGAGATTACGTAGCTCCAAATCCTCTGACCATACATCAGTAGTTACATGATAACATTTGACTGCCAGCAGAGGCCACTAGGGGGAGCTCACTGCATATGGATTTATACAGCTCACATTGAAATCAAGCGTCATGCGCAGTTTGACTTGTAATTGTGTATGTACAGCGTTTATTACGCCGCCATATAGAACAGTATGGTTCTATCGCGCGTAAGGGCTTAAACAGATGACCGTTTTTTTTGTCCAATCATGTGAGTGTGAGAATCGCTCTCGCAAAACAGGACAAAATTAAAACATTGATTATAATGGTTTCGTTTTGATTAGCGGGATTCTCGACTTGGGATTTGCCCTATATTTCTCGCACGTAGGTTTTCTGCGTATGAGGAGAGATATGGCAGGACATATGTTCCCGCTTTTTTTTTTTAAACTGACGCGGAATACTGTGGAGTTTAAAAACAAAATCACTGGTTCATGCGCTACTATGCTTGCTGCTATGCAATCGCCCTAACACGTGGTAAAATAGAACATGCTGCACGTATTATACACAATGTATATATGCAGGTGTGAGTGGATCAATGAAAATCAATGTACTTTCACTGACTCCATTCACTGCATATTATGTGCACGTAATACGCAGTGAGCCGGCCTTACTGCTAACTGCACAGTACAACGTCTTCTAGATCACAGTACTACTTCTCACACATAACTGGACAGGACTACTTCTCGGTGATCACTACATAGTGCCGCTTCCTGTGCTTCTTCATCCATCATATATGTTCGCTGGGATATAATACTCGGCACATGCAGACGGATGCACAGTACAGCTTCAGCTGTCATCGCAGGTAGGATTTCTATGACACACAGTTATAATTAAACTCAATTATAGGCTGTAATGTCTGTAGATTTGCTCCGGGTCGAACGTCTGTCCATAATGACAGCGAACATCAGCAAATCTTCATATTCATTACCAAACACAACACGACAGCGGCCAACAAACTGCACCTGCGGGCCGCTCACCCATGACATAGCTGGTGCTGCAGAGCTGGCACTATACGGAGCAAGTTCTATCATGTGTGATACCGCCTGCTGAGCCTGTGTATCCAATCCCTTCATGTGTGATACCGCCTGCTGAGCCTGTGTATCTAATCCTGTTATGTGTGATACTGTGCTGCTGCGCCTGTGTATCCAATCCCTTCATGTGTGATACCGCCTGCTGAGCCTGTGTATCTAATCCTGTTATGTGTTATACTGTGCTGTCAAGCCTGTGTATCTAATCCTGTTATGTGTTATACTGTGCTGCTGAGCCTGTGTATCTAATCCTGCCATGTGTGATACTGCCTGCTGAGCCTGTGTATCTAATCCTGCCATGTGTTATACTGTGCTGCTCAGCCTGTGTATCTAATCCTGCCATGTGTGATACTGCCTGCTAAGCCTGTGTATCTAATCCTGTCATGTGTGATACTGTGCTGCTAAACCTGTGTATCCAATCCTATCATGTGCGATACTGTGCTGCTGAGCCTGTGTATCTAATCCTGCCATGTGTGATACTGCCTGCTGAGCCTGTGTATCTAATCCTGTCATGTGTGATACTGTGCTGCTGAGCCTGTGTATCTAATCCTGTCATGTGTGATACTGTGCTGCTAAGCCCGTGTATCCAATCCTATCATGTGCGATAGTGAGCCTGTGTATCTAATCCTGTCATGTGTGATACTGTGCTGCTGAGCCTGTGTATCTAATCCTGTCATGTGTGATACTGTGCTGCTGAGACTGTGTATCTCATCCTGTCGTGTGTGATACTGTGCTGCTGAGCCTGTGTATCTAATTCTGTCATGTGTGATACTGTGCTGCTGAACCTGTGTATCTAATCCTGTCATGTGTGATACTGTCTGCTGAGCCTGTGTATCTAATCCTGTCACATGTGATACTGTCTGCTGAGCTGTGGTATCTAATCCATCATGTGTGATGCTGTCTATTGAGCTGTTGTATCTAATCCTGTCTGCTGTGATATTATCTGCTGTACTGGATGTATCTAATCCCTCTATGTGTGATACTGTCTGCTGTAATATCTAATCTTGACATGTGTGATACTATCTGCTGAGCTATTGCATCTAAGTAAGGTCCCTCCAGGGGTGCTGATTTGGGATCTTAACCGTGAACCCCTACGGCACCCCTGGACAGAGCCAATAACGAGGTCTGAACCGGACGTAAGCCTATAATGTGTGACACTGTCTGCTATACAGTTTATCTAAAGCCTCATTTACACGCAACAATTATTGCTCAAAATTCGTTCAAACAATGGCATATGGGCGATAATCGTTGCATATAAACGCTGCCATCCTTTACTTTTCAGCTGAACGATGATTTTAAGGTGAGCTTAAAATCCATCATTCAGCCTGAGAGAGTTAACATGGACTGCATGCTGTGTTCTCCACGGAAGTCGGAGATTACATTGTATTCAGCAAACAGCTTGTGCTAGAACAATGGAGCTGTATGCAGAGCTCAGGCTACATGCTGTGCTCTACAAACAGCTCCCGGAGCTCCATTTACACCTAAAGTAAGCTAATAAAGTGTTAATGGACATTAGCGTCCATTAACACTTTATGCAAACTGATTGCTAAAACTGTCAATCTTTTAATCGTTGGAAAGACTGTCTTTGCATGTAAACGGACCTTAAATGTATTTTGTCCACAGAGTCATTTGTATCTAAGGGCTTAAACAGATGGGCGTGTTTTTGTACTGTTATGCGGCTGTGAAAATCGCGCTTGAATAATGGGACGAAACCACTGATTTCAACGGTTTTATTGTCACTATCGGGATTCCCGCGCGTTAAAATACTCTGCGCCACAAAAGATAGGGCAGGACCCGTAAAACCATTACGGAGTTTGAATAGTCCGAGAGGGGAAAAAAACCCAAATTATAAACTAGTATGCTCTGTATCGGTGAGCGTATTAGCGCATGTGCCCATGTGTTTTTGCCCTAAGCCTGTACCATGAAGAAGAACCTTACTGCAGTCCTCATCCTGAGCCCTTCACATCAGAACTGGGGGGTTCCATTATCCTACTCCATTCGGGAAACTGGAAAACGGAACCATCGTATGTCGGAACCGAATGGCTCTGGACTGACCCACAGACTATAATGGAGTCCATTCAGTTTCCGTCGGCTGTCCAGCTTTTTGCTAGATTTGACAGGATGAGTAGCGGTGCATGCTGGGCTATTTCTTCCTGTGTTTTTTAGTGGAAATCAGCGTTGGAGATTCTGAACGGATCCTGCGATGCTGATGTGAATGAGCCCTCAGTGTACAATACAATACTTGTATGGCGCAGAGTTTTAAGGCAGCAGAAATGCAGTCCTAAGCTCTCGCTCACGACCTGAAGGTTGCGGGTTCAATCCCAGCATGGTTCAGGTGGTTGGCTCATCCTTCCGAGGTTGGTAAAATGAGTACCCAGCTGCGTGGGGCTAATATATAAAAATTACCTGAAAGCGCTGCGGAATAAGTTGGCGCTATACAAAAAGGATTTATTTTTATTTTATTTATGTCTTGCCTCATTTTGCAAAGATGGAGTGTCAGCTCTTAGGGCCGTGCATCAATGCATCAAGCTGCCAATGATCCCATTACGTAAGAGTAATGACTGTAAGCCGATGATGGTATTATTCTGTCACCCTCCTGTCATTGATCCAATCCTCCTCACCCCTCCTAGTGACATTTTACGCCCGCTGTGGAGAATCCCCACCGACCTGATTCCCGGGCCCCGGCGGGCTCACAGTCTACATTATTTAACTGTATGAAATACAATTTATAGATAGCAGCTGGTATTGGATGGCCCGTTTGCAAGAGGCGGTGTTGGCTGGGCATGAAATGGGCATGCAGAAATTTCAGGGAAAGAGTTAATCCAGCCTTTGCTTCCCACCCTTCCTTCATCCATCCTCCTCCTTCTCCGCCTATCCTCTGCCTTTGCATCCCTGCTACCTTGCAGCTTCTCCCTCCTCTCTGCCTGGACCCAGTGGTGCCTCTCTCTGGGCAGAGGCAGTGCTGACGTCAGCCCAGCTGCACTGGCAGGGCTGTGATGGTGGGATGGTGTGAGCGCTGCCAGGAATGTGATGCACACATACAAGGAGCCATGTTAGGAAGAGCAGAGCTGTGTGCTGGGTGAGTGGCGGCGCTGCTGGTTATGGAGGGGCTGTGGAGCTGTCCCCCTGCGTCCTTGCATGCAGGCTGCTGTCTGTGGCCCAGCTGTCATCCACATAATAGGCTCTTTCAGGGCTGCGCCTGTCTGTCTCCATTGTGTGTGTGCAATAATGTGCAACACCGCTGAGTCTTGTGTCACCTTGTGCAGCAGCCAAATGGATCTACGCCTGCAGTGTGTGTGTACGCCTATATGTGTGCGTTATATATGGTATCTATTATGTCTGCCATTTATATGGTATCTATGTGCGTTTTGCACTGTGGATACGGATGGGTATATGATTGTGTATATGTGATGCCTGGCTCCGTACATCTCATCTGGGCTACTGTGCTTGTCTTGTCATTGTCTATCTGGTGGGGATGCTGTCCTTGTCTCTATATGGCACACTATATATTGTATATACGCATAGGCCTGTATAAGCTGCATTTGTGCTCATCAATATTATCTATCTCTCTCAAATCTATCTTATATATCTCTATCTATCTCATATCTCTCTCTCTCTCTCTATCTATCTATCTCATATCTATCTCTCAAATCTATCTCATATCTATCTATCTCATATCTATCTATCTATCTATCTATCTATCTATCTATCTCTCTCTCTCTCTCATATCTATCTATCTATCTCATATCTATCTATCTCATATCTATCTATCTATCTCATATCTATCTATCTATCTATCTATCTCATATCTATCTCTCAAATCTATCTCATATCTATCTATCTATCTATCTATCTATCTATCTATCTATCTATCTATCTATCTATCTATCTATCTATCTATCTATCTTGGTTTCATGGTCTGCTCCTCTTTAAATTAACCCTGTATGTCCCCCCTCATGGCCTGTTTGTACGGGGCAGCGATAGGCCTTGTGTTCTCGCCATATCCTCAGTCTCATGATCATTGCAGATCATGTAGAATTTTATATTGTCAGTATTCTATGTCTATGTATTTTGCGCTATGGATAGATACTGGTTTATGGCTTATCGTATGGCTGGGTCTGCACATCACATCTGGGGTGCTGTGCTTGAATTTTCTATCTGGTGAGAATGCTGCCATTGTCTGTATACATCCGTATACTGTCGGTACAGGGTCACTATACAATGAACATATCTTCCAGCACCACAAAAATCCTCTATGAAATCACTTAATTTTGTTCAGAACAGGGTTAAAAACCATGACCAGCAAATGCGTGCTTTTTCATCACTGAGTTTCTAGCAGTTTAATCATGGCGGTTTCACATCATTCTAAAACACTTAAAAAGCCCAATGTCAGTTACTAAACCACTCCCATATCAGTTATATATACTGTATATATGCTTAGACCTGTGTATGCTGCGTGTGTTACTCAACAATATTATCTATCTATCTCATATCTATCTCAATCTCATTTCTATCTCATATCTATCTATCTCATATCTATCTATCTATCTCATATCTATCTATCTATCTCTCTTCTATCTATCTATCTATCTATCTATCTATCTATCTATCTCAAATCTATCTAACTATCTCACATCTATTTAACTCATATCTATCTATTATCTATCTATCACATATCTATCTATCTCATATCTATCAAACTCATGTTTATCGATCTGTCTATCTATCTCATATCTATCTATCTATCTATCTATCTATCTATCTATCTATCTATCTCATATCTATCTCATATCTATCTCATGTCTATCTATCTATCTATCTATCTCATATCTATCCATCTCATATCTATCTCATGTCTATCTATCTATCTATCTATCTCATATCTATCTATCTCACATCTATCTAATTCATATTTATCTATTATCTAACTATCTAACTCATATTTATTCAATATCTATCTACCTCATATCTATCTATCTATCTATCAAATTACCTGAAAGCGCTGTGGAATAAGTTGGCGCTATACAAATAACAAGATTCATCGATTATCATATGTACACTATGTGTGTATATTGTGTCTGTTTCCAGTTTCATGGTCTGTTTACCTAAAATCTTTTTTTCTGGACTGCTCCTCTTTATATTACCCCTATATGTTTCCCCCATGGATCGTATTTACGTGGCAGCGATAGGCCTGGTGTTCTCACATAGCCTCTGTCTCATGATCATCACAGATCATGTAGCTAATTAATATTTCATCTCTCGGGATGATTATCTCTTTGCTCCACCCTGGATGACAGAAGAGATGAGCAGCTTATTCCAGGACCTCTAATGTGGCCCCGGGATGTTGAGCTCTTGCACGGCTCAGTGGCAGAGATATAAAACAGAGTGCTGAGTGTGCGCGAAATTGGGCCTACGATCAATAATACAATCAGCAGGATTGATCCAGCTAAACACTACAAGTAATGTAACTCAAATTCAGCAAAACCAGGTAGGAAATTACTAGCCAGGCTCAGGGCTTAAACAGAAGAACGTGTTTGCGCAGGTTTTTGCGCGCGTGAAAGTCACGTCCATGGAAGATGACGAAACAAAGCAATTGATTTCAATGGGTTTGTCCTCACAAGCGTGTTTCCTGCGCGCAAATCCTGCATGCGAGAAAAGATAGGACCAACCCTAGGAGGGAGTTACGGCTCAAGCACATAGGTGCATGCACTAATATGCTTGTCACTATTGTGCACAAGTTTGAAAAAAAAAGAGAAGTCCTGTACGAACTAACTTGCATGTACCATGATTCCCCAAAATAAGACCCTGTCTAATATTAATTTTTGCCCCAAAAGAGGCACTAGGTCTTATTTTTGGGGGAGGCCTTATTATACTTACCTAGCAGGCTCGGTCCAGGTCCCCCCACTCCTCTTCATAGCTCCAGCGCGTGCGCTTGCCGCAGTCCTTGGCACCCGTACAACATGACTTCCTGGTTACGAGATTCATAAATCCCGCCACCAGGCAGTGATTGGTATATCCAATGCTGCATTGATTGGCAGCCATAGCATTGTGGAAGTGGGATTTATGAACTGGCTGTCAGCCGCAGCAAATGCAATGATTCATCCAGCGCTGCATTGATTGGTTCATCAACCACTGCTCAGCCAATCACATCCATCGCTTCCTGGAGGCGAGATTTACGAATCCCGTAACCAGGAAGTGATGTTATATGAGCACCAAGAACTGCGCGGATTAGAGCTATGAAGAGGAGCGAGTGGGACCTGGACCGAGCCTGCTAGGTTATGTATTTCTTTTTCTTTAATGTAGTGTAGCTAGGACTTATTTTCAGGGTATGGCTTATATTTCAAGCCTACCTGAAAATCCAGCTAGGGTTTATTTTTGGGGTAGGTCTTATTTTCTGGGAAACATGGTAGTATTATCTACGTGCAAAAAAGATAGGACAAGTCCTATTTTTTCTCACGCGTAGTTATAACACGCGAGAATCCCAATAGTGAAAAAGGAAACCATTGAAATCAATGGTTTCTTTTTGTCACGTTATGCGGTCACGATTTTCAGCAGATGTAAATCTCAGCAACTTTTTATCTTTAATCTTCACTGTCTTTCATTGCTTTTAATTATTTCCAAATTTGTTTTTACTGGAAACAATCAGTAAGCTGTTATTGGTTCATCTGCTACAGTATTTTCATCTTCTCTAGTTAGAGCATAGAATATGTCATGGCTTTCAGTTTATAAATAATGCATTGTTATATGCTAATAAGCTGCATATTCAGACAAACCATAGATAGAGTTAATATATAGCCACCAGCACCAGCTAGCCTACTTGTTGGTGGTTTCATGTAACAACAGGAATGTTTTTGCTAAGTTGTAAAGGGGTAAGAAGAAAATAAGTGAAAACAGCAATGGAAAAACTTTCGGAGCTTATAGAGCAGACTTTAATTAAAAGTGGAGCTTTATTTTAAGCATATTTATTAGAGACAGCACATGCACTACATAACTTAGACTATTTTATGAGACCTGCGCTTGGATTCCTGCAGTTGGGCACGTGTCAGAATACTTCATCTGTTTACAATAACTCCCTGCATGGTAAATGTAGTTCCTCAGCAGACATAACAGTGGAATAATAAAGACATACCATACTGCATATACTGGATGTTATTACAGCCAGGGGTGATGATATCATTTCTGGGGAACTTGTTTGAGCCTCAGGATTTCCATCTGTAGATTCCTGTATTATACATAAATATATCTATATCACACACAGACACAAATGCTTGTTATCTGTGAAAGGATGAGTATTATTTATGGTACAGGAATTATAGTCCTGCATATAGGGGCAGTAGTATAGTAATTATATTCTTGTACATAGGAGCAGTATTATAGTAGTTCTATTCCTTTACATAGGGGGCAGTAGTATAGTAATTATATTCTTGTACATAGGCGGCAGTATTAGAGTAGTTATATTCTTGTACATAGGGGGCAGTATTATAGTAGTTATATTCTTGTACATAGGAGGCAGTATTATAGTAGTTATATTCTTGTACATAGGTGGCAGTATTATAGTAGTTATATTATTGTATATAGGAGGTAGTATTATAGTAGTTATATTCTTGTACATGGGGAGCAGTATTATAGTAGTTATATTCTTGTACATAGGGAGCAGTATTAGAGTAGTTATATTCTTGTACATAGGGGGCAGTATTATAGTAGTTATATTCTTGTACATAGGGAGCAGTATTATAGTAGTTATATTCTTGTACATAGGTGGCAGTATTATAGTATTTATATTTTTGTACATAGGGGGCAGTATTATAGTAGTTATGTTCTTGTACATAGGGGTAGTATTATAGTAGTTATATTCTTGTACATAGGAGGCAGTATTATAGTAGTTATATTCTTGGACATAGGGGGCAGTATTATAGTAGTTATATTCTTGTACATAGGTGGCAGTATTATAGTAGTTATATTATTGTACATCGGAGGTAGTATTATAGTAGTTATATTCTTGTACATAGGAGGCAGTATTATAGTAGTTATATTGTTGTACATAGGGAGCAGTATTATAGTAGTTATATTCTTGTACATAGGGAGCAGTATTATAGTAGTTATATTCTTGTACATAGGTGGCAGTATTATAGTATTTATATTCTTGTACATAGGGGGCAGTATTATAGTAGTTATGTTCTTGTACATAGGGGGTAGTATTATAGTAGTTCTATTCTTATACATAAGGGACAGTATTATAGTAGTTATATTCTTGTACATAGGGAGCAGCATTATAGTAGTTATATTCTTGTACATGGGGGGCAGTATTATAGTAGTTATATTCTTGTACATGGGGGGCAGTATTATAGTAGTTATATTCTTGTACATAGGAGGCAGTATTATAGTAGTTGTATTCTTGTACATAGGAGACAGTATTATAGTAGTTATATTCTTGTACATAGGTGGCAGTATTATAGTAGTTATATTATTGTACATAGGAGGTAGTATTATAGTAGATATATTCTTGTACACAGGAGGTAGTATTATAGTAGTTATATTGTTGTACATAGGGAGCAGTATTATAGTAGTTATATTCTTGTACATAGGGAGCAGTATTATAGTAGTCATATTCTTGTACATAGGTGGCAGTATTATAGTATTTATATTCTTGTACATAGGGGGCAGTATTATAGTAGTTATGCTCTTGTACATAGGGGTAGTATTATAGTAGTTATATTCTTGTACATAGGAGGCAGTATTATAGTAGTTATATTCTTGGACATAGGGGGCAGTATTATAGTAGTTATATTCTTGTACATAGGTGGCAGTATTATAGTAGTTATATTATTGTACATAGGAGGTAGTATTATAGTAGTTATATTCTTGTACATAGGAGGTAGTATTATAGTAGTTATATTGTTGTACATAGGGAGCAGTATTATAGTAGTTATATTCTTGTACATAGGGAGCAGTATTATAGTAGTTATATTCTTGTACATAAGGAGCAGTATTATAGTAGTTATATTCTTGTACATAGGTGGCAGTATTATAGTATTTATATTCTTGTACATAGGGGGCAGTATTATAGTAGTTATGTTCTTGTACATAGGGGGTAGTATTATAGTAGTTCTATTCTTATACATAAGGGACAGTATTATAGTAGTTATATTCTTGTACATAGGGAGCAGCATTATAGTAGTTATATTCTTGTACATGGGGGGCAGTATTATAGTAGCTATATTCTAGTACATAGGGGGCAGCATTATAGTAGTTATATTCTTTTACATAGGGGCAATATTATAGTAGTTATATTCTTGTACCCAGGGGCAGTAATATAGTAGTTATATTCTTGTTCATAGGGGCAGTATAATTGTAGTTATATTCTTGTACATAGGGGCAGTACTATAGGAGTTATATCCTTGTACATAGGTGGCAGTATTATAGTAGTTATATTCTTGTACATAGGAGCAGTATTATAGTAGTTATATTCTTGTACATATGGGACAGTATTATAGTAGTTATATTCTTGTACATATGGGACAGTATTATAGTAGTTATATTCTTATACATAGGGGACAGTATTATAGTAGTTATATTCTTGTACATAGGGGGCAGTATTATAGTAGTTATATTCTTATACATAGGGGCAGTATTATAGTAGTTATATTCTTGTACATAGGGGACAGTATTATAGTAGTTATATTATTGTACATAGGGGGCAGTATTATAGTAGTTATATTCTTGTACATAGGGGGCAGTATTATAGTAGTTATATTCTTGTACATAGGGGGCAGTAATATAGTAGTTATAGTCTTGTACATAGGGGGCAGTATTATAGTAGTTATATTCTTGTACATAGGAGACATTATTATAGTAGTTCTATTCTTGTACATAGGGGGCAGTATTATAGTAGTTCTATTCCTGTACATAGGGGGCAGTATTATAGTAGTTATATTCTTGTACATAGGGGGCAGTATTATAGTATTTATGTTCTTGTACATAGGGAGCAGTATTATAGTAGTTATATTCTTGTACATGGGGAGCAGTATTATAGTAGTTATATTCTTGTACATAGGGAGCAGTATTATAGTAGTTATATTCTTGTACATAGGTGGCAGTATTATAGTATTTATATTCTTGTACATAGGGGGCAGTATTATAGTAGTTATGTTCTTGTACATAGGGGTAGTATTATAGTAGTTATATTCTTGTACATAGGAGGCAGTATTATAGTAGTTATATTCTTGGACATAGGGGGCAGTATTATAGTAGTTATATTCTTGTACATAGGTGGCAGTATTATAGTAGTTGCATTATTGTACATAGGAGGTAGTATTATAGTAGTTATATTCTTGTACATAGGAGGCAGTATTATAGTAGTTATATTGTTGTACATAGGGAGCAGTATTATAGTAGTTATATTCTTGTACATAGGGAGCAGTATTATAGTAGTTATATTCTTGTACATAGGGAGCAGTATTATAGTAGTTATATTCTTGTACATAGGTGGCAGTATTATAGTAGTTATGTTCTTGTACATAGGGGTAGTATTATAGAAGTTATATTCTTGTACATAGGAGGCAGTATTATAGTAGTTATTTTCTTGGACATAGGGGGCAGTATTATAGTAGTTATATTCTTGTACATAGGTGGCAGTATTATAGTAGTTATATTATTGTACATAGGAGGTAGTATTATAGTAGTTATATTCTTGTACATAGGAGGTAGTATTATAGTAGTTATATTCTTGTACATAGGGAGCAGTATTATAGTAGTTATATTCTTGTACATAGGGAGCAGTATTATAGTAGTTATATTCTTGTACATAGGTGGCAGTATTATAGTATTTATATTCTTGTACATAGGGGGCAGTATTATAGTAGTTATGTTCTTGTACATAGGTGGCAATATTATAGTAGTTATATTCTTGTACCCAGGGGCAGTAATATAGTAGTTATATTCTTGTTCATAGGGGCAGTATAATTGTAGTTATATTCTTGTACATAGGGGCAGTACTATAGGAGTTATATCCTTGTACATAGGTGGCAGTATTATAGTAGTTATATTATTGTACATGGGGGGCAGTATTATAGTAGTTATATTCTTGTACATAGGAGGCAGTATTATAGTAGTTATATTCTTGTACATAGGAGGCAGTATTATAGTAGTTATATTATTGTACATGGGGGGCAGTATTATAGTAGTTCTATTCTTATACATAAGGGACAGTATTATAGTAGTTATATTCTTGTACATAGGGAGCAGCATTATAGTAGTTATATTCTTGTACATGGGGGGCAGTATTATAGTAGTTATATTCTTGTACATAGGAGGCAGTATTATAGTAGTTATATTCTTGTACATAGGAGGCAGTATTATAGTAGTTATATTCTTGTACATAGGTGGCAGTATTATAGTAGTTATATTATTGTACATAGGAGGTAGTATTATAGTAGATATATTCTTGTACACAGGAGGTAGTATTATAGTAGTTATATTGTTGTACATAGGGAGCAGTATTATAGTAGTCATATTCTTGTACATAGGGAGCAGTATTATAGTAGTCATATTCTTGTACATAGGTGGCAGTATTATAGTATTTATATTCTTGTACATAGGGGGCAGTATTATAGTAGTTATGTTCTTGTACATAGGGGTAGTATTATAGTAGTTATATTCTTGTACATAGGAGGCAGTATTATAGTAGTTATATTCTTGGACATAGGGGGCAGTATTATAGTAGTTATGTTCTTGTACATAGGTGGCAATATTATAGTAGTTATATTCTTGTACCCAGGGGCAGTAATATAGTAGTTATATTCTTGTTCATAGGGGCAGTATAATTGTAGTTATATTCTTGTACATAGGGGCAGTACTATAGGAGTTATATCCTTGTACATAGGTGGCAGTATTATAGTAGTTATATTATTGTACATGGGGGGCAGTATTATAGTAGTTATATTCTTGTACATAGGAGGCAGTATTATAGTAGTTATATTCTTGTACATAGGAGGCAGTATTATAGTAGTTATATTCTTGTACATAGGTGGCAGTATTATAGTAGTTATATTATTGTACATAGGAGGTAGTATTATAGTAGATATATTCTTGTACACAGGAGGTAGTATTATAGTAGTTATATTGTTGTACATAGGGAGCAGTATTATAGTAGTTATATTCTTGTACATAGGGAGCAGTATTATAGTAGTCATATTCTTGTACATAGGTGGCAGTATTATAGTATTTATATTCTTGTACATAGGGGGCAGTATTATTGTAGTTATATTCTTGTACATAGGGGACAGTATTATAGTAGTTATAGTCTTGTACATAGGGGCAGTATTATAGTAGTTATATTCTTTTACGTAGGGGCAGTATTATAGTAGTTATATTCTAGTACATAGGGGGCAGTATTATAGTAGTTATATTCTTGTACATAGGGGGGCAGTATTATAGTAGTTATATTCTTGCACATAGGGGGCAGTATTATAGTAGTTATATTCTTGTACATAGGAGACATTATTATAGTAGTTCTATTCTTGTACATAGGGGCAGTATTATAGTAGTTATATTCTTGTACATAGGGGGCAGTATTATAGTAGTTATATTCTTGTACATAGGGGGCAGTATTATAGTAGTTATATTCTTGTACATAGGGGGCAGTATTATAGTAGTTATGTACTTGTACATAGGGGGCAGTATTATAGTAGTTATATTCTTGTACATAGGAGACATTATTATAGTAGTTCTATTCTTGTACATAGGGGGCAGTATTATAGTAGTTATATTCTTGTACATAGGGGGCAGTATTATAGTAGTTATATTCTTGTACATAGGGGGCAGTATTATAGTATTTATGTTCTTGTACATAGGGGGTAGTATTATAGTAGTTATATTCTTGTACATAGGGGGCAGTATTATAGTAGTTATATTCTTGTACATAGAGGGCAGTATTATAGTAGGTATATTCCTGTACATATAGGGCAGTATTATAGTAGTTATATTCTTGTACATAGAGGGCAGTATTATAGTAGTTACATTCTTGTTATGTTATTTTTGGTATAGAATAGAAGTTTATTAATTGGTAAAAGCACCGTGCAGAATAATCCTACAGCTTAATGAATATAAAAAGCAGTTAAAATGCAAATAATTGCTTTAATTCATCTAACTTGTTCTCTTATTAAATTTTCAATAAAATATAGCTCTATTAAAGATAAATGTGAGAAATTTTTCTGGAGTGAGGCCACAAATATATTATCTCCGCACAAAATGAAATATTGTCCCCATTACCCTGATCTCAGGGTGGAAAATTACCCTCACCAGTTATTGCCTGATAGCAGGTAAAAAGTGACAACCTCATGCTTGGTTCAGAATGCATAGCAGAGATCTCCCAGCCATCCCTGCTTGTTCAGTGTCTGGAGAGCCTTGTCTGCATATTTGCATTCTGAGAAGTCTCTTCTTTATAGTAATCTAATGTAAAAAAAAAAAAGCTTACTGCCCCCTACATTATAGAAACGCACTTAAGCTTTTGGAACTGATTTCTCCAATCCCTTTTGTTCTACTATGAATTGCATAACTGTCGGTATATATTGCGTTAATCGACATAGCTGCACGGGTGATTAAACTGCTGTAAGGAGTCACATAACACCTCATAGGTTTACAGGTATTGTATAATTCACAGGTGAGTGTTATGTCAAATTGTTCTCCCATCACTATTTTCATTCCAACCATCACTTCTACATGTGCTCCTTTTTGATGCTCCTCTGTGCTTGAAATGGGCCTTTGTGAAAAGATGTCCTGTTTATTAGTCCAGGTGGGTAAATCTACTTACCCTGGTCATCCAGCTTTGTGGACTTCAATCTATCTGCATCGTGGTCAGTAGTTCAGTTCAGTGTATTTACTTGCATTGTTCTTCTAGTCTATACAACAATCAGACACTAGTGTCTATTTCTTTCTTAGTCCTGGTCAGTGGAGTGTAGCTAAATTTCTAAATTAGTTTGGACCACTGATTTGGAGGTCTTTAGCTGTGTACGTATATATGATTCTTGGTCTCCATTTTGGTCAACCCTACTTACCTTTGAGACAACTCCTTTGACAGATGCATCTTCTAGTCTACTCTTGATAACTCAGTTGGGTCTATCAGTCTTTGTCTTTTTGTGGGGTCTAATTGTCTCCACTCTAATTGTCCTTTTTGGTATGCAGTAGTTTTTCTAGTCACCTAGCTTTGGAGGTATACTCTTTACCCAGGTCAGAAAACTAGATTTGGAATAGTCTTTTCCTACTAAATATCTTCTGGTCACCAGGTTACTTGGATGTACCAAACAATCCGAGTTCCAAAACTGTAAGGAGTCTTCTTATATTTCACTTGACTTCAACTCATTTGGCCTCCTGGCTTTGGTTCATGCTCCAATCTGTGTTCTGATAAGTAGATCTGATGGATTTAACAACAATACTTGTCCTGACTCCCACATTCTGAGCCTTTGCGTCTGCTCTTAGTTCCCTTTTTGGCAGTATTTCAGATTGCACCATCAGGCTTGGGTGTAAGAAGTAGTCATGGGGCTTTATAACAAAACTTGCTATGGGTCTTACGCTACTATGACAGTATCCAACAGTAAGTGAATGCAAGCATATAAGATAATGATTATTTTCATCTCTACTCTTTCCCATGTCTTTTCCTTTCCTTGATCTTCTCGTGTTCTGCATTCAATTCTTCGCTGTCTTTTTATGCTTTTTGCCCAGTATCCACTAGGATCTCCAACTGCATTTTAGTTCTAAGTGTAAGTGAGTGTCTTCTGGGCTCCATAGCTATGCATTTTACCCTAGTAGTTACATTTGCATGTATCCTGCTCAGGGACCCAGTTCAGCATATCTTCTTGGCTTGACTATGGACTGTAAAGTCTTCTCCTATCTTCTCCTGGCCAATGGCTAAGTTGATATTTTAAAGGTAACCTGTCATCATCACTGAGCCCCATAAAATATGTTATGGGGCTCAAAGAACGGGGAGTCTCAGAAGCTGTATTTCATACTTACTGGGGTGTCCCTTTCTAGTGTGTGCACCTCCCATAGTGATGAATGGGAGATATTTGCGCAGAAAGAGTCAAGCTGCCCACAAGTGCCAACTTCATGGGCAACAGGGCATCTGATGAGTATAAAACACAGCTCCCTGGACTCCCTGTTCCTCTGTAGTTTATGGGGCTCAAAGGTGATGACAGGTTTCCTTTAAGGTCCAAAAGTACATTAGGAAAAAGTCAGCCTAACTCACCGATTTCGTCTGGACTGTCCGACTTTTGCATGTGTATGGGGGCTTCCTGATTCTCCCTGACAGAAGATGTTGAGGGAAAGAAGGGTCAGGCTCACTGAATTTCAACACCCTATTCTTTTGTTTCCTCTGAAGATAGGCCAACGGCCAGAAAATTCTGGCTGTGGGTTACCTCCCTCTGCCCACTGAAAATGCTTGGTCTAAGAGTGTTTCAATGTTTGGAAGAGTTGGGTAAAATAGCTGTTAGCCGAACAAACACTTAAGCCAACAGCTATTGAAAAGGCATGAGTACCTTTAGTCTGTGTGTCATGATGGGTTGTCTCCTTTCCTCATTTCATCTAGTGGCATTTCTGAGTATTACTATTCATATGGTTGTTGGGTGTCCTCCTACTTCAGTCATAGTAAGAAACTTAGCTGGGTGTATCTACTAGTTTTGGCATATTTTCCTATCTCCCTCCTAGTCACTTGTTTTGCCGGACAGAAGATGCCAGTTTGCTGTGGTCATGATCTATTCTTGGCTGACAGTTTCAGTTTGTTTCCATTTGTCATGTATGTCACACGAGCAGTCGGGCTCTCGCCCCAACATGGGTGAGTTACTGAGCAGGAGCATAAATGTAGCACTTGGTAAGCATTTGTGGTTTGTGTTGCATCTGATTTCATAGATTTTTTGCCATGTTGTTGTGTTATACATTTTCTTGAGACATGACCTGTTGTAACCTTTGGCATTTAGAAGATGATCATGAATCGGAATTTTTGACAAGATGCAATGTGAGTCTTCTCAAGACAGATAACGTTCTAAGATCAAACTTCAATGTTCATCCTTCATTGAACGCTGTTGGATGCTTTTGTGCCTTGGTATGTCAGTTGTGATTAACGTATGTTGGGTGGTATGTGTGATAGTATTTGTGTGCCAGGATGTGATTGTTCTATGCCCCTAGTGCCAGTATGACAATGTCTATGGCTGCAGTCAATATCCCATCATAGTGGAGCTTTATATATAAAGTGGATAGTTGATATGGGTGACCAAATAAAGAGGCCCTAAATGCATGTGTTGACATTTAAAGTAGCCCTTAAAGGGGTTGTATAGTATAAAAAGAAACATGTCTGCTTTGTTCCAAAAACAGGACGGCACCTGTTTACAGGATGGGTGCGATATTGCAGCTCAGCCCCATTCACTGAAATGGAGCGGAGTTATAATTAAACCAAATATAACTCGTGGGCAAGTGTGGCGCTGTCTCTGAAAGAAATCAGCTATGTTTCCTTATCCTGCAGAAAGGTCCTTACATACAGTATAGTCTGTTTGTAATTCAGGTCATAATACACAGAGTTAGGGTGGCTTCAGATGACTGTATGCAAAATTGCGCACACTTCAGCAAAACATATTTGCACAGTGCAAGAGGTTTGATGACGTAGATGTGCACGCATATAGGCACATAGTACTGTACGTTTTGCGCACACAGGGCCTGTTCACATGCGCGCAAGACCCCCCCCCCCCCTCCCGCTGTTATTTAAAAGGCTATTTAGCCTAATAAAGTTCAGATGTGTTCTTTTATTTTCTCAGAACTACACAACATATTGCGCATTAGCACACCCCCAATAGATTCTTTGGGTCCCTTGGTGCGCAAATACGTAGGAAAATAGAGCATAACTGCGGCAGAAATCTGCTGCTCAGCTGTCGATTTTCTTCTATGGCTTTTAGGATAGCTTCCGAGGAGCATATACGCATCGTTTTTGTGCTGTGAACGTCACGCTATTGCCCACGTATCTGCGCAATTTGCTGTACTTTTCGATCTGACCAGGACAGTTCACAGCTGTGCCCCAAATTAAAAGGCAATTTAGCCTAATTAGTGCGTGGTGTGTTCTTTTCCACACTAAATTGTGCAGCATTTGCTCACCCTCCATAGACTCCTATGGGGCCTTTGATGCATGCACAAAAATGGAAATGAAAATAAACCCATTGAAAACAATGGGTTCTGTTCTCTGCACATTGTGCGCAAAGATTTTATGCACACAAATGCAGACGCAAATACGCCCGTGTGAAACCGCCATTAGAGGCAAAATCCATGCAGGAGACTCCTTTTTGATTCCACCGTGTGCACAAGAAATGCAAATACAAGACATTATATATATATATATATATATATATATATATATATATATATATATATATATAAAGGTTTTCATCATGTTCATTGGGGGACACAGCCAGACCTTGGCAGCAGCCATACTCCAAGATCTTACTGTGTCCCCCATTAACATAGACAAGAAAGATAGAGAGAACGAGTAAGTTTCCAGTCCAGCATGTTAAATTTCAGGGGGTGTAAAAAGGATGTAGCAAAATGGGTCTGGCAGGGCATACTGTATGTCCCAGGTGCTGAGTGCCAATGAGCGTGCCAACAAGCCAGTTTGACGTGCCAGAGTATTAAAACTTTGGGCTATAGTGGCAAAGTGAATCTTTGCCCTGGGTAAAAATAACCCTAGTTAGTGATTACAGAGCTTATACAGTTATGGAGACAACTTACTATACTGTAAATAATAAAGGAACCATAATGTTGTAAAATAAAGTCACATTATATAAACTTGAGTTGGAAGGCAAATTTCTTGGACAAGGATTAATAACTTCCATTTATTCTATTTTTTCTTGCAGGTATCTTCACATTTAATATGTACAACCGTTCTCCTACCTGCAGTCGGTGAGAGTATCCAATGTCCTAAAAGGAGATCAACCTCATTATGGATAGCCCACCCAAGCTAGCTGGAGAAACCTTAATAGTGCACCATATCCCATTGGTGCACTGCCAAGTACCAGATAGACAATGCTGTCCAACATCCAACAGATCCCATTCCTACAGCAAAAATGACCTTGGTATTACCAGAACGACTTCTCTACCAGAACGGGACCTATCACAGGCTGACTCATTGGTCTACAGCAGTTTAATCCAAACATCTGAACCATCGGTGAAAGAAAGGGGGAGCAAAAAAGAAGAAGATTGGCAGGGACCAATCACTAGAAAGCGACATAACCCATTCCTTCCGAATGATGAAGATGAAAATACTACATCAAGTGGAAGTGAGGGGGAAAAGTCCTTTCATCTCCATAGCGCTTTAAGTGGACCAAAAACAGGATTTCAATTCCAAGATCTGTCCTTGCCCCCATTTCATCTCCATGATAATCCACCTATTGTGAAGCCATGGATATTGACGGGAAGGTCAGGACTTACGGATGGGCAAGAAGAGAAGACCTCACCTGATGATTTGCAGAAAAGTACAAATGGTAACCCGGGTTCATCAATTGAGGACCAATCTTGGAATCATCATGGTGGTCCTAGCTTCACTTTGGATTGGAATCAGAGCTCAGATTTAGGAAACCAGGATTTTCTCCAAAGCAGAGAGTGCACCTGTAATGGTTCAGAATCACTGAGGCACTGCAGGTGTTACAGTGCTTCTAGCCAGTCAGAGATGGACCAGCAGGTGAGCTATGTAAGTGATTCCTCCTGCAATAGCTCAGACGGGATTCTTGTTAATTTCAGTACCTTATATAACAAGATGAACGGACAGCCTAGATCCAATCTTAATTCGGGGAGCCTCTCATGTGATTCTTCATTTTGCAGTCACCCCGACACAGGTGCTTTCTACCTTGATTTGCAGAGTTCACCCACAGAATCCAAGATGTCTTGTGACTCACATGTTCAAGAAGCTTCGGGTAAGCCATGTAGTTGCCACCATCACTCATCTTCTCCTGAACTGGATGCCAACTGTAACTCATACCATCTTAACTGTGACTCAGTGCCATATAATGGAGAGAGTTCAGAACTAACTTCATGTTTCCAAAGCCAGGCAAGGCTTGTAGTGGCGACCCAAAATTATTATAAATTGGTTACATGTGACTTGTCATCTCAATCCTCTCCTAGCCCAGCAGGTTCTTCAATTACCAGTTGCTCGGATGACCATACCAAAGGGAGTCCAGTGCAGCCAACAGAGTATTTCCTTTTTCAACAGCCAGAGACCAGTTCAGACACAAATGATCCCAAACCGCTCATAGGAAGATCCAAGTCAGACACAATTGAGGGGCAAGTCTACGTCAATGTGTCACCACCAAATTTTAATACCGGTAGACAACGGTCTCGAAGTTATGATCGCAGCTTGGACAAGAGTCCATCCAATCGACTAGGGTCTTTGGAGCGTATGATGAGTTGTCCTGTCAAGTTAAGTGAAGGTCAAATAATACAACCTGAGGGCTCATCTCCAAAGAGGGTTACATCATTTTTGGAATTAGCTAAGAGCAGAAAAAAGAATGGAACCAGTCCACCATTAAGATCCAGTGGGGATTCTTCCTTAGAGTTCTCTCCAATTCCAGAATATCATCGGGACAGTGGTAGAACATATGAACATGGAGAATTTCGGAGTCACAGCCTTCCACCAATGTCCTTTTTGCACTGTATGAGCCGTACTTGTGAGGGTTGCTCAAGCGATAATGTGGAAAATAAACCTACAACTTCAAAGCCGACACCTAGTACTAACCAGACACGTGCCACTACCCAAGCTTGTGTTGATCAGACCTTGAAGTGCAATGGTCTAGATGCTGGAGTTTCTGGGCTTAACTTCCTCCAAAGAGACCCAAGAGTAAAAGGAGATGGTAAGTAGAAATATAAAGGTGCATTTCGCTGTTCTATTTTCATGTCAGAAGTTATTAGTGTAGGATTTCTAGTCTTTCTAAGAATTAGCTTTGACTTCCAGTTAAGTGACCATTATTCACGTAATGATGCTAAAGGGCAATTACAGTCAGAACTATCAGAAGGCATACTGTTTCTCCTTGTGGACTATGCCAAGTAGGCGTAAGGAGACCTATAGGCAAAACAATTCTTCTCTGGGGAATTTGGTATGCAATTGTAAGATAGTACAATGCCTTTGCAGTGCCACCTATAAATGCCGCTGCTTCATTACATGCCAGAGATATTTTACAAATTGTTATAGTCAAATATTGTTAAATTTGAATGTAATTACGTAATCATGTTTCAGGATGAAGATCAGTTTTTAGATTCTGGGATGTTGTTTATCACATTATCAACATCTGCTGAGTAATGCTTTTTATGTGAGTTGCCAAGGGGATAATAGGAAGAAAGAAGCACTTTTCTAGCATTAACTACTATACTGCTCTTATGGACAGAAATACAACTAAAACAATGATACAAGAATATAACTACTATAATACTGCCCCCTTTGTACAAGAATATAACTACTATAATACTGCCCCCTATGTACAAGAATACAACTACTATAATACTGCCCCCTATGTACAAGACTATAACTACTATAATACTGCCCCCTATGTACAATAATATAACTACTATAATACTGCCTCCTATGTACAAGAATATAACTACTATAATACTGCCCCCTATGTACAATAATATAACTACTATAATACTGCCCTCTATGTACAAGAATATAACTACTATAATACTGCGCCCTATGTACCAGGTTACAACTACTATAATACTGGCCCCTATGTACAAGAATATAACTACTATAATACTGCCCCCTATGTACAAGACTATAACTACTATAATACTGCTCCCTATGTACAAGAATGTAACTACTATAATACTGCCTCCTATGTACAAGAATATAACTACTATAACACTGCCTCCTATGTACAAGACTATAACTACTATAATACTGCCCCCTATGTACAAGAATAGAACTACTATAATACTGCCCCCTTTGTACAAGAATATAACTACTATAATACTGCCCCCTATGTACAAGAATATAACTACTATAATACTGCCCTCTATGTACAAGAATATAACTACTATAATACTGCCCCCTATGTACAAGAATATAACTACTATAATACTGCCCCCTATGTACAAGACTATAATTACTATAATACTGCTCCCTATGTACAAGAATATAACTACTATAATACTGCCCCCTATGTACCAGGTTACAACTACTATAATACTGGCCCCTATGTACAAGAATATAACTACTATAATACTGCCCCCTATGTACAATAATATAACTACTATAATACTGCCCCCTATGTACAAGAATATAACTACTATAATACTGCCCCCTATGTACAAGACTATAATTACTATAATACTGCTCCCTATGTACAAGAATATAACTACTATAATACTGCCCCCTATGTACCAGGTTACAACTACTATAATACTGGCCCCTATGTACAAGAATATAACTACTATAATACTGCCCCCTATGTACAATAATATAACTACTATAATACTGCCCCCTATGTACAAGAATATAACTACTATAATACTGCCCCCTATGTACAAGAATATAACTACTATAATACTGCCCCCTATGTACCAGGTTACAACTACTATAATACTGGCCCCTATGTACAAGAATATAACTACTATAATACTGCTCCCTATGTACAAGAAAATATCTACTATAATACTGCCCCCTATGTACAAGAATATACTATAATACTGCTCCCTATGTACAACAATATAACTACTATAATACTGCCCCCTATGTACAAGAATATAACTACTATAATACTGCTCCCTATGTACAAGAATATAACTACTATAATACTGCCCTCTATGTACAAGAATATAACTACTATAATACTGCCCCCTATGTACAAGAATATAACTACTATAATACTGCCCCCTATGTACAAGAATATAACTACTATAATACTGCCCCCTATGTACAAGAATATAACTACTATAATATTGCCCCCTATGTACAAGAATATAACTACTATAATACTGCCCCCTATGTACCAGGTTACAACTACTATAATACTGGCCCCTATGTACAAGAATATAACTACTATAATACTGGCCCCTATGTACAAGACTATAACTACTATAATACTGCTCCCTATGTACAAGAATATTACTATAATACTGCCCCCTATGTACAAGAATATAACTACTATAATACTGCTCCCTATGTACAACAATATAACTACTATAATACTGCCCCCTATGTACAAGAATATAACTACTATAATACTGCTCCCTATGTACAAGAATGTAACTACTATAATACTGCCTCCTATGTACAAGAATATAACTACTATAATACTGCCCCCTATGTACAAGAATATAACTACTATAATACTGCCCCCTATGTACAAGAATATAACTACTATAATACTGCCTCCTATATACAAGAATATAACTACTATAATACTGCTCCTATGTATAAGAATATAACTACTATAATACTGCCCCTATGTACAAGAATATAACTACTATAATACTGCCTCCTATGTACAAGAATATAACTACTATAATACTGCCTCCTATGTACAAGACTATAATTACTATAATACTGCTCCCTATGTACAAGAATATAACTACTATAATACTGCCCCCTATGTACAAGAATATAACTACTATAATACTGCCCCCTATGTACCAGGTTACAACTACTATAATACTGGCCCCTATGTACAAGAATATAACTACTATAATACTGCTCCCTATGTACAAGAAAATATCTACTATAATACTGCCCCCTATGTACAAGAATATAACTACTATAATACTGCCTCCTATATACAAGAATATAACTACTATAATACTGCTCCTATGTATAAGAATATAACTACTATAATACTGCCCCTATGTACAAGAATATAACTACTATAATACTGCCTCCTATGTACAAGAATATAACTACTATAATACTGCCTCCTATGTACAAGACTATAATTACTATAATACTGCTCCCTATGTACAAGAATATAACTACTATAATACTGCCCCCTATGTACAAGAATATAACTACTATAATACTGCCCCCTATGTACAAGAATATAACTACTATAATACTGCCTCCTATATACAAGAATATAACTACTATAATACTGCTCCTATGTATAAGAATATAACTACTATAATACTGCCCCTATGTACAAGAATATAACTACTATAATACTGCCTCCTATGTACAAGAATATAACTACTATAATACTGCCTCCTATGTACAAGACTATAATTACTATAATACTGCTCCCTATGTACAAGAATATAACTACTATAATACTGCCCCCTATGTACAAGAATATAACTACTATAATACTGCCCCCTATGTACCAGGTTACAACTACTATAATACTGGCCCCTATGTACAAGAATATAACTACTATAATACTGCCCCCTATGTACAATAATATAACTACTATAATACTGCCCCCTATGTACAAGAATATAACTACTATAATACTGCCCCCTATGTACAAGAATATAACTACTATAATACTGCCCCCTATGTACCAGGTTACAACTACTATAATACTGGCCCCTATGTACAAGAATATAACTACTATAATACTGCTCCCTATGTACAAGAAAATATCTACTATAATACTGCCCCCTATGTACAAGAATATACTATAATACTGCTCCCTATGTACAACAATATAACTACTATAATACTGCCCCCTATGTACAAGAATATAACTACTATAATACTGCTCCCTATGTACAAGAATATAACTACTATAATACTGCCCTCTATGTACAAGAATATAACTACTATAATACTGCCCCCTATGTACAAGAATATAACTACTATAATACTGCCCCCTATGTACAAGAATATAACTACTATAATACTGCCCCCTATGTACAAGAATATAACTACTATAATATTGCCCCCTATGTACAAGAATATAACTACTATAATACTGCCCCCTATGTACCAGGTTACAACTACTATAATACTGGCCCCTATGTACAAGAATATAACTACTATAATACTGCCCCCTATGTACAAGAATATAACTACTATAATACTGCCTCCTATATACAAGAATATAACTACTATAATACTGCTCCTATGTATAAGAATATAACTACTATAATACTGCCCCTATGTACAAGAATATAACTACTATAATACTGCCTCCTATGTACAAGAATATAACTACTATAATACTGCCTCCTATGTACAAGACTATAACTACTATAATGCTGCCCCCTATGTACAAGAATATGGCCCCCTGCACACGGGTGGAAATTCCACGGCGGGATTTACCGCAGAATCTCCGCCTGTGCTTGCCTGCATAGGATTGCATAAAAAAATGCCATCCTAGGCAGACGGCCGTGATTTGTCCGTGTAAAAACACGCGCGAAAAACAAATCGTGGCATGTTCTATTTCTGTGCTGGTCTTCCAGAGGCCCGCACAGAAATGTCAGTAGTGACCAGCCAGCTGCCAGCGCATAGCAGTGATGGAAGATGCCAGGAGCGGGTGAGCCGCAGGTCTCTGTAGGGGCATGGTTCCGCATCCCTCGCAGCCGGATCTGACCTGGCCGTCTGCAGGCGGCCTATAACTACTAAAATACTCCCCACTATATATTATAATGTAGTCACAGTCCCCTGTGTTGAAGAATAGAGACACAGAGAGTTTAAAAAACTGTTATGCCCGGCTGTAATTGCTCTTTACAAATAAGCAGTTTATAATAACTGAACTTGTCACCAGTCATCTGTAATTGAAACCAATAACAGCGCTGTATGTGAATGCAGATGAGCGGTCCGGTGGACGGCTTCCCTTGCTGCACCTTTTTCAACCAAGTCCACTTCCTCATTTCCCTGTGATGTGGATGATACAGCTGAAATCTGGTGCCTGCGATGTGCGGTGGGCTCCTGGCGCATGCGCAGACAAGCTACTTGTTTCTGCCCACAAATGGGATGGCTTATTTGCATGACAGTTTCCCTTTAAGCTCACATGAGCTAGATATATGTGAGGATATAGTGTTTTGTAACAGAAAGCTAAATATGGTTCTATTATTGCAATGATAGGGATGAGATAGTAAGATTATTATACTGTATTTACGGGATACTTTGCAGTCCTTTGCGATTGGTTAGAATGTGTCTGCTCTCCTTCTACTGCATTATTCTATGCACTGATATGCATACAGCGCTTGTATCATTGTACTATCACACGTCTGATTCTTGCACTTTCTGTGCTCCTACTTTCCCATAACAAAATGTCCTGTCCGGTGTACTACAAATATACTGCTGTTATGGGGATGGTATACAGATCAAAATTTCTTTCCATAGCAATACCATCAACCAAATTACTTCAATAGTGTCCATAATATCCAACTTTTGAACAATGGAAAGAGGGACAACTGCATAAGCAGCCACACTTATAAGCAGCCCTACTGTAGCACTATTTTATGACAGGCCGTGCCCCTTTTACGCAAAGCCACACCCTCTGTAGCCCAATAGTGTTCTTCAGTGACCCCCACACTGTAATAGTGTGCCTTAGTGACACCATCACAGTAATAATGACCCCCTTAATGGCTTCAGTAGCAATAGTGACCTCGCTAGTGGCCTCAGTAGTAACAGTGATCTCTATAGACGCCCTAGTAGTTATAGTGGTCCCAATAGTGGCCCCAGTAGTAACAGTAATCTCTATAGAGGCCCTAGTAGTTATAGTGATTCCAATAGTGGCCCCAGTAGTAACAGTGATCTTTATAGTGGCCCCTAGTAGTAATATTTATCCCTAAAGTGGCCCAGTAGTTATAATAACCCCCCCCCCCCTCCTGCCCCCCAGAGTGGCTCCAGCGGTAATAATGATCTCAATAGTGACTCAAGTAGTAACAGTTATCTCCAAAGTGGCCTTAGTAGTAATAGTTATCCCTAAAGTGGCCCCAGTAGTTATAATAATCCCCAGAGTAGCCCCAGCAATAATAATGATCCCAATAGTGGCCCAAGTTGTAACAGTGATCTCCAGAGTGGCCCTAGTAATAATAGTTATCCCCAAAATGGCCCCAGTAGCTATAGTAACCCCCACCCCACCATAGTGGCACTAGTAGTAATAGTGATCCCCATTAGTAGCCCCAGTCTTAATAATGATCCCTAATGTGAACCTCCAGGCACCTATCAAGCATTTAACCAACTTGTAGTCCCACTCCAGCAACAATAGTGCAGCTGCTGTAATCAGTCTGAGCTCTCTGCTGGTGTCTGCATACAGGAATGCAGACACCGGGGCAGAGGTCAGGGCTCACACTGTCTACACTAGTGTCCACAAGTGAGTTAAATGCTTGTTGTGGGGGAAAAATGGTACATGCCTCCTACCGCGTGGGACTTCGGTACAATGTTCACAATCTGGGACTGTCTTGCAGACAGTTGGGAGACATGGTATACTGCGAATATGTGATAAAAGTCAAATTTGATCAACCCATGTAACTCTACATAGTGAAGGTGAGGGATCATTCTAAGAGCAGGATCATTTCCAGGTCACAACCATACAGCATGAGAATAAAATTTAGATGAAAGCTGGCTCAACCCAACAATTTTGGTGTATTACTTTTACCGATGCCATAATCCTCACTTGATAGCAGATGATGGAGAGTGGGGGGGATGAAAATTGAAGTATGTTGTCTTTTAAGATGCCTAATCATTTATTTCTGTGAGAGTTAAGCCACCACCAGATATGTCTGGTAACAGCTTATTCCCCTCTATACAGTGAAAACGCTTGCATGCTTGACTGAGTAGAGCATACATACAAGGAGAGTCTATGTATAATATACAGGGAATGGACAAAAATATGGAAACTCTGTACGAAATGCATGGGATTTTAATAATTAGCAGTGACTTGTCTTTTGACCACCTGCTTAGCTGAGAGCTTTCTCACCAAATTTGTGTTTACTTCACCTCTTGCCCTGCTCTGGGTGGTTTTGGGAGCCAGCTGGTAACAGCAGCTGAGTGGCTCAAACCCCCGACCAATGGAACCTTGTTGCTCAGGCAGATATTCACTTCTGCCTGGCAGCATTTGTGTCTTATTACCTCCACTTAAAAGCTGTGTCATATTAACTCCACTTCGCAACTGAAGCCTATGGTCCCTGTGATAACAATCAGCAGTGAGAACCCAGGACAGGTCTTAGATCTTCTCACAATCTTCCTGCCACCTTTCTTCCCATTTATTTGGAGTACAGTTTTCATTTTTAACATTTTTTTTTATATCTCTTGTGTCAGATACTAACCCAGCAATCCGCAGGAGCAGGGAAATATGATGTGTCATGGAAACAAGATAGATCATTAACCCGGCGGCTGGGTCTTTTGGTTTTCCTTGGCAGGTGTTTGCGTCTGAAAATATAAAAACCCATCCATGATGCAGAATCTTATCTTATCTGCCTTATGTCCATCCTATAGATAGATAATTCTATTTACGATGGACACCCCGGGCCTTGTCTGTTCTTCAGCTGCTGCATTTGCTGTGTGCTGAGAGTCGCTTACTGGAAGCTCATGGGCAATGTGAGTAATGCAGAGACTGGGACATTCCAGAAGCCCCAGGTAAAAATAGACGATGCAGACAGCTGCCTGTGTCATTATAGGGGAGGAGACGCGCCCCGGGCAGACATGTTTTATGAGATGCCTCGCCACATCTGCATCGGTGACATATGCCTGAAGTCATGACACAATGTAACACGTGAACCGCTGCCTGAGATACACATATATAAATACTGACGTAATTATTCTGTGCGCATACTAATGTGTGTACACATAACTATATATGTGCACATATGTATACAGACACATACACCTTCAAACACAAAGAGGGAGAGACATCTATATAAATATACAATCATTGTCCAAAAAATCAAGCACCTAGAAGAAGTTGTCATTTTGCTGCAAAACGTGGCATACAGTTACCTCTCAGGCAGATGAACAGTCTTGTCACCTGAGGCCCTAAAAGTGGTTCCCCCCTTGGCCTCTAAAAGGCTCTCGGAGACTCCTTGTGTGTAGGGACCTCTTCGTCCGCTTGTGTAGAGCTTGTTGACCACTAGATGCCTCTACGGCACAAAGAGAATTCGCCCAATTAACATACTTTGAGAGGGGAGCGCATTATTGGGATGTGAGAAGCTGGATGGGCAGATTGTCGAACTGCCGCCATCTAGGCCGTTCTGACCAGACTGTTAGGAGGTGTTGGGACTAGTGGATGTGTGAGGGCACACAAGGCAACCGGGCTCAGGACGGCCTCAACAGGCCACCAGTAAAGAGGATCATCTGATTATCCAACAAGCGCGAGCAGCTCCCACTGATTCACTGTCCGCTATATAAAGACAGGGGCGCCATCGTTACAGGCACTTGTGTCTGTCGGAACCATTTACAGATACCTAGCTGAAGGACATTTGGTCTCACAGTGCCCATTACATGTACTACCTGTGACACCTACTTGTTGTAGGCTCCATTTGCAGTAGTGTTGTGAACGATGAAACTGGCCTGCTACGGAGTGGAACCAGGTTGTCCTCAGTGATGAATCTAGGTTTAGTTTGGGCACTGACGACATGTTCGTGTCTGGAGACCTCGGGATGAGCGCCTCAACCCTGACTTTGCTGTGGAGCAGCACACTACCCCCACTGCTGGTGGAATGGTCTGGGGGGCCATCGCATATGACAGTCAGTCACTCCTAGTAGTGGTATAAGGGTCAATGACAGCCCAGTGATATGTTCAAGACATCCTGCAGCCACATGTGTTCCTCTCATGGCGGCTTCCAAGAGGCATTTTCCAGGAGGATAATGCTTGGCCGCACACACAAGGGTGTCACAGGAACGTCTCCACAACATTGTCACACTAACGTGGCTGCCCGGTCCCCAGATTTATGAGACCATCGGGGGCCCTAACTTCAACAGCCCACAAGTTTGCACGATTTAGAGGCTCAGTTACAGCAAATGGGGAGCAATATGCCGCAGGATATCATACAGAACCTATATGCCTCCATGCCCACCCATATCACATCTTGTATCCAAGCCAGAGGTGGTACAAGAGGGTACTAGAGCCTCCATGCCTGCCTGTATCACATCTTGTATCCAAGCTAGAGGCGGCCCAACAGGGTACTAGAGCCTCCATGCCCGCCCGTATCACATTTTGTAGCCAAGCTACAGGCGGCCCAACAGGGTACTAGAGCCTCCATACTTGCCTGTATCACATCTTGTATCAGTGTTCAGTTTTCTGTAGTAAATTCTCCTTTTGCTCTGATATTTTAATCACTTACTTAGATCAACGTTGCAATCACATAAAAAGCTTTCATTTATTTCAGACAACCCCTTTGAGGGGAGGGAATGTTTTTCACAATGAGTGTACATATGAAGCAGGGTATGGGAGTTGTATGGCATGGTGGTGAAGGAGTCACCATTTTTCATAAAAATAAACTTTTAAATGTGGTTTTCCGCTCCATAGGAGGGCAGTAATACTTCGAACATTGCCTAAAAACTTTAACCGAAATTCACAATAACAGGTCTCACAAAATATAGCGCCTTGGGAATGGCAAGGCCCTCAACACACACCAGGATCAGTACATCTCCATCTTTGGATTTCATGCTATCATCATCGTATTTTCAATAGTCCACATTAAATTATCCTTGTCACCGTAGGTTTGAGCGTCTACACATGATACAGACCATGTCTCAGTCATTGATCTGTCCGTCTTCATTCATAACACTGCTTGCTTAATTTCGGGAGGTCGCCGCACACTCTAACATCGTGGCCTCAATGGTGCCGTATTCACATAATGCAAGGCATCTCACATTTACATGTAAATTTGGAGCTCCGCCTACACATGGACTCCACGCACAGTAGATGCATAAAGTACAAATACAACCGCACTAACTGTGATACATCTCTTCTGCACGTATCGCATAGCTTCTCTTTTGTACGTATCGCCTCCATGAAATCCTGCCTGACCGATACATACCGATACATCTCCCTGGTAATTAACCCCTGCATTAACAGCATACATATCAACATAATTAACACATTGTATACATAAAACTAGCAGTGAATCCCGACATAACCACTACACATATCACCTAGTCATGTACGTTCATAATAGTCCAATAGTCCATGAAGTGTTTGCACAGTAAGGCCGCCTGCAGACGAGCGGGTCGGATCCGGCAGCGAGAATTCTCGCCGCGGGACCCGACCTGAGAGCCTGCAGGGACGAGCACGTACTCTCCCGCGCCTGGCGGCCCCAGCTCTTTCATGTGCCGGCTGCGGCACAGCCGGCGCATGCGCAGACCGGAGCCGGCGGCCGGGTGAGTGCGTGCCCTGCACAAAAATAGGACATGTCGCGGTTTGTTTGCCGTGCGAGATTTCGCGCGGCCAAACCGCGGCCGTCTGCATAGGAGTGCGTATTGTAATGCACTCCTATGCAAACTTTCAGTGGCCGCCGCGGGATTTCCGCCCGTGTGCAGGCGGCCTTCATTTGAGACCGGTCTCACAAGTTTAGCCACTTTCATCATTCTGGGTGCATTTCGCAATCATCGACTTCAGGACCAAGTCCCTGCGGGAAGGGGACCTCCCTTTCCTTTCATGCAGCCTGTGTCTAATTGTCCCTGGTCATCAGGCCCTTTCCTTATCTGTCATGCACTGTTCCCCAACATGGGGACAGCATTCCAGTCACCAGTCTTCCATGGCTGCCTCCACGTATTCTGCCAATCTGTGTATATATATATATATATATATATATATATATATATATATATATATATATATATAAATAATCACATGAACATATACTGTACATAATTATATACAGGTATACATATATAGACCCAAATATTTAAATATACTACAAAGAAATCCACATCAAACCCAATGACAATTTGCTTCCAATGCAAATGAATGGAGTTTCTCTTCACGGGCACCAAGGGAAAATCTTCATAAATTGTTGTCTGCGTCATGGAAAAATAATCTGCAAGAATAAGTAGCATGCTACTTATTCTCATATCTGCCGCACAGCAGATTAGTCCCACACCGATTAGCCCCATAGAATAGCGCTAAGCCTTATACGGATCTGCAGCACATCAAACTGCAAATCCGTGGCAGATATCCAAGTGTCAACCCCAGATTTCTCCAATATGTGTTGGATATGTGTGAACATACAGTACCATTATAATATCTCATTGTCTATAAGTGCACATATACAGCTTGTCCTGATGCGATCACAGTTGAATAATAACTATTATGACTGTGACCGGCTGTGCCTATTCTATCTGTGATGCGTTCCCACTTGGACGGTATAGACGTTGCATGCCGTGCATTGGGTTGTGTGCTTTGTTTAATGACAATTGCTGGTTACTGAGTAACATCAGCATCCTGGGAGCGCAAGGCTTAACCGTACACTGAATATTCTCACTTCTATCCAGCCATGTGTTATTTTTATTAAACCAGCAATACATAGGATTGAACCCTCCTATATTGGAAACTATGGACATATTTTGTAGGTTGGTAGGCAGTGTAGGATATAGATGTTATATGAATTGAGGAGGACACATATCTGCCATATTCTTCTAAATCTGGCCTGAAATTATTGCAGGTTGGTTTGGATTAGGAGTACTATGGAGTGAGGGTAAAGCCCATTTATCCCATGAGGGACGCAACGGGACCACCTGTAAAATGAGACACAAAACAGACTGCCTGGTCCACCACGACCCTTAGGTTTTGGCACTTGGTACCCTGAATCTTAGACCAGTCCTTTGTAGCTAGGTCAAGCTGTTGTCTTCTAACTGAAAATATGTGAAGAGACCAGAGCATTTATATTGAGCCCTGTACGGTGCATTATTTGGGCACTATATGGTTCCACTGTATGAGTACTGCATGGTTTTATTGTTTGGGCAATGCATGCCAATATTAGTTGGCCTCAATATTTTCGAGTAATGTGTGACAGTATTATATGAACACTGTGTAGTGTTGTTATTTTACTACTACTTGGGGGTATTGGTTTGGTACTCTATATTGGTATTATTTAAGCAATATGACAATGCTATTTTATTTAGGCACTGAATAGATGTATTGTTTGGCTAGAGCATGGCTGTATTTTTTCATTAGTGTAATGAGTTATTGTTTACCTATTGTATGGAGCTAATACTTGGCTGTTGCATGGAGGTATAATTTGGGCAATATATAGCAGTGTTATTCGGTTACTGTATGGAGCTATGATTTGGCTATTGTGTTGAGGTGTAATTTAGGCAACATATGGCAGTATTATTTGGTTACTATATGGTAGTAATATTTGTCTCTTATATTGCAATATCATTTGTTCACTCTATGGTGGTATTATATGCGCAATGTAGAGTTGTATAATTTGTCACAGAGCTGACAATGTGTGAGGGCCGAGCGCAGACGTTTGTGGGAAGGGGAAGACAGCGGGGAATAAGAATGGCTGTCAATCGGTGGCTCTGCCGTTTCTCCCTGGAACACCCAGACGCGGCCCGTCCCGGTTGCGCACAGTGGCAAAAGAAATGACGGTAGTGATGAATGTGGTGATTCTAATGTTTATGTGACGCCAGTACCTTTTTTGGTGAATCCTTCTGGTAGCGATGAAATAAAAAGAGTCCACACCAGAGTTGATAAAGTAAACCAAAGATACACAGTTTACTAAATATCTTCACAGCAACACAACAGTTCCAACTTTGCAATGCAGCTTTGAGACAAACTTCTCAGGTATAGCTTGCAATAACAGTCCTTTCTTATCTGATTCTACCCTGAGGAACGAGTTCATTAAACCACGGTAAACATCTGTGGTAGCAAGAGGTTATTCGTGGAAGACTGAAGGGAATAAAGCCATCTCTCCTGGACACACTGACTTTTGCTCTCCCGAGATTAGTTAGACTCACTATTGATGATGGCCACTCTGCTCTAAGGGGTCTGCCCTGTCTGTGCTTTCTTTTACAGCAGGGATGAAAAAGACTCCCTTCACTCTGGCCTCCATTGCTTAACTTTTCTTCACTAATCTCGACCAAAATCCATGAGGCCGACTACTCCTGACTTGAGCTCGGCATGCTTAGTCTTCCCTCTCTCACTCTCTCACTCTCCAACCACCACTACTCACTCCTCCTTCTCTACTCAAACTCTAACTTACCCTAGCTTAGCCTATAGCCAATCCTAAACTAGGACTGAACATCGTGGAAGTAGCATCTCCCTTTGGTTCCAGCTGTCTTTCAGTCCAGTCAGCCTTTCAGTTTCTTAGTGAGAGTATTAAAACCAGCTTCTTTGTGTAAAGGATGCCGGTTATACTTCTTGTGTTTCTGGCCAGTGTATTGTGGACTTTTGCTCAGTGGTTCTGTGCATAGTGGACTTGTACCCTGAGTTTCTGTGCAGTGTAATTCATTATCCATAAGTTTAGTATCCTGCATTCTGTGGTTCGGTGTTCCATGGTGTTGAAACTTGTTCTACCTTGTTTCTCTCCCACAGTGGGGTCACCCTTTTTGGGGTAGGGCCTCCGCTTTAGTTGCTGGTCCAGGTAATACCTTGTCTCCCTCATCATAGATCCTAGTATTTGCTTGTTCCAGGCACCTATGTTTGACCCTAGATGTCCCATATATCCATCCTCTAGTTTTGACTCCATGCTTAGTTCCAGAATAAATCTACTTCATTTGCTCCAGCTAGTCTAATCATATGTGACATTGTTTGATTAGTATAGGGTGGTATTAGTTGGCTTTTACATGGGAGTATTGTTTCAGTATTGCATTATGACATTATTACAGCATAGATGAGATGTTTTTGTTTTTGACATTGGATATTTGAATCTCAGTATCAGCTAATCCATTCGCTCATGTTCAGTAATGGCAAAAGATGTTAATTGAAAAATTAGCAAAATTATTCTTTTATCTATAATGAATGTATTCTAGGTGGGAATGTTTTTTCAAATTGATAACTATTTCTTAGAGATATCATAAAAGGTGTTGGCGGTAATTAGAGTCAATGGGCAGTGTAGATTTGTACTCAGGATAGATTTGGAGCTCAGCAGCTGGAAGTTAAAATAGGCGAGACTTTCCAAATGGCTTTAGCCGATAGTTTGATTGCTTTGAAAATCTAAATCTGGTCAACAAAGGTCAATTGAACCATGATCTGACCAGCAATGCCTTCACTGACGGGACATATTGAGATATATGTGGCATGTCTCCAGTAAACACAGTGATTTTGAACCTACCGGCAATAATCCAAGGGAACCGTTTCTAATTTAGGGCAAATTAGCCTTAAATGTCTAAGATTTAAATAAAAACTAAAGAGCCTTTTTGTTTTCTTTTTTTTTAATGATATTCATAACACCAAAAATCATACTAAAGGTATAACTGAACTTCAATAAAAAAAAGTTGGGGGCTCAACAGGGCAATCGAAAGTTCACAGTGAACTGCTGAGCATCGATAACTGTTAGTATTTTTCACTGTGATAAATTCCACAATACATTAAAAAATGCTATTTGTTCTGAGAAAAAACAAGTCTTCATATGACCCTGCAGAAAATAAAATAAAAAAGTTATGGTTCTTGGAAGGCTGGAATGAAAAAACGTCCAGAAAATGACCAAAAATGAAGACTGGCTGTGTCACTAAACAGTGAGGAGCAATGAGCATAGAAAGACAAGAAAATAATTAGTTTTACCAGGTCTGCAATGGAGGGTCCAAATGGAGCCTACACTGTAAATGTGAACAGAAACTAAAAGCTGACCAAAAAAAGGTGGAAAATGGGTTATTCAGGGAAGCAAAAACTTTTGAGCGTTGTTCATATAAAAAATACAAAATAACACAAAACTCATGTGTCCCGACCCCACATCACTTCCATTCCTTTTCTGGTGGTGTCTGGTCCCGCACTGCTTTTTACTTCCTGCTGCAGCAGGAGAGGGCCTCTGATTGGCTGCAGTGGTCACATGTCTCTAGTGTTAGTGATATCATTGATGGTTCACTGCAGCTGGAATGAAAGAGCAGCAGGGGACCTCATGGATGAGGACAGCTTAGAATCTTTGGAGGTGAGTACATGTATGTCTTCTATGTTTATTACAGCAGTATGACATTGCTCTCCAAAATTTTGCTGTCGTGGACAAACCCTTTAAAATCCTTTTTAGACCTCATTCCACCTTGTTTTTGTCAGCTTGAGGCTTCATTCACTTTTAGGGAGCTATGTAGCTGGTTTTTCACGCCTGTCTGAAAAATGTGACCATCTGAGGCATTGTATTGCAATGAAGTTGTTCACCTGGGCGAATTTGTGGTGCGTAAAACCATTGCATCGGGGAAAAAAAAAGATCATATGCGACTGAAATCAGAGGGTGCACAGCGGGAAAAAAAAAAAGATAGTTCTAGATGTATCTTTCGACCAATATATGCTGGTGGCTCCCATAGACTCCTAAGGGAGCTGATAAAAAAGGGAGGGGGAGAGAGTTTAGCAACACTGCGAAAAGCTTACAGGTACCTCTATTTAGTCATTCCGTGGATTTATGCCGAGTAAGGTTTTCCGGGCTGCAGAGTATTCTTTCGCTAATACGTCGCGCCCAGCCGTGTGAATAAATGAGAAAACGCTAATTAAGCTCGGGACTTGATCGCGGAAGATCGTTCATTCATGCAAATTAACGTAGCATATGAGCGAACATAAAAACGCATACGCTTGTGTGAATAGCCTGAGGGTGCATTCAGGTGGGCGTGCTTTTCTCACCTTATACTGCTGTTATAAGCACAGCGATCTAACAGGACAAAACCAAACCACAGATTTCTATGGGATTTCAGTAGCTTCGTTTTCACCCCCTCCTTTCCCGACCAGGTTTTACACGGCCCAGGAAAAGATAAGATCTGCCCTATCTTGCACGCATAAAGTGAATACCGTGTGCGAGAAAGATCGGGCAGTCCCTGACTTCTCGCACTAATTTCGAAATTCCTGCGCTCTGGTGCTGGGGAAGGAATTCCACTCACTCGGTCACAACTATGCTCCGTGCTGCGAAGTTTAATTGCGCCTACACTCGTCTGAATCTGCCTAAGGCCAGATTCATGCGGACGTATTTGCAAAATATGCACATGCGAATGAACCCTATTGAAATCAACTGGTTCTATTCTCTGCGTAGTGCGCACGCCATAAGGTGCGCAAATATGGTCAGGTGAATCTGGCTATAGGCCTGTGTCACCTGCACATATTGGCATAGTGCTTTGCCATCAAAATGTGCTAAAACCGGGCTTCATCCACTTTTTGGAAAAGTGTCGGGGTGTGCTGTAAATGCCCAAAAAGCAGTTTTGGCGCATTCACCCAAATTATGACTTTTGGATGCCTTAGTTCTGGTATCCAGGGCTTTTTTTTTACTAGGGCGCAATATGTAAAGTGAACCATTGATAGTCAGTATTGGGATTTATATTCTTCTTTCATCACAGATCTTATTTTACGACTGATTAACCCCTTCATGAACAGCCTATTTTGTGCCTTAAGGACGAAGCGTTTTTCATTATCACATTACAAGATTGAAGGGTTTTTTTTGGATGTGTTATGGCACCATTCTGGGGTACATATTTTGTATTGTATGACTTTTATTACATTTTGGGGGAGGGGTAGTGGAAAAAATTACCAGAAATTCCACCATTGATTTTGGGTTTTGTTTTTACAGCATTCACCATTCGGTAAAAATAACACAATAAATTTATTATCTGGATCAACACGATTACTGTGATGCCAAATTTCTATAGATATCTTTTATCACTTTTACTTCTTTTGCAAATAAAAATACGTTTTTATAGAAAAAAATTAAATCAGCAGCCTCCCATTCTAAGACCGAGAGCATGTTTATTTTTCTGGCAATGAAGCTATTTGAGATTTTTTTTGGGGGGGAAAGAGTTGTAGTTTTTTGGTATCATTTTGAGGTACATGTGACATCTTGATTGCTTTTTATTGCCTTTTCTTTTAGAGGCGAACAAAAGAAAAATTGCAATTCTGGCGTTATGTTTTAAAATTATTTCTACAGCGTTCATAACACAAGAGATGAATAACCAAATATTTTCATATTGTCTGGGTCGTTATGAACGCGGTAATACCTAATATGTGTCTCTTTTTAAATATTTTTTTTGTGTTTTATATATTTAAAAAAAGGTTTTGTAAAGAAAAATGCATTTTTTTTTAAACTGGATTTTTTTTCCAATTAAACTTTATTGGACTTTTTTGACACTAATTTGAAGTACCTGAGGGGACTTGAAGATGCGAATGTTCGATCGCTAAGATAGTACACTGCATTACTTGTGCAGTGCTTTCTATTAAACCTATTACATGAGCCTATTAGACTCTGCAGGAGGCGGGTCTAATTGGATGTTACATGGCAGGCATGGAGAACTTTGTCAGGCTTCCGGCTGCAATGGGAACCCATTGTTACCTTGCGATTGCATTATGAGATCCCGATGGGTGACAGAAAGAATCCCCTCCCCATGTCATCTGCTTACATGCTGCAGTTGCTATTGATTGGGACATGTAAGGGGTTAAACTGTCAGGACCTGAAGTTTCTCAGTTCTTGGATGTTAAGAACAGGAGCCTGGCTGTCAATAGTCGGCTAAGCCACCGCCTTAAAAACATGTATGTGCAGGTTTAAAGCCCATTAGTGAGGTCAGTCAAAAGGCGTATTGCGTTCAAGAAGGGGTTAATAAACAGAATTTAACATATAAAATGCTATGATGGGATTTAACAGAAGCGAATCCCTACAGACTATGCTTGTTACTGCGCCGCAGATGAAAGTCTTGTGAAGTTCTCTGGGAATCACTGCGGTTCCTGCTTTGAGCGTTGTCCTGAGAATACTGATTTTTTTTTTTGTTTTCGGGTGAGCTAAAGAATCTGGGTTGGCGCCAACATAACACAGCGGCAGAACCTGCTTTGCTTACTGATGCGGCCTCATTACGAGCAGCGTGTAAAGTCAGGGTGAAGGCAATTGGTATTAGGCCTTGTGTTCACCACATGGGAATATAATGAATATTTAAATTACTCAAGTAGAAGCTCATTGACCTGGAAATGCAAATGAATCTGCTGATATCTCATTATATAATGAAATGTATTACTGCTTAATGGATAAATAACCGATATTACACAAATACATCGTCTATATAACGGCTCTGCTGCATACCGTTCTTGCAGATTACATTATAGTTAAATTTGCTTACTTTACATGATGGGGAAGGTAAGGTATTGTGGTTCTCCCACACTATATCTTGCTGAACATACCGCTACAAAGCCTTAACAGAAAACATCACACAGGATAGGTTGGATGTGAAGACATAAAGGGTTTTTTCAGGATTTAAAGGGGTTGACAAGTTTTAACCTGCCTATCACCAGTGGTCCCAATAAAGTGAACAGAGCAGCATGGCTGGCCTTAGCTATGTGCGAACCCTTGGTGCCCCTGGCTACCAGCTTGTAGAAGGGGCACCAAGTGGATGTAAGCTGGAGGTGATCACCTCTGTTGAGTCCATCTAGTCAGTTGACCTTCGCTTACTTTACTCTGATGTTCTAAGGAGCCTCTGTCAACCTATGGGCGCCTCTGCAACACAACTACTTAGTTCTGGTGTGCTACTGAACTTTCAGATAGACTAAATAGATTTTCTGCAACAAATCTATTGCATGTGAATATAACCTTATAGTATAGCAAATATCACTGTTCTCCATACTGCGCCTCTCCAATTGTTGTGAAACCACAAGTCTCAGCTTTCCTAAGATTGGAAAAGACTGTTATAAAGTGCTCATATTATATGACCACATGATCTCATGGACTGTGTTGTGTTTTGTCATCACACAGGTATGGGCGCAGAAGCCAAACCAGTTTTCCGCTACAGCAAAGACCAGCGTCCGACCACCTTGCCAATACAACCATTTGTTTTCCAGCATCATTTTAGCAAGCCTAAAACTCGTCCCCTCCACAGTCACTTTACCTCCAGCTTATCTCAGCTGTATGGTCTGTCCAGCAATCGTTCGTCCAGCCAACATAATGTGTCAGAAACCCAGTCGTCGGCACCTGGCACTCTGGCCGGGCAGATGGAAGTCAGTGGTGGTCACGGTAAAATGATCAGTGTTCCTGGAAAGCTTTCTCTGGATGGACTGAAGACCATTAGAGATGATCAGGATGGAAAACAAGTACCGGAAACAACTCGACCATCTCCATTGGGCAGCTATTCTCCGATCCGGAGTAATGCCACGTTCTTTCAAAGTATGGACTCTGGTTCTTCCAGTTCCCCATCTCCAGAAAGAGTCAAGGAGAACCAGCCACCTAGAAGTCGCTCTTGTCCTGTATCAGCCAATCTTCTGCCTTTAAGAGCCACACAGGTCCGAGGGACCACATTACCTGGAGCTGCTAAACCCACTCGGAAACATGATGGATCTCCAAAGGTGGAGGTCCCAAGGCCACTCATCAAGAGAGAACCACTCAAGGAACCATGCACACAAGTGTCGAAGCATGGACTTCCACCCATTAATTCTCTACCCCTTCTGAGCACGGTTCTTCATGAGGTCAACCAGCTTGGCCGAAATGAAGAGGATAAAGACAAACGAGTCCCTGAAAATATCATGTTATCAAGACCTGTTAATGGTAAGAAAATTTTAATGGATGATGAGTTTTATAATTTGCCATGGCTCTCCATGATCTTGATTACAAATCATAGAATGAAGCTGTATTAGTAAGGTATAATCATTAGAGGGGTTATCTGGGACTTTTGCTACTGATGACCTATTCTCAGGATATATCATCAAAAGTTGATCGGCAGAGGTCTCCCACTTGGGATCCCTGCTGATCAGCTGATTTCCAGGCCCGCTGCCAGTGTCGACAGTGCTGGAAGCAGAGAGCACTATCCATTTTGCAGTAAATTGCTAATTTTGTTAACCATTGCAGGGACTAACACATTATAAGTCAATGAGGTCCTTTAGTTGCTATTTGGATGCTGTGGATGGATCTTTTTTTTGTCATTATTTCTATTGTACTTTTGGTTTTTATGAATTCCCAGGATAATTCAACTAATTGAAACCTGAATGGTTTCATTAACATATAAATACTGAAGGTGGATTCACACATGGCATAATTTACACCATTTCTATATGTGCTGCAGATTTTGGATGCGTAAATTCATTATAGCCTTGAATACTATGTGAAAAACAGTTCTGCAGCTAATGCACCACAAAATCCACAACAGTAATTCCACTTACGTTTTTGCTGCGGGATTGCTATTGCAGACTTTGTAGCGTATTTTGTACACCATCGAAAAAATACAGTGGTGCCTTGGGTTAAGAGTTCAATTTGCTCCGTGATGGAGCTCTTAACCCAAAACAGTCGTAAGTCAAATCAATTTTCCCCATTGATATGAATGGAAAAGCCATTAATCCGTTCCAGATCACGAAGCTCTCCCATTGATTTCAATTGGGATGCCGTTGCCCCACTGAAAGCAATAGGACGCCGGCACCCCCGCAGTGATTTTTGGGGAAGGGCTTTAAATATAAGCCCTTCCCTAAAAAACATCCCTAGCTGTAGTAAAAAAATATATACCCACCTGTCTACCGCTGCCGGGGCTCAGGCATGTCTAGCCAATGCTTGTTCTCCCTGCACTGCTCTAAAGCTTTTCAGCAGGTGGGAATTAAAAATCCCCGCCTGCTGAAAGGGCTGCGTCTGATTGGCTAAGCACTCAGACAATCACAGGCAACGCTCAGTCATTTATTGAATGACAGCTGAGCACTGCCTGTGATTGGTCACAGCACTCAGCCAATCACAGGCAGCGCATTGAATTCAATGAATGGCAGAGCGCTGCCTGTGATTGACTGAGCTCTCAGCCAATCAGATACAGCCCTTTTAGCCCTCCAAAAAGCTTCAGAGCAGCACAGAAAAGAACAAGCGACTAGATGTGCCTGAGCCCCGTCAGCGGCTGACAGATGAGTATATATTTTTTACTTCAGCTAGGAATGATTTTCAGGAAAGAGCTTATATTTAAAGCCCTTCCCCGATAAGCACTGCAGGGGTTGCCGGCAGGCCATTGCTTTCAATAGGGCCACCGCTGCTGCTTGTAACCCAAGTTTTTGCTCTTAAATCAGAGCAAAAATTCGGGAGAGGACCTGCTCTCAAGTCGAAAAGCTTGCAAGCTGAGGCACTCTTAACCCAAGGTATAACTGTATATATATTTTATTGATCCTGCAACTTGGCTTCCTGTTGCCCTCTGTCAAGACTGCCTGCCATGGTGACAACACTATGACCGGGTATCTAGGATGCATGATGCTTAATGCTTCAGAAGTCCACTAGAGCACTGAAAGGGCACTTCATAGAGATGGCATGGTTCTTTAGGGGATGATTAGATTAATGCTGGGTGTACACTATCCGAAACTGTGAGCTGCACTAAAAGACTTGAATGCAACTTGCATCAGATAGCATATGGCATGTTCTATTACTTGACCATGTAATGGACAGGAATGGGATGTACCATAAGTTTTTTTGCATGGACCGTCGATGTTTCCAACCAATCATAATTGAGGGTTATGGAGCCGACCCGTCTCCTTGAACCACATGGTATAAACAGGGGCTCACTTGCATGGCCCATCTGTCCACCAAGATATTACTTTCTCCTCTTTCCCTATCACTAACATCACTTGGAAATGGGCACTGGGATTTGGTTACTGCTCCTTTCACTTGACCTCTTCACTAACCTCGGTCACCTCTTCCTTCTCTCTCTCCCCTCATTCTTTGCTTGGTCTGCGACCACTGTATAGCCAATCACCTGTCCCCTCAAGCGCTGAAGTGGAGGGAGTATAGGCGCCGGAACCCACTGGGCCTCGATCGAGTTCATGGGTTGCCAGGACTGTCTGGGAGTCTGGACAGAAGGCAGGAAACGAAGATAGTGAGAAGGAACCATTTCTTCGACTTTCCAAGCAGTCTCGGCGGAAACCATTTACACTCACGCCTCCATGGTGCGAAATGAATGATCCTGGTCTACATGAGTATGGGGGATGGAATGTGTGATATTAGTCTGGCAATCTGATAGTATATGGATGGTGAGAATCTGAAAATGAATAATTGAAGGTATTATAAATACAGTAAATGAATGAATACCTAATTGAATGAATGAACAACCAAACTAATGAATGTTATAAAACAATGTACCTATGAATTAATGAATGCAGTTTAACAGTCAATGCTTGATATGCATAGAAGGGTTTAGGAATGAGGATGTTATATTCTGGAGGGAGGATTTTGGATTGACTCGTAAATAGAGAATTATCTAGACAGGTATGAATGTTTAGCATAAGACGGATCTGCAATGAATGAACACTATACGAAAATAAGAGATTTAGGGTTATAAAAAATTATGTAATGTTAAACAATGGAGATTTTAGAAATGAATGAATGACATGCCAACAGAGGGATTAATGAAGGATATGAAGGAAATGGATGTAGGAGATGGAGTAAATTAACAATATGCAGTGAGAGGAATATAGGGATGAGAGAATGCATTAACACATTGAGAAAGAAAAAGATTTGAATAATGAATGAATATACAGAAAAAGGAATGAAAAAAGATACCTATAGAAGGATTTAAGAATTAGTGAATGATATGTAAGGCCACAACTTGGAAAGGATGCTATCTATACTGGGATCTGGAAATGATTGTTATATGCAGAGATAAAGTTGTAGTAAGGAATGTAAAAGTGAATCAGTGAATGAATGCACTAAAAATGTTTTATTTGTTTGTTATTTGCATAAATTGATTTAAGGAGGAATAATATGAAGGGAGAGACATGAAGAAATAAATGACTAATACATAGCATGGTACATATAAATGAATGAATTAAGAATCAAATTAATTATTGAATTATATGACAAGAGGCTAATTTAAGAAAAGAATGTGGAAACACGGGTGTGGGATTTAGCAGTTATGTATCATATGCAGATAGTGATCTAGTAATGAATGTATGAATGAAGGAATGAAATTCTGCATACGTGTACTATTCAGTATAGATGAATAGATCTCTAAGGTGACTTCTAACATTGAGCAATATGCGGGGAGAGAATGTCATAGATTCAGGAGACGTCTGTTTGGTTGATGCCACATTATTCCCCTGTCTCCCTCTTATCACACATCTGTCATTTATAATAAATTCCTCGACTTACATATCACCCTTCTCCTCGCAGACATCGTATCTCATCTTATTTTCGCACTGCTCCGTCATCACTTATTTACATTTTTTCCCATCGCAGGAAAACCTTCAGCTCTGATCTCCAGTGACTTCTTCCCAGATTACTTCTCCCTTGCAGAGCGCCCCCCAGCGGAGTTCTGTCTATCCCCAGACAGCAGCGTTGAGTCTGTGTCTATTGATCTCATGCAGAAGAGGGGTAAGATCTGTGGTGTTGTACATGGAGGATGGAGCATTGGATGGGCTGTATAAGGCCCTTTTTTAGGTGCTGATTGACACCAACCCCATACAGCTCATATTTTCTTTGAATTAGCAACATCATTGAAACTTGAGGTATTTTGTGTCTCATGCCCCAATAATATAGCAAATTCCTAGAAAATTGCTTCCTCCACATTGCAATAAATTAGAACTTGATCATGATTCTATTTTGCTTTCTTCTCCAAGGGCTGGTGAAGGCTGTAAATACTGCGGTAGACCTGGTCGTGGCTCATTTTGGAACAAGTCGGGACCCAGGAGTGAAGGTCAGGAAGGACTGAACTAAAATATGTACTTCAAAAATGGTGTTGCATAAGAAAAAAGCTATATATATATTGCACTGATAGGCAGTCTGCCTGTATTCTGCCTATGCAAAAAGCAGTAAAATATCAGCATACCAACAGCAACAATTTGGGGAATAAATACTGCACCAGAACCAAGTTCATAACATAAATACAGCACCAGAACTAAGCTAAGATCAATATATAGCTATTATACCAGAACCAAGCTCAGTACATAAATATAGAACCAAGTTCATAACATAAATACAGCACCAGAACTAAGCTAAGATCAATACATGACTATTATACCAGAACCAAGCTCAGTACATAAATATAGAACCAGCTCATAATTTAAATACAGCACCATAACTAAGCTCAGTACATAAATACAGCACCAGAACCAAGCTCATAAGATACATACAGCAGCACAGCCAACCTCAATAGATACAATGCCAGAACCAAGCTCATAACATAAATACAGGAGCACAACCAACCTTGGTACATAACTACGATACTAGAACTAAGCTCAGTACATAAATACAGCACCAAAACCAAGGTCACAGCATAAATATAGTACCAGAACCAAGCTCAGCACATACGTATTGTACCAGAGCCAAGCTCGGTACATAAATACAGCACAAACCAACTGCAGTATATAGATACAATACCAGAACCAAGCTCATAACTACGCAAGTATATTAGAACATCAGAGGGGAGGGGACAGAGTGTCCTCTCCCTTACAAGGTAGTGGCTGTTACCCTATGCAACCGCATGGGTTGCACACAGCTAAGGCCGGCCATGCTTCCAGTCAGTGTGCACTAGTAAGTCAGTGTCCTTCTAGGGAAGTTGGGCCTTATAAAAATCAATCGCAATCCAGCTGCTTCACAGACATGAACATTTTAAAGGAGATCTGAATGGTTGCCTAGAGGTCCAGTGTCCTTATGATAATGCGAAGCTGCCAAAGCTTGGGCACAAGAAGGGTTGTCATGGGGACAGTGAGAAAGGCTATCTGTAATTTTGGTCTCTGATTACATAATTCAATCACCGAAGAAGAACCCGTTAAAACTTATGAATAGCTAAGCACTAGCTGTAATTGGCTGAGCGCTCAGCCAATAGCTAAGCACTAGCTGTAATTGGCTGAGCGCTCAGCCAATTAGCACAGCCCTTTCAGGAGGGCTGAAAGTGCTAGACAGCAGTGTCGGGGAGCCAGCCGGAGGACGCGTCTGAGTGGCGGAGAGGTGAGTAAATTTTTTTTACTTTTTTTACCACTTGATGATTTTCAGGGAAAGGCTTATATTTCAAGCCCTTCCCCGAAAATCATACTGCATGGTTTGTCACAAACCACTGCTTTCAGTGGTTCCGGCAGCAGTGCCGATCCCATTGAAAGCAATGGGATAGCATGCTGCACTTCTGTCACAGCTGTGACAGAAGTCCGCGGTATTCTTCCTATCTTTCCAATGGGGCTAGCGCTGCTGCCGCTGGCCCCATTGAAAAGACTGGCAATATCCCGGCCTCATCCCAGCGTCTTTCTTGCGCTGCGAGGCGAGTGTTTTCACTTGCTCTCGCAGCGCAAGAGAGAATTAAACGCCAGTGGGTGTCCAGCCTAAGAGTGGGAAAAAAACTGATCCAGTAAACTCTGTAAATTTTGTTACCGTGTTCTTACGTTTCGTCCAGTTTATGTTTTTATTTTTTACAAAAAGAAAAAAATACTCAAGCGCAGGACTTTTTTCTTCCAAAAAAACCAAAAACTGGACGGAATGGAGCGTTCCATTTTTCATTTTTATATTGTACTCAATGGGGAATGGACACGAGTGGAAACTATTCTGTTTGGGCTTCTGTTTAACAGATCTGTTGAATCGCACTGTGCATGTGCAGTTGTAAAACTGGAGCTTAAAAAGAAAAAAAAATGTGTAACAGATAGGAAACTGCTGAAAATGGAACCTAACTATCCGTTTTTTTTTTATGGAACTGTTTAATAGAGCTGTCAAATACCGGATCTGGTTGCTTCAGTTTGCATCAACTAGACATCCGTTTTTTTGTTTTTTTTTTATTTTCAAAAAGAGCAAAAAAAGGATCCGTTAAAAAGGAATAAGGCTCCATTCATACTTCCATCTGCTTGACCCATCCAGGGGTTCCGTCAAAAATACCAGAAATAGTTCAGCATGCTCTGTTCTTTTATCTGGTAAAATGATGGAACCCCTGGACATAACCAGACAGAATCCATTATAGTCAATGGGTTCCGGCAGGCATTTTGACAAATCCAATGGCCTTTTAATTTTGTTCTTCTGTTCCATAACAGAATAGAAGAATGGAAATATGAAGAGAGCCTTAAATAATCCGGATGTGAACATAGCCTTTTACACAAGCGCTAGCTGCCACCGCTAGTGCTCGCAAATTACAGATAATTGCCTGGCTGAACTTGCAAGCCCGACAGTTAGCCATAAATAACGATTGTTGGTGGCGCTTGCGTAATACCGCCCTAACGTATTAATTTACAGATGACACTTTCTGAGAATAAACATTGATAATAAGGAGAATCCGTGTTATTACATTCTGTGTAGCGAATAGTCAGCTATCAGAAGATGCAGTGATAGTATTAAGTGTCATCTATAGATCCTGCAGTCACCACACACATACACAATATCGCTCATAATTCTCAACTGCCATTTATGATTAATCAATGAATTATACTCATGTCTGCTACTAAAAGGATACATCTAACACACATATGAACCATAAAATCACAGGATACTTAAGCCACCCAGGGAACACCCCCAACGGGTCAGAAACAACCCTTTTAATGCCAATTGACAAAACCCCCATTACTTTGGCACCCAGTTTAGGGATGGCGAAGTACACATATACACTACTCTACCAGAAGTGATTGGACACCTGAGCAAGAATCAAAAGTAGTATTTATTTCCATATATTAATACTTAATAGGGCCCTTTGGCCCTAATGACCTTGGATACTGTCTGTTGCACTTTCTACTAGTGACTTATACACATCAGCTGGTATTTCCTTCTATTCATCCTGCAAATATCTCAAGGAAGATGGACTCTGTTCATATTACCTGACCCGACGTTACAGTTTGTCCCAAAAATGTTCAATAGGTGTAGTGTTTCAGGTACTAGGTTGGAGCAACAGGTATAGTAGCTGTCCAGGTCACTAGAAAATAGTCAAGATAGCCAGAAGTGGTTAACGGCAAGTCTTGGGTTGCAGTACAGATGAAAGAGGCAGGTAACGTTGTTAGGAAGAAAGCTAGGAGTTGTTATTGGGAAGTCATGGGTTGCAGTACAGATGGAGGAGGCAGGTAACATTGTCGGGAGGAAAGCCAAGAGTTGTTATTGGGACGTCTTCAAGTCACTTATAGCGGAGGAGACGCGCTAGATCACTGTGGAGCACAATAATCACACACTAAGGAAGTGGCAGGGCCAGGCTTTTATAGGAAGTGCAATCAAGAACAGAGGCGGGTTCAGGACTAGGAGGCCGGAACTAGATAACTGGAATCAGGAAAATGACCAAAGGCCGGAATGGCTCAGCAAGGAGAGCTAGTGACAGAAGTGCAGGAAGTCCCAGGTTCGATCCCTGACAGTAGGGTTCAAATTGGGACTCCGTGCCGCCAGTCCAATTGTGGAACATTTATATCCTCAGACCAGTGTAAAACAGTGTTGGATTTGTGACAAGTTACTTCAATGGAAGTATTACTGACGATTCCCAGAGTATTGTCAGCAGCACATTATTATCTAGAATGCCAAGATCTACCTCCAGGTTCATGGTTCTTACAATGGTTCTTTTTCACTAAGACCATGCCACATAAAACATCCCTAGTAGAGATGAGCGAGCGTACTCGGAAAAGCGCTACTCGCTCGAGTAATGTGCTTTATCCGAGTATCGCTGTGCTCGTCCCTGAAGATTCGGGTGCCGCTGTGGTTGACAGGTGAGTCGCAGCGGGGAGCAGGGGAGAGCGGGCGGGAGAGAGGGAGAGAAAGATCTTACCTCCGTTCCTCCCCGCTCTCCCCTGCAGCTCCCCGCTCCGTGCCGGCACCCAAATCTTCAGACCCGAGCACAGCGATACTCGGATAAAGCAAATTACTCGAGCGAGTAGTGCTTTTCCGAGTACGCTCGCTCATCTCTAATCCCTAGACCATAACAGAGCCTCTGCCATACTTAACAGTTGCCATAACACACTCAGGCAAAAGGCGCTCCTCAGACATCTTCCACACCCAGGTACAGCTATCTGATTTGAAGATGAAATAACGCAATTTGTCACTCCATAGAGCATTCTTCCATTGCTCAACTGTCTAATGACAACGCTCCTTACACCATTATAGACAGGCCGGTAAATTGCACTTCGTGATTGACGGCCCATGTGTACCTGTATATATAACGGCATTGCTGTCGAGCATTCAAACTTGTTGCAACTGAAAGAAGTGGCTAATCAGTGATCAGTGGGGCTCCCAGCAATTGGAAATATATTTTGTGGGAAAACCCTGGAAATGGCTGAATAAAATTATGAGTCTGTGTTAACACTTGGCTGATTTTTTTGCCTCAAATACCTCTCCAGATTTTGGCAGAAATCCGTACTGATTTTACTGCCGATTCATCACAGATTTCACCATGCTATGATGAAAGCGGGGAAATCAAAATCGGCAACAGAAATTGCCATGCTGCGGATTTAAAAATTTGCATCACAGCTGAACTTTGAGTTGAAAAAACTTTGCAGCATGTAGATGCGATTGGTTAAAATGTTATCCACACAGCCAGTATTGTGATCCACTGCAGATTGCACCTGCAGAAGGTAAAACCCACAGCATTACCTTCCCTTTTGGACCTACGCTGACCACAGGTAATTTTATTTATATGTATTTAATTTCACGTAACGAACCTTTTTTTTTTACTCTGCATTGTCTACAGGCTAAACTAGGGAACAGCTCTGTGAGCCCCAACATTGGACATCTGATCTTGAAATACCTGTGCCCAGCCATCAGGGACATCCTGAGTGATGGCTTGAAGCCTTGTGTCCTGGATGTTATTATTGGGCAGAGAAGAAATATGCCATGGACGGTGGTAGAGGCATCAACACAACTAGGTATGGTCACCATTGACCCAGCACACAGTCATAGATTAACCATGGAGCAAGTGCCTGCATGAGCACTGCAACCCCACACCTACTGCAGGATGCTGAACACAATGGCATTTCAGTAATTGTCCATCAGCAGGATAGGTCATCAATAGTAGATCGATGGGGGTCCATTGCCAGGGATCCCACTAATCAGCTGTTTGCTGTGCCTGTGTGCTTTGTGCACTGAGCTGATTTCTGAAGAAAGCAGACAGCTCCGTTCTCACTGCAGTGGCCAGGCTTGGTATTACAGGAAAAGTTCCCATTGAAGTTAATGGGTATTTGGCCTGCAATACCAAGCTTGCCCACTGCAGTGGGAAAGAAGAGGTTTGCTTCCTGCAGAAATTGTATGAGCACACCAATCCAGCTAACAACTGATCACCAGGAGTCCTTGGTGCAAAATCCCAGCTGATCTATTACTGATGACCTTTCCTGCTGATAGGCCAACAATAGTTTGCAAATGAACATCCCCTTTAAGTATGCAGCTCTTTGGGGTACTAAGTGATTGTTTCTGGGTACCGCACATGCATGCACACCACCATTCTATTCACTAGTGGGAACAGTGACCGTTGTTCTTGTGATCCCTGTTGGGGATCCCAGTGGTCGGATCTCCAATGAACATACAATTATCACCAATCCTGTGGATAGGTGATAAATAGGTTTAATGGGAAATTAAATAAACGACTGCAAATATACAGCATCTGACTCTAATAACCGGTCACTCATCTATGTATGGTATTCTTCAATTCAGGTCCTTCCACCAAATTGCTGCACACTCTGTGCCAGAAAGTGAATCAGTACTCCGAGCTGTCCAATCACAATCTGCGCTTCAATGCCTTCATCTTTGGTCTTCTCAAGTGAGTCCATGATTCTACTATAGACACAGTCCCAGAACCTGCTGAACTCCTTCCACTCATAATATATATCTCCATTTTTTTCAGTATCCGCTCACTTGAATTCTGGTTCAACCATCTGCACAACCATGAAGGTAAGTAGTTTACATCCGGTTAGTCTCAGGTTTTCTGCTATGGAATTTTTCCACAGATTTTATGCAAAGAGTGAAATCCACTTTGAAAATCCGCAATAGATTTGCATTTCATGCAGGAAGGGCATGTTGTGGATTTGGTAATCCAAAGCATGGTCTGAAATCCACACATGTACATGTGAATGGCGTTTTGGAAGCCACTTCCACATGTATTGTACTGTAAATAGCGCCCCTTTTTATGTAAGTAAATCTTAAAGGGATTCTCTAGGACTTTCTTTTACTATTGATGACCTATCCTCAGGATAGGTCATCAATAGCTGATTGGTGGGGGTTCACCCCTTGGGATCCGCACTAATATGCTGTCAGTAGGGACAGCACTGTAAGCTGATAGCAATGTCAACATTGCAGTGACCCTGTTTGATACTGCAGGCACAGCTCCCATTGCATTCAATGATGAACTATTGCATTACTATTGTTGACCTATCCAGATAGGCCATCAACAGTAAAAGTCCTGGAGAACCCCTTTAATTATTCTATAATGTATTTCAAGTCCTTACCACTTTTAGGATCTCTGCTTGTTTTATTGATTACATTCAGACCTTGAAACCCACCCTAAGAAAGTCCCATGAGCACAAAGGCATTGTGCCAAGGCCACAATCTCTGTAAATATGCCCCATTAGAGCATATGAATGTTGTAGAGTAGGATCCCCTATTTGGGACCCCCCTCTAAGAGTCCGAAATAAAAGCAACTCTAGGACTTCGTAGTCTTTGAGCCATCCTTGTCTTACAAGGATGGCTATGTATTTGGCCGGAAGGCTGCCATCCCAAAGAGATTGTAAGGTGCTGTCCAGGTGTGATACCAGCTGGAGGCTTCTGAAGGCCCCAGGGTTTGCTATTTATTTTGTTCCTTTAAGATGGGCCTGTGGCCTGTCCTACTAGAATGCCTGCAGATATACCATGTATTGCAATACTGAAGAATTGCAAATTATGGTATAAGCAATCAAACAATCGCAGGTTCAAGTACACTATGGAGACTAAAAAAAGGTAACAATAAGTGAAAAATAGTTTTTTAATCATTGTAAAAAATGAAGGCTATGAAAAGTTTTAACCGGCCCATCCCATTTTTCCCATTAAAAAAACCAAAAAATTTGGTATCACCATGTGCATAAAAGTCTGATCTACCGAAATAACTCATTATCTATCTCGCATGGTGAACATCGTCAGGAAAAAAAAAATACTGTCCTAGGCTTCCAAGAGCGGCAGTAGGTCGGAGCTCATTTTGAGCCTATGTCTGGTCCTGTTTTTCTGCTCTGTCATAGGACCTAAGCAATTACGGTATTTTTGTAGGACAATCCACTGGAATGATGTATGTTTTCTTTTGTCCTCTAGATATCATATGGGCTCACTACGATCCTGTTGGCTTCTTGTCTGTGTCCCATGGAGTTTGTCAACCGCTGTTTGAAGAACTTCTTCTCCTTCTCCAACCTTTGTCGCTTTTGCCGTTTGACTTGGACCTTCTGTTTGAGCATCACTTAGTCCAGATGAGTCGAGAACAGCAACAGAAAAAGGAGATGCTCCGCGTGAAGCAAGACCTCATGCAATCTGTTCACTCCACCATACAACTTATGAGAAGCCGTGATGAGGAAGAGCAGACCAGCCAGGAGAAGAAAAGCCTTGAAAAGACATCTTTAGGGGAGTCGACCAGTAATGAGAGGCCGACTGGTGAAGGTGCCACCGCCATGGAACTTGATGAAGAGCACAAGAAAGAGAGTACAATGGAGGTGAAGCGGGACAAGCAAGCTGGGTGGTGGTACCAATTAATGCAGAGTTCCCAGGTCTATATTGAGAATTCAACTGATATAACCAGGTTTACACGCCAAGAGAAGAGAAGGCCTGGAAATGGTGGGACACCAAAAAAAGTGCCACCACTCAGAGAGGGTGTTGTAGATGGAGCAGAGGCTTGTCCTTGTGTAGAAGGGACAGCGGAAGACAAACCTTGTAAGAAAGAGATGGGAGATGACACACAAAAGGATAATCGCAAGTCGTGGATGGGTAGTCCCCCTGAGTCTGTGCTCAATGAACTTAAACAGGGGAAGGAAAAAGAGAATGGGGACTCACAAAAGACCACTCAGCCTAGTAGTCAAAAGCAAGATGCAGCTAAAGAGAATGTGCAGAGCAGCCCAGCCAGGAAATGGGGACACTTGTTTGGGTCAAGAAGGACTGTGAGTGAAGGAAAGCAGACCAACAGGTAAGACTCATGTACTGGAGACTACAGAAATTATTCCTTTAGTTATGAAACATGTTACATTATTGTACAAAGTTAACAATTTAGCTTTTGGATGACATTTCAGCAGCCACAGACTATGGTAGGTGGTAAGTAGACTGTGTCCCACTAGTTTTATCATACTTCAACTTATAGCGTCACAGTATAGTACTTTGAGCTGGAAATCAGAAGACCATAACACATATCTGTGGAAGCTCCAGAAAGCTGAAATATCCCATCATTCCCTGCTTGCTCAATATCTGCAAAGAACATGCTCTGGTAATTTGCATTCTTGAAAACGTTTTCTTTACACCAAGCACTGCGTAGCTATCTGAGGAAAACAGAGGACTGCTATGGATTCGTTAAACATCAGTATCGGACTCCACCAGCAGAATAGTGAGTGCAGCTCTGGAGTATAATACAGGATGTATCTCAGGATCAGTACAGGATAAGTAATGTATGTACACAGTGACTCGACCAGCAGAATAGTGAGTGCAGCTCTGGAGTATAATACAGGATGTAACTCAGGATCAGTACAGGATAAGTAAAGTACGTACACAGTGACTCGACCAGCAGAATAGTGAGTGCAGCTCTGGAGTATAATACAGGATGTAACTCAGGATCAGTACAGGATAAGTAATGTATGTACACAGTGACTCCACCAGCAGAATAGTGAGTGCATCTCTGGAGTAAGGTGTGGTTTGTTGGAGCTCCTCAGAGAACCAGGGTGTGGCTGCAGTCCCAGCTGGAAGCCTGTTTTGGATCCCAGGATCAGTGCACTCATCTGGGCTTCTTGTTCTATGGAGTCACGCAATTCCCCCCCCCCGGCTTCGGTCGGAGGGGGGGAATGCTGAGAAGGCAGCGACAACACCATCAGCGGCGCTGGCGGCATACGTGGTTTCAGCAGCAACAACCAGGAAAGCCGGAGCAGCTAGTAAAGCTGCGAAGAGAGAGGGTCCGGGTCGCAGGCGCAGTGACATGGCCCAGCAGGTTGGTGCAGCTGCATCTGACAGCGCCGGAAGCGAAATGATGACCCGCAGTCAAACTCGCAGCCAAACGCTCAGCAAAGAAGGTAAGCCGCAGTGGAGTGATCGCAGGAAAGGGGAGTCGGTGGTAGAGCTGGCCTCCCGTCTGGCCACCAGCATGGCGGACTATGAGCGTGCGGGGAGAGAAATCCTCCTGCAGAAGGAGAAGCTGTGGTCGGCCAGGTCGCTAAAGGACCAGACCGCCGCTAAATGCAAGAAAGATGTAATAAGCAAAACTATACAGGACTGTAAAGATTGCATACAGAGCTGCAAGGAAGAGAGGGACAGGATTCTAGAGCAAAGTGGTCCCTTTAGGGAAAAGTTACTTAACGGTGATAGATTTTCCAAAATGGCGTCAGGACACAGTGGTCACAAGAAGGCTGATCACTCCAGCGATGGAGACAGCGGTGGTGACTGTACTGACGATGATGCCTTTGAGGATAGCCTGAGGGAGCAGCCTGTCTGCTCAGGAGAGCAGACCCAGAGTGGCACTACAACCACCAGCAGCCTCCGGCCGGAGCAGGTTGCGCTGCCTCTAACCTCCGGGGATTCAGATCCAGAGGAAGATAAAAGCGATGGGGGCGCTTTAATAATGCAGCAGATAAGGCTGTTGGAATCCCCCCCCAATATGAGCAGCCTTAAGTTTGGTGATGATTTACCAGAAGAGGATGTGAAAATCAAGACAAAAAAAGGGAAAAAAAAGAATTTGGTGCAGGAGAAATTTGTGTATGTGACGGGGGGCGCTGGTTTGGCTGCAAAGTCGGATCAGGGCACCCCCACCCTGAGAACCCCGCTTTCTGACTCTGCAGTGGGTTTTGAACATGGGAACAGGGATAAAGGAGTTAAACTGGCCGGGTCCTCTGTCCCTGTTTCAGTTAGTGCAGTGACAGAAACAGCCAGCAGGGCGGCCAGCACAGGACAAGGCAAGGTGGCAAAAGAATTTGGCAGTGGCGGAACTGCCAGCACCAGTAAGGCCAGTGATGCGGAGGGTGCTGCGGGGTCGGGATCGGGGGTCCCCCGTGCGACAGGTCGGTCTGCAGGGGTCCCTCAGTCTAGGTCCCAGTCTAGGTCCCAGGCACCCAGTGATGTGGAGGCTGCTGGCAAAAGTAAGGAAAAAAGCAAAAGTAAAAATACTAAAAGTGCTGGAATGCAGAGTGCTGACCATGGGGGGGGTCATTACGGTGGTTGCAGCTGCGCAAGATGGGGCAGCAGTGCCACCCCCAAGGTCTACCAAGGCCCAAAATAAAAAAGCTGCTTCCAACCCAAAGTCTGGTCCAGAGGGTCTTGGTATGAAAGGTCTTGGTATGAAAGGTGTGGATATGTCTGGTGCGGCCCGTGTGTCTGATGCTCCGACGCACTCGGAGGCACGGGCTGCAGCTACTGTTCCCGGCACAGGGGCACCTACTGTAAATATAGGCACAGGTTCTAGGGATGGTCAGGGCACATCACAGGTTCCAGTCGCCCCTCTGGTGGCGACCACAGCTGGTAGGAGTTATGCCAGTGTCGCCGCTGGAGGGGAGGGGTCCTCCTTGTCTCCAGGCTCTAGAGAGGGCGTATTGCAACAGCGCCTCCTGGGGGCTCTACGGAAGGGGGAGAGTTCAATCACAGTTGGAGGAAGAGAGGTGAACCTATCTCTTTGGACAGAGAGACACGGCTTAGGAGCCTTCCGAGAGCAAAGGGGGGAGACCGTATGGTCCCTACCAACACCCGGGCAGGACGCAGGTCGTAGGAATGTGGTCCGTCTTCGTTGGAGGGGCAATGATACATGCCCCCCGAGGGCGAGAGTAGTGGAGCTTCTACTGAAGATGGGCTTCAGGGCGGTTGACATCTTTGCCCTGATCCATCCCTTCGGCACGTCTGAGTTTGACATCAGCTTCGTTCGTCCAGAGGGGCTAGAACTCTTCTGGGGGAATTACGAGCTGATGAAAAGCGAGCCCGGCTGGCGAGACTTTGCCGTCCAGGTGGTGTCTCGCCAGAACGAAGTCAAGAAGGTGACCGTTTTGACTCGTAACGAGTCGCTTTCTTGTTTTGATATTATGACGTGGCTCGGTCGATACGGAGAGGTGACAGACATGCCCAGAAAGAACCGGGATGAGCACGGCATCTGGTCCGGGGCCTGGACATTCATGGTCAAGCTGAAGCGTTCAGGAAACTCAGTGGCACACATACCTTCTACAGCCTTCCTCGGCAGGGATCGTATCTTGGCCTTTTACCAGGGGCAGCCGAAGCTCTGCCACAGGTGCGGCGACCCCTCTCACTTGAGCGCCGCTTGTAAGACCTTGAAGTGCGCTCTGTGTGGGGGTGTGGGTCATCTAGCCGCCTCCTGTGCAGAGATTAGGTGTAACCTGTGTGGTGACCTTGGTCACCCATTCAGTCGCTGTCCATGCTCCTTTGCCAATGCGGTCTCAGCACCTACGGATGGGGGCCACGGTGCGGCCTCTGGGGGTGAGGGGACTAGCAGAGGTGGAGGAGCTCAGGAGCCAGGGAAGAACCGGCAAAAGACGCCTGCTGAGCAGAGGCGTCAGGACAAGCGCAGACGGAGCAGGGAGCTGACAGGAGCGCCCACAGCAGGTGGATCAATGGTGGCCCCTGTTCCTGAAGCAAATCTCGCGGCTGAGGCTTTGAGGGACAGCGAAGTGGATGAAGAGGACAGGAGGATCCAGAGGGAGGAGGGAAAGACCAACTCTTCAGATTCCTCCCACTATGAGAGTGTGGATGAGGAAGGAAAGAGGTGGTTAGAGAAACGGCGTAAGCTAGGTGCCACTAGGAGAAAGCGAAGGGGGGATTCAAGATCTTCTCCCACCCCTGGCCAAGTACTGGAAGGAGAAGCCTGCTCGCCTCCAGTTGGACTCTCCAATAGGTACCGGGCCCTTCAAGACATCTCTTCCTCCTCTGAGGGGGAAGCGAAGGGCAAGGTGCCTGGGGCAAAGAAAGGGTCAACAGGGGGCACTGAGTCTCCACGTCGTGGAGGCCTAGTTCCTTCCGGGGAGGGGGCTACTCTGGAGCCTGGAAACAAGGACGATGGGGTCGGGGGATCCCCTGCTATGGACACATCTGTGTCCAAAAAAAGAAGCAAGGGGCTTTCCTCCGACCCCGAAGAAGCGGGTGTGAGGAAGAAAGCCATCTAATTTAATCACTCATGATGGCGGCACCCACTCCGCTGACTCTGGCATCAATTAACGTTGCCAGCATTAAGTCAGATATGGCTAGATTTGCGGCCTTTGATTTTCTCGGCCGCGTTGAAGCCGACATTTTATTTTTGCAGGAGACCAGGCTGTCTGATTTGGCAGCCATACATAAGGCAACAAGGGAGTGGAGGTCAGGCCCTTCCTACTGGTCTCTTGCGGCCGAGCCGTATAGCGGAGTGGCGGTCCTTTTTACCGCAGCGGTCGAATGGCGACGAGTAATTGAATTAGAAATGGGAAGGTGCCTGATCTTAGATGTCCTCATGAAGGGACAAGAATTGAGACTTGTAGACATCTATGGTCCCCAGTCAAAAAAGGACAGGAAGAGTCTCTTTATGAGGATCAAGCCCTACCTTTTTACCAGCCGCCAAGTTGTCTTTGGAGGTGACTTTAATACAGTCACAAGAGCCCGCGATAGGGGAGGCTCTGGAGACAGGCGGTTGACTTTTGATGGCGTCGCACTTAATAGTGTAGCTAGCGAGGCTCGCCTGGTGGATGTCCACATCTGGCACACCCCAGGCCACGAGGGGTTCACCTATTATAGAGGTCAGAGCAGGTCTAGAATAGACAGGTTTTATTTGAAGGAGGAAGCCATCTCTTCACCAGTGTCCGTTGTTGAGGTGGAATTCTCCGACCACTGTCTGATTTTGTTTTCTCTGAATGTTGCAGAGACCCCCCGGATGGGTAGAGGTTTGTGGAGACTGAATTCATCACTCCTGGAGGAAGCAGAGATAAGACAGTCCTTTGAGGATTTTCTGCAGAGCCAGGTACCATTACTGGATCTCTGTAGCAGTAAGTCAGAGTGGTGGGAGATGTTCAAGAGGAGGGCGGCGAGGTTCTTCCGTGAGCTCTCCAACCTCAGATGCCTGGACAGGTACCGCCTGTACAATGGCCTGAGGAGGAAACTCGAACATCTCGTTTCGACTGGAGGTAGCCGCGAGGAGATCTCCAGAGTGAAATCTTTACTCAAGACGTGCCAGTATGACAGACACGCATCCTTGGTTTTTGAGAGGGATTTCGGGAAGTACCGCTCGCCCGACCCTTACAGAAACTGTAGGATGTCAGTGAATAGTAAAGTGGTCACTGGACTGATTGACAGTACGGGGTCCCTGAATCGATTCAGATCAGGGATTCTGGAGGTCGTCAGATCCTACTACTCGCAACTCTTGGGAAAGAGGGATCTAGATTCAGAAGTGATGTCGGCTTTCCTGGCTGAAGCTGTCCCTGGGCCAGGGGTAGACACCTCTCTTGGCGTTTTGACAGAAGAGATCAGAGAAGAGGAAGTTAGACTGGCGATTGATGGGCTCCGGCCCAAAAAGTCGCCAGGTCCGGATGGATTAACATCTGAGTATTATAAGACCTTCAAGGACCTCTTGAGTCCCCTCTTGACGGAGGTATTAAATGAGTGTCTTTCCTCGGGCACTCTGCCAAAGTCAATGAGGAGGTCGGCCTTGATCATTCTGTCAAAAGGTAAAGACTCGAGCCGTATTGAGAACTGGCGTCCCATAGCGCTTCTCAATACGGACAGGAAGGTTCTGGCAAAAGTGCTGTTTAATCGGCTGGTCAAGTTTGCACCCCGGCTCCTCTCGGGGGCGCAGCATTGCTCTGTTCCAGGCCGTAGCACCTTTAGCGCTGTTCTCGGTGTCCGGGAGGCAGTGGAGCAGGGTAGGGCTGGTCACTGGGAGGTGTACCTGCTGTCCTTGGATCAGGCCAAAGCGTTTGATCGGGTTAATCACGAGTACCTCTGGTCCGTCCTTCTGAGATACGGCCTGCCAGTGGGGTTTGTTGATTGGCTGCGAACTTTGTATGCAGGGGCTGAGACTTTCCCGCTGGTGAACGGTTGGCCCGGCCGCCCTTTTGAGGTGGGGTCCGGCGTCCGTCAGGGCTGTCCTCTAAGTCCCCTGTTGTATGCGTTTGCGATAGATCCCTTCCTTAGGAGGGTTGATTGTGGACCTATAGCAGGGGTCGGGATGGACCGGGCGGTGCCGGAGGCTACCCTGAGGGCAGTGGCATACGCCGATGATGTCACGCTCTTCGTGTCCTCGAGAGAGAGAGAGGAGGCGGAGTTTGTGGTGTCGGAGGTGGACCGCTACTCGGAAGCTTCCGGGTCTATGGTCAACTGGGATAAGTGTGAAAGTCTCTGGTTAGGAAGGGGGGATCCTACGTTTGATCTCCCGGACACCCTTCCGGTGCCCCAAACTTCAGCAAAAGTACTTGGCATCAAATTCGGCCAGGGGGATTACCCCATGCAAAATTGGGTGGACAGGCTGGATGGTGCAACTCACAAGGTAAATCAGTGGAAGGGTTGGTCTTTGACCCTTCGGGAAAGAATTAGCCTGATCAAAACATACCTGCTCCCGTTATTCATCTACCTGGGCAGCGTATGCATTTTGCCAGAACCTCTCTGGACTCGGGTCTACAACCTGTTCTTCCTAATGTTGTGGGGGAACAGGTTGAACCTGATCAGGAGAGATGTTACATACCGCACGAGGAGACTAGGGGGGTTGTCTATGGTCAACCCCGTGGTGTTTCTTGTAAACACTTTTTTTAAGATCAACATAGGCAACCTCTGGCAAGAGAGGGCTCCTCCGTGGGTCTACTCCTGCAGGGGATGGTTTCGGCCCTTCTTCCAGGAATGGGAGACAGGAGGGCGAGTGAAGGACCTTCGCACGCAGCACGGACATCTCCCGGCTTACGCTACCTTGGTTCTGAAGGTGATACGCCGGTGGGGTCTGGGGATGTGGGAGATCAGGACTCTGACGAGGAGGCTCCTCGACGAAAGAGTCCTGTTGACCCATTTCCAGAAGCCCCTGGCGCTCAAGGACTGCCCAAGTCGGGACCTGGAGGGAGGGTTACGTTTACTGAATTCAACCCGGGTCCCCTTGAAGTTTTGGGACTTGGCTTGGCGCTGCTTTCACGGGAGACTGTATGTAAGGGGTAACTTGAAGAGCAGGCCTCTGATTGACAGGGGTTGCCCCCGTCAGGAGTGCAGCGACGTGCTGGAAAGCATGGAGCATTTCCTGCTTCAGTGCCCCTTTAATACAGAGGTATACCAACGGGTAGGGGTCTCCATAGGCTGGCCTCAGCTGGCACACCTCTCCTATGCGGAGTGGGCTTATGGAGCGTTCAGAGGCCTTGGTGGCAGGGACCGCTGCACTTTATTTCTAGTTAGCCTAGTGGTCAGGTTCCACATCTGGAGTGCACGGTGTTTAATCTCGACGGAGCTGAAAGTCCTCCCCGTGGATACGGTATATAGGAACATCCTGGGTGACCTGGTGAAGGTACGTTCTGTGGAGTATGAGAGGCTGGGCACATCTAAAGCTTCTATCCTATGGAGAGGGCTTGTATTTCGTTAGGGACAGTTTGTTTTTCTTAATTTTCTAGGGGCAGAGTAGGGAGAGAGGAGGGACAGGATAGGGAGAGAGGAGGGATAGGGCAGGGACAGTTTTCCATGAAGGGTCAGACTGAGGGGCAGACTAAGGACAGTCTAGGGTAAATTAGGGAAAGAATAGGGAGAAAATGCAAGGGATAGTACATTAAGATATCTGTGCCCGGCTTATCACCTCCAATCCCGGTGGCGGGCTGTGAGTGCACCATAAAGCTTTTTGTTTTGATTTGGGCAAAATGGAGTGAAGTAGGGCTGCAGGTGAGCCGACCTTAGGCTTTCGGGTTATGTTAATGTATATCGTGTATGTCATGTATATTGGTTAATGTATGTTTTATATGTATATATTCACGTTCTGGGTGGTAGTTAGGTTGGGTGGGGGGTTGGGGGGAGTGGTTTCACGCCTTGAGCCGTAGCCTGGCACGTCCCGAACATTGAACTCTGGGCACGGACTGGTGGAGCGGGCATGGCCCCCAGGCTGCGGCAGGCAGAGTGTTGTACAGTTTATATATATTAAAAAAAAAAAAACCCTGGTGTGGCTTGGCACGTCCTGAACTTTAGAACTCTGGGCACGGACTGATGGAGCAGGCATGGCCCCCGAGCTGCACTGGGGACCCAAAAAAAAAAAAAAAAAATTTTTGAAAAACTATTTCTTTAGTTATTTTTGTATGCCGGTTGGCTTGGTCTTTATTTTCATATTTAGTTAATTATTGGTATATATATATATGTTATGTTTACGTTATTGCCTAATTTTGTTTATGATGGGGTTTCAGTGCGGTACGGCTGGACCTGGAGTTTTAGTTTTAGTTTTCTCTTCTGGATAGCTGGATGCTCTTCTTTTAGGTATATTGTGTTTTGCTTTGAGTGTGTGTGCGAGTGTGCGGCAGGGGGGAGGGGAGTCCAGACATGGGGTTTCTTTTGTTTGTGGACCATGGACTCTGGGTGAAGGGCCTTATCTCTGTATACGGTTGTATTATTATTATTTACTATTGTTACAGTTTGCTTTTATTGTTATGTTTCATACTTTTATAATAAAAGATCTACAGGATATAACTCAGGATCAGTACAGGATAAGTAATGTATGTACACAGTGAATCCACCAGCAGAATAGTGAGTGCAGCTCTGGAGTATAATACAGGATGTAACTCAGGATCAGTACAGGATAAGTAATGTATGTACACAGTGACTCCACCAGCAGAATAGTGAGTGCAGCTCTGGAGTATAATACAGGATGTAACTCAGGATCAGTACAGGATAAGTAATGTATGTACACAGTAACTCCACCAGCAGAATAGTGAGTGCAGCTCTGGAGTATAATACAGGATGTAACTCAGGATCAGTACAGGATAAGTAATGTATGTACACAGTGACTCCACCAGCAGAATAGTGAGTGCAGCTCTGGAGTATAATACAGGATGTAACTCAGGATCAGTACAGGATAAGTAATGTATGTACACAGTGACTCCACCAGCAGAATAGTGAGTGCAGTATTATACAGGATGCTATTCAGGATCAGTAGAAGATAAGTAATCTAATGTATTTACTAATGTATTTAAGCTCTGTTCATATTCTATGATGCAGTGCCAGATCATTTGTATGATGGATACCAGCAGTGCCCAATGAATCCCTTTGACTTATAATGGGGTCTGTCATTTTTGACAGGAAAAATAGTGCAGATGCAGATAAGAAAGGAGCCTCAGCCAATAATTTATATAGATTCGCTAGATTAGAAAAGGCTACTTTCACATTGCCCAAATCAAAAACGAATCCTCCAGCACTCCAATTGTATATATGTGTAAAACGTAACCTTTATTCGGAATCCATTAAAAGCATCTTATAGAGAACAGAAGATAAAACCCTAAGGAATGCTTCTACGCATTTAAAGCCCCTGTCACCAGGCTCTTACTTGTGGCTCCTGAGATGTTGTTCCACAGTTAAAAGCAGCAACTACCCTGACACATGTGAGAAATAAATTCATTTCAAACAATATCAAGCAATCAAAAATCAGACTATATCATGAATACCAAACTATACATAGTGCATAATGAATACCTGCATACAGAGATGAATAGATGTACATCATGTCCGCCCTGTGATTAAGACCTCTGCGGTGGCGGCTGTCAAAGAGCATTATCCAGAAAGCCTCTCCGCTGTGGAGCTTGTGCTCTTAGTCGCCATCCCTATAGGAAAAGAATTGGAGAACATCTTCAAGACCTGGTACACATGGTAACTACAGGGTGTCTGCGGTATCATAGCATTTGGGTAACCGAGCTTCTCTTCAGATACAAGGCTTAGAAAGGGTTAGCAGACCATATAGGGGTGTCAGCTGGACATAACAGAGAGGCTTTCTGGATAATGCTCCTTGACAACCGTCACCCCAAAGGTCTTAATCACAGGACGGACTTGATGTACATTTATTGATCTGTGTATTCAGGTCTTTATTACGCACTATATAATTGTTTGGTATTCATGGTACAACTCAGAAACCACATCGTGAGTAAGAGCCTGGAGAGAGGGGCTTCAAACATGTAAAAGCGTTCCTTAAATTGGATTCCAAATAATAGTCAAGTTTTATTACTGTATATATATATTTTACGTTTTTACGTTCGCCCACTGGTGACGGAAAAATGTGTGCACAAATCTAACGTTTGTGTGTGCGTTTAGATGGCCCTGGCCCGGCGCATATACCCCGAGGCTGCAATGCTGTTGGGCGGAGGGAGACAGTTTAGCAAGGGCCAGAGAGGAGCAGGGAAGGGGGTGGGAGTTTAGCTGTCATGCTGCTAAACTACCTCCCACCTTCCTTCTCCGGCAGCTGTCATAGGCTCCCATAGGAGTCTATGCAGCCGCCGGCCGCAAAAAAGTGCCCGGCCGAAATGCACTATCTTGGCTGACGGGGCGCTTTTACACTGTGCACTGATGCATTGTAAACTGATACATCAGAGGGGCAGTGTATATCAGCCGGGTGTGAAAACCCGTCCGGTATACGCCCGTGTGAATCCAGCTTTAGTAGCATATGTTACCTATTGGCCTCCATTGTAAAAAAACAACGTATAATGCACGGCATATGTTCATTTACTGGATGCCTCTGCATGGATCTGCACAGTTGATCATTTTGCAATTCAAAGTAACTGGTGGTAACCACAAGTCGAAGAGAATAGGGAGAGGTGGACACATATTTGCTCCATTTATGTCTATGGGACTTTTGAAAACAGTCAAGCGAATATCATAGATGTCATTGACTGTTACCCCTTAGATTTTTTTACAGCATATATAGTTAACAGCAGCATATATGGATTAGGTAAAGGTCATAGATGCATCTATGGATTAGAGTCCCGGAAATAGTCCCATTTTTTTAGGACCTGTGAATATTTGACACTAATACAGTAGGATACTTTTAGTACACTTTTGTATGAAGATTTGTCTTTCATTTTCCTTCTACTGCTTAAATGTTTGATGACCCTTGATGTCATCGGTTCTGTCTGTGCCGCAGGCTGCCCTCAGGCTGGTTGAGCCTCGATAAATCCGTGTTCCAGATGGTGGCGCAGACGGTGAGCGCAGGAATCTGGGGAGAGGCGTCCTCTGAGAAGGAAAGCATGGCAGCAGAAAGAGGAGCCGCATCCTTGTCTCCATCTTCCCAGAGCCCTCCGTAAGTTCTCCAGCAGTTTACTTGAATAACCATGAACTATATCATACAGGGTGAGTTAAGAGTCAGTGGTGTGACTGCAGAGTTGTACATCGTCTTTCCTTCACACAGGGCAAAGTAACCTTGTAATACTCTAGCCAAGGCAAAGTGGCTTGGTGTCACCCTTCCTGGCTCCCAGAACAAAGCCAGACCACCCACTATATTTATGCATGGAACCCATTAATTTAGAGATATTTGGTAACTGTATAGTTAAACTTAAGTGACCTATTTTACCTTTCCATGCTTTACCATTTCAAGATATCTGCTTGCTGTCAGTGAATAGAAACATACTTGTTTTTATCCGAAGGCTAAAGATTCATCTTGATTTAATGCTTCTTACATCTGATGGTTTGTTGTAATGTATTAAAGGGGTGTTTCCATCTTGGTCAAACATGGTCAGGGTGGGAACACCGGTCTGCACAAAGTGGCCAGGTGGTTTGGATTATGGGAAAAGCTGATTGGGCTTAGTTACACTATTTCTGTAATTGTCATAAAAGTCCAAGCAAGTTATGCAAACACCGCTTGCATTCATGTATTCGTACCAACTATTACTATTTATTGATCTTATGATATCGGTTATACGAGAAGGAGTGGAGTTGGTTCTCTAATGTTAAGCAATATTAATTCTTTTTGCATTGAGGATATGAAGGAGAACAATGCGTACAGTACTAGGGCGTTGGTCTATATCAATGTCTAATAAGGCCAGAGCAGGGCTTGGAAGAATTTGAATTCCACAGATGTCTGAGATTAACTGTTAGAGCTGACGCTAAGCATTTGAGATATAGGGACAATCCCATCACATATGTAATAAATCACTATCTAATGGGCCACACCTCCAGCAAGACTTAGAAAGACGAGAAGATGTTTTATTCAAAGTACTTGGGGTAAGATACCAGCTATAAAGTATTTTACGGGAATTTTCAAGTTGATTCATGCATCTGCAAATAGAAGAAACAGAAGTATATGCGGAGCACCACTGGTTGTCTGAGATTAAGATTTCTAGACCAGCTCTCCATTTCCTTTTCAGATAAGAGATCTATTAGGATGAGTTCAGAATTTGGTAACCACTTGAGAGCCCTTTATTAGTGCCTTAACACGAAGACAGCCAGGCTGTCGTGTTTAGAGGGAATGTTAATCCTCGAAGGGGAAGGAAAGGGTTTCAGTAGATGTCAAACGTGAAGATATTTATAAAAATCTGTTTTGGGGATATGGATCCTTGGAAGTCAAATCAGTGAATTTGAGATATGCCCTGGGCTTTTAGAGGTTTTCAGTTGTGACTTCTAGAACCTCTCTGTCTGATTTGTGTAGAAGAAAATAATTCATTTTTTTTCTTTTTAGACAATACATTCAAAAGGTGTCGAAGGGAGAGAGATTTTAAAATCAGAAAATAAATGTGCCAATAAATGTTTTGTGGAGCATGATCCCAATAAAGAGTTTTCAATAGGAATAGAGATGAGCGAGCGTACTCGCTAAGGCAAACTACTCGAGTGAGTAGTGCCTTATGCGAGTACCTGCCCGCTCGTCTCTAAAGATTCGGGTGCCGGCGGGGGAGAGCGGTGAGTTGCGGGAGTGAGCAGGGAGGAGTGGGGGGGGGAGAGAGTGAGAGAGAGATCTCCCCCCCCCGTTCCTTCCCGCTCTCCCCCGCCGCGCCCCGCCCCCCCCCGCCGACACCTGAATCTTTAGACACGAGCGGGCAGGTACTCGCATAAGGCACTACTCGCTCGAGTAGTTTGCCTTAGCGAGTGCGCTCGCTCATCTCTAAATAGGAACCCAGTATTTTGAAAAATCCTTCAACCATAGGAATTTAAGTTGATCTAAAATAGTATCCCTATAATACTTGATAATCGAAAGCGAACTGACCCCCACACCCATTTTTTGGATGAACATATGAAATATCACATTTAACTCTGGGTTTATTTTTTTCCCCAAACAAAAGCTTGTAACAAAGATTGAATATTTTTAAGGAAGGATATTGGTAGCAAAATAGGAATATTCTAAAAAAATATAACACTTTGGGAAGAATAATCATCTTCACTGCTGAGATTCTACCCAGCCATGAGATACCATAGGTTCTCAAGAGTTTGAAATCACTTTTAATAGATGGAATTATGGGTTTAAAGTTAGCCTCAAATAATTTAGAGTAAAGGGATGTCAATAAGATTCCAAGATAAGGAATTGAACATTTTTAGATCTGCATTGATAACCAAATTGAGAATTTGTGATTTAGGTGAATTGATTATGTAATAGGATATCTCAGAGAATCTATTAATTATAACATTAACAGCTGGTAATGAAATGATTAGGTCAGACAGAGTTACAGTAACATCATCAGCTAGTAAAGCAATTTTATGCTTTTTATTCCCTAATTGAAACTAACTAATAAACTGAGAAGATCTTGTTTGTTCTGCAAAAGGATTCCATAACTAAGGTGAAAATCAGCGGTGACATGGTACAACCTTGCCTGGTACCATTGCTGATTTTAGGAGGATTGAACAAAAAACCTGAGGAGTAAACCAAAGCATTAGAGTTATAATATAAAGACAGAGTTGTTGACAGAAATTTCGTCTACTATCCTAATTTAAGAAGAACCGTGTATAGATAGTGCTAGTATATTTTGTTGAAAGCCTTCTCCACATTTAATAAAAGTAGAGAAGACCACCAACTTCGTTTAGCCTCCTCATTTAAATTAATAAAACCTCTAGTTGAATCTGAGGACTGCCTATTCTTTATAAAACCAATGTGATCATTTTGAATTAATGGCAAACTTGGCAAAATACTGGCAAGCCTTGAGGCTAAAACCTTAGCGTAAATTTTTAAATCAGAGATCAATAATGAAAAGGGCCTAAAATTTGTAGGGATATGGTGGGGTTTACCTGACTTAGGAAATGGGACAATTAAGACATGTAGCATTACAGGGGAAAAAGAGCTTTTCTGAACTGCAAAATGATCATTTTAAGACAATATGGTGCAAGAAGGTTTGCAAACTTCTTACGATATTCATTTGAAAGACCTTCTGGTCCAGGGTCTTTATCGCATTCAAAATCTCTTTGATGGAGAAGTCTTTATTCAAAAATTCAATTTGGGGTTTAGATAAAGATGGTAGAGAAACCTCATTTAAGAAATTATCTATAATCTGAGTGATATCATTATGTTCCCTCAAGTTATATAAGAAATTATATTTGGCGAACTCCTCAGAAATGTTCATAACTTTATTACCCTGAGAGTCTAATAAGAAAGGAATCATAGACTTAGCTTCCTCAGTTCTAATTTTGTTTGCTAAAAGATTTGAAGCTTTGTTTCCTTGACAATAATGAGAGAGTTTAGCTTTGCGGAGGTGTAATTCATATTTATTTTGGAAAAAGCTATATAATTGGAAATGTGCCTTCTTATTCTCTGAAAGGACTTTATCCAAGAAATTCTTCTTGTTCAAGTCTTCAAGTCATTTAATATTTGCTAGATTAAAATCTATTTCTTTTAGCCTACGTTTTTTTCAAACAGTGGCCTCTTAGCACAGCCTTATGAGCTCACCAGATAGCTGATATGAGGGTATCATCTATTATAATTTAGTTTAAAACATTCCTCAATTACAGCTGGGGTTTCTTCCAAGAAATTCAGATTATTAAAAAGCGCATTATTGAGCCTCCAGAGAGATGACGGGATAAAGTTATATTTTTCTCAAATAGAGAAATTGGGGCATGGTCAGACTATGTAATAAGATCTATATGAGAAGAGTTAGCTCTCTGTAAAACCATCTATCAACTAGGAAAAAGTGGATTTGAAATATAATTTGTGCAAATTGAAAAGAAGGTGAAATCTCATTTGTTAGCATGTTGTATTATCCAGACATCATATACACTTTCTTTAAAGATCAAATCCTGAATATTATTATTTTTACCTTGAGGAAGCAGAATATTCTTATTAATAGAACAATTGAGAACTATATTAAAACCTCCACAAACAATTACTGCTCCTTGTTTAACATTTGTAAGTTATTCTAGCACATTTTTTGAAGAACTATATTGCTTCTGGGCATATAATGTAAGAATGGGATACGAGGATTTATTAATTAGACACACTAGAATAATTAATGTACCCTCATCATCGGAAATAACATTGAGACACTTAATTGCTAATGTTTACGTAACCCCCTAACTCTACAAGACATAAGTTTACGTCCTGGCAGGGTAGTAGTTAACGCAATAGAATGTAAACTTCCTTCCTGTCGATGGCGCGGGCTGTAACTGATAGTGGGCCTCCCGCTACAACAGTGGCTTGTGTTAGGTTATACATTAGGTTAGACACAATAATAAATTGGCAGTAGCACTTGAAAATACCTCAAATCTGTGAGGGGAGGTATACACTGGGTTGAATGATGCAGGCTCCAATGGATCTGAATCTGTGACCCATCCACACATGCAAAGTCCTTCATACGTATGGGCCGTGTCTGGGGTATTGAAAATATAATACTCACAATAGGAATTTCTCCATCCTTTATTGAGTAAACATAAGCTGACCATGTTTCAACTGCATCACGCAGCCTTTGTCTAGTCAGAGGCTGCGTGATGCAGTTGAAACATTGTCAGCTTAGTTTTACTCAATAAAGGATGGAGAAATTCCTATTGCTAGCATTATATTTTCAGTGCCCCGAATGCGGCCCATATGTATGAAGGTTATTCATTAGGAATGTAAAAAATATATATATATATTTCCAAAAACACTGAGGAACTTAAATACAAAATATATTGAAAAGTTGCAGAACTTCTCACTATATAGTAACTTTGTATATAATTCTAGTAATATTTCAGGACAAAGATACCATGTGTACTGGCCGTGCAATGTACTGCAGACATCACTGTGATCTTCATGCTGACTCATGATAAGCCTCGTCTGCCTCAGTTTACAGTTATTTTAGAGCAAGGATGAAATCTCATAGACAGCAACTGTGTGCAAAACACATCAGCCATCCAGAAATCACAGCGGACAGATGCGCATTTGTTTACATGTCCGTCATAATCAATCCTTATATCCATCTATCACAGAGAAGGCCGCTACCTGCCATCACTAGTCATTTCTTGTTTTCTATCCTACAGATTTGGCTTTTATTTCTTAAAATAATTTTTAACCCCCTAAGGAAGCAGACCATTTTTTTTTTCATTATCAGTTTTTCCTCCGGTCTTTTAAAAAAAAATCATAAATCCTGTATTTATCCATCAACGCAGCTGTCCAAGGGTTTGTTTTTTGCAGGATGAGTTGTATTTTTCAGTGGTACTATTTAGGCCATTAAGCACTAAGCACCGTAAATTTACGGCACTTGGTCCTGGGCTTTAATCACAGCCGATAGTAAAAATATGGCAGGAGGATGGGGGGAGGGTGGGATTAAAGTCCCTGCTTCTGCAATCAGGCAGAAGGAGGTCAGGCTGTCAGCTGTTAGACACAGCTTATAACCCGAAGGAGGAGGGAGAAGTGTTTTTTAACCCCTCTGCATTCTCCTTTCTCTAGTACGCAGCACTCAGTGAGTGCTATGTACTAAACAGTGAAAATGGAAGTGTTTCTTCCACTTTGCGAGTCGGTGATCACGTGACCGCTGGGATCCCCTGGCACAGTAGAGTTGCAGTGTCCTAGCAGGCCATGATCAGCTCTGCCAGTGACTATTTCCACTACAGGGGAATGTTTTCCCTGTAATTGGAGCTCTTATGGATGCCATATAGTGGAAAAGTGTGAAATAAAAAAAATGTAAAAAAAAAGACCATGTGAATGTCCCCCAGAGGTCTTGACATCATGAGGGACATGGATAGTAAAAAAAAAAATTACATAAATAAGTAAAACAAAATTACAGAATAAAACAAAAATATATGCATAAGAAAGAAAATAACCCAAAGCTGACGCCAACCAAAACCGTTGCCGTATGCGCCCTGTAATCCAAAACAATACATATCATATATCAAAACATCCAAAACAAAATGGGGAACCCATCACTATACTTTATTTTAGCATAAATATACTAATTTTAAAAAAACTATAAATGTTTAAAAAAAACCTTTTTTTAGCTTTTTGCTCCCAATAAAACTAAAAAAACTGAAAAAAGTAAGTGAAAAAAGATATTAAAAATAGCCCTATATGTGACAAGAAAAAAGACGCAGCAAAAATAATTTTGGTAACTGAAGGAGAAAAAATAGGGCAGTTAAACCACTACATGGGTAAAATCCCTAAAATGTGTCTGGTCCTTAAGGTACAAAACAGCCTGGTCCTTAAGGGGTTAATGTACCATATAATCAAAGCATTTAAAGGGTTAACAGCTGCTAAGAAAGACCCAGCGCCCACATTGTATGGAGCAGGATTGGCTCCTGATCTCCTTCCATGCAAACCCCAAATCTCCATGATGTAACTGTATGTAATGGAACGTTAAGGGGTTAAAGTGTACCCACACTTTCAGGTGACTTGTGTGTACATGAGGAATAATGCTATTCTTGACCATTATAGGACTTGTATCCTGCATTTATCACCAGCTTCCCCTCTACAGGTTCCATTTTTATTTCTCAATTCTCTCTGAGCTGATGGGTGGAGACTGCTGCTATGAAATCTTCTATATATGGCATAAGGAAAACACAGAAGATTCTGCTCTCTAATGTTTCCTAGCACACAAAGAGAAATAACATCAGCATAGAGGATATTAAACAGCAGTACTGAGAAGTGTAGATGTGATTTCAGTAACAGTAAACACTATAAGCTGCAGCCATTTCTGTGCAAGTCTGACTTTTTCTCTCTCACTCTGCTCGCTCCCCTCTCCTTTTTCATATGTCCAGCATAATTTATTTACCCCATTCATTTCCTGTAATCCACTTAAGTGTCTATGTTACTACGGTAGAGACAGATTTCACTTCACAACAGTGGACAGCAAATTAGAAGGGAGACCCCCCAGTGGCTACTTTGGTTGTGTAATTGGACATGCAGATATAGCAGAGCTGAATAAGTTGTTTTACATTTTGAGACTTTACCAGCAGTCCTATATAGAATTACAGATGATACATGGTGATAACTTATTGAGTACATATATTGTAATAGGCATTGGGTAATTTGAATCTCTTGTACCCCGATACAAAATTGGTTTCAGGGTATTGTCTCTCCTTGAGGAGACCACCTAGAAGGTGAGTGAGGAGACTTATAAGGCCATGCATGCTCCTTTGGGTAATATGCAAATAAGAAAGATGGAAGAATACCTCTGCAGCACCATCTATTGAATGGCAGCATTCCTTATTTGCATATTACCCAGAGGAGCTTGCATGCCCTTATAAGCCTCTTCACTCACCTTCTTGGTCCTCTCCTCAAGGAGGGACAATACCCCTCCCGAGCCTGTGCTACGGCACATGGCTGTCATGTGGGTGTTTGTTTATAGCTACAACTCTCACTAATACATTTTTTTCCTCCCTGTCCTGTAGACCAACCAATTCTTCATGCCACCACCCAGACCCCAGACAGAATGATATCAGCTTTGTATACGAAACGCATTTGGACCAGCTACGATGCAGCGTGCGAAACCGAAACCCCCTTATGCCCCTGAAGTTTGTTCCTCAGCCCGATCGAAGAGACTCACAACATTCATGAGACATATTGTGTACAAGACACTCGAAGATGGGGCTCATTCTGACAGCAGCACGTGGAACATGCCAAGATCTCTACACAATGGAGTTATTAATGGTGTCTCTATTGACCTCTGGGAGGAAACTGGAGCATTATGACTGGACAAGTGTGGTGGGATAGGTCACATTAATACAGTATTCTTTCTTCCTGCGCCCAAACCAACGTGCACGTGTGCTAGCCGTGATATTGACGTGAGCTGTGCATGCAGACATCTTAGAATATACTGTGACTTTCTCCGATGCTTACGTTTTGCCGAACTCATTACCGGCAACTAAACTTCTGCATTATTCCGCCATTTCTCTATAACTAGTACTTAAATATCAAAAGCTCTAGAATTTTTTTTCCGCTTAGGATAGGTTAAGTAAAACTAACACCAGAATACAAATCTTGCAGTGCCCGATCCCGAGAGCTTACACTCTACTTGGTTACTGGAAGCACATACCATTTGCTGCTTATGTTACATCAGCTTGCATCCTTGTGTTAATATAGAAAGCTGAGAGGAGAAGAAAGATGGTAAGAAAGACCCTCTCAAGAGGAGAATCCTGGAACCTTAAGATATTATTTCAAGGCTTAAATGAACCGGAAGTGTCTAGAACATTGGTTTATGATAAGATGGAAGGGTCATTGGAAATGCAGAAAGAAGGATGGTTGGCTTGGGATTGGATTTGGAGCTGGCTTGAGTAGAATGAGTGTGAAGGGTTGCAATAAGAATTTAAAGGATGCAATGAACTCCTATTTGGGGGCCCACCACAGTGGTGTAGCAATAGGCATTGAAGTCGTGGTAAATGCACCTAGGGTCCATGAAGCAATATGTCTAGTAGAGCGGTCCTTGGCCCCCCAATGCATGAGGGAATTGCAAATGTAGATATTGCAATTGATCCCTCTTGGTTAGATGGGGAAAGGGCGGAGATGCTACTGCATAAAGGAACGGTAGTACGTTAATCAGATAAAACAGAAGGCCATGGACACAACATGCTGATGACATCCTGATTTACTCACGTTGGAGCTTTCTCCATAAACAAATGTATATGTTATTATCCTACTGTTACTGCAGATTGTATAGGAGTGATTATATACCGTGGCACATACCCTCTGTGGAGGTCGAGGATGCCCAGGTATTGAATTGCCGCCTGGAGCCTATTGCTTCACCTCTGATGAGACCTTGTATGGGTAGGGCTGATTGGAATGCATATTTTGCCTAATAGACGACTAATTGCTGGTGATGAGGGTTCATCGAAGATTATAACAGCTTCTCCCCATGTATAGTTAGTGAATTTGCTGCCGAAGATCCTTTTTTACCATCGATGAGAACATTTCACCTAAAGACCAACAATCAATAGTGACGTTGTTAATATTTGTAATACTGGGGCCACTATATATATAGTATCGCTAGAGCAAGCTATTATATCCCTATACTAACGGACACTTGACTTATTAATGCACTTTGTTCATATCATTGACTTTTTTTTATCTTGGACCCCAAGAGCTTGCAATTCAGTCAGGGCATCTGATCGCCCCCATAGTATTATAGGAGTAGTTCAACCAGGCGCTCTCATTAATGTAGTTGCGCTTCCTGCTGTAATACTGCACCGGATTAGTATTTGTAATGGGTATTGAGTGTGAGAAGGATCATTGATCCAGTTGTTGTAGGGTATGTGGGTATTACTTGTATGTACGAAGCTGTATATATAGATAGGGCAGGCAGTGTGTGTGCCGGTTGCTTGCACTGTTAATACAATATTCTGGATGATTTGCGTTGCTGTGTATGGGACGCGGGAGGGGTGCATTCTTGCATATAACAGAGCAAAACTGGGCTGCCGATATCCTTGATGTATCCGTCATGTGTACAAATGAAAGGATCTGCAGTTTCGTTACCATAGGCCGGGATTAGCAGATGAGGGTATTGGACGCTCTTAGGGCTCATGTCCACGGGGAAAATAAGAATTAAAATCCGCTGCGGATTTTAACTCTTCTCCCGCGCGCGGATCCGCACCCCATAGGGATGCATTGACCACCCGCGGGTAGATAAATACCCGCGGATCGTCAATAAAAGTGATTTTAAAAAAAATGGAGCATGAAAAAATCTGGACCATGCTCCATTTTCATGCGGGTCTCCTGCGGGTACGGCTCCCGCGGGCTTCTATTGAGGCCTATGGAAGCCGTCCGGATCCGCGGGAGACCTAAAATAGGAATTTTAAAGCATTTACTCACCCGCAGCGGGCCGGGAAGGTCTTCTCTTCTCTTACGGCCGCATCTCCCTTGCTTCGCTCGGCGGATGTGCCCGGCGCATGCGCGTGGCACGTCGACGACGTGCCGGCGACGTGCCGCCGGCGTGACGAATTCATCCGCCGGCCGAAGAAAGAAGATCCGGCCGCGACGCAGAGAAGAAACGGAGCGGATGGGAGGTGAGTTTATTCTCATTTATTCTTATTTTCAGCGCTCATGTCCGCGGGGCAGGAGGGACCCGCTGCAGATTCTACATGTAGAATCCGTAGCGGGCCCGATTTTCCCCGTGGACATGAGGCCTTAGAGTGTCAAGTACTTCTAAGACTGTTGACCCTGTTAGTAATCTTAAGGTTGTTACCTGCTGCATTTTCATATTTCTGTTTAGCTGCCTGGAAAAATTCTGAATTTTGTATTATAATGTATAGCGCATGGTATCAATACATGAATGCTGAGGATTGGGAAGGCATAAAAAGAGGGGAAAACCATAAAAACAAAGCTAGGGCACTCCTATGGGGCTTGCAAGGCCCGATATTAACATTCACTCCTCCTTGTGCAGATTAGTGAAGCTGGTTCCTCACAGAAAGCCAACGAGGCTCTTGAGGAAGAGTGACTGCGCTTCCTTGGAGGCAGATGAAGGTGACAGAAGAAAGGGAACCCCCATTTCCTGTTTGCCAGTCAACAAATCCAACCTTTGATGCGCTACTGGGTCGTATTACAGGGCCTAAAGAAACCGAATTATGACCCAAAAATGCTCTGATCATGGGATATCTATAGAATGTCTTTGGTTGACTGTAGATAGCTATTGGACAGATGTGGGAATTGATTATGGTGGTTTGCACAGTAGAATGGTACTTTTGAAATAAGTTAATATACTAATATCATGTTCATTAATGGGAAGAGATTACTGGGAGAAAGTTTAAGATAATTTTGCCATCCGGATAATACTTGTACATCATTGAGAAGTTACATTGTAACTATTATGCTGTGTACTATACTATGTAATATACCAGATCTGGACACATTGTTGGTGCTGTTCGATATTGCCAGGAGAAATTCGTGTTAATTGTGAATCTGGACTTTGCAGAGATTTTGTCTATTGGTAGAATAAAAAAATCAGAGGACGGCCATACTTACTGGTATGCTGATACGCAATACAAGGGCAGGTCTATTAGACATCACATCCCTCAGCATGTAAATGGACAGATTACTATATGGAGGAGCAAGCAGAACATACTAATGAACAACCACCAGACAACTACCACATATTGGGGAGGTAGGTGCTTAGTATTAGGATGCCTGTCCACGTCCGGGAAGGAATATCGCTAGCGATATTCCGCCACTGGGGAAGAGGGGGGAGCACTAAAAGGTTTCCGCGATGAGCCCATCTAATAGATAGCCTCACCGCTGAGAATCGCGGCAAATCTCAGCATGACGCGATTTTAATCACATGATCATAGCAATTACGTGATTAAAATCATCACGTGATTGCTATGATTCTCCGCTTATGGACGTCGAGCTGCACTTTCCATAGTTCTCCTATGGAAAGTGTGTCATGTGAACTCCACGTGCGATTGATCACCGCGGATCTCGTAATGACGACTCGCCCATGGACAGCCAGCCTTATACTTACAAACAGATAAGATATATAAAGAGTGCCAGTCCCACTGATATGTTTGGTGCACCATGTAGGCCTACAACCTACTAATGAAACCATATAGGATTCAGCCTGACGGGGTGCCCTGCACCTCAAGGGTGAACCACACTGGCTCTGACACTATATTTGCCCTTGTATTTTGTATCAGTAAGTATGGTTGCCCTCTATAATTTTTGAATTAATATCCCTTTTTTTCTGTGAATTGAATGTCAGAATTGTCATATTCTGTACTTCTGACGATGGATAACATTACTTCTACATCAGATCCTGCCTGTTTGGTAAGTTGTGCACTTTTAAAAAATACTGATATTCTTCACCCTGACCATATCTAATATTAATTTTTCTTCATAAGACTAGAGGAAAATTCTATTTATTTGCATTATTGATGTAAAGTAGAATGATGAACTGCAGTTGTTTTGTTTATGATCCACTTTGACAGTGATGGGAGTCGCAACGGACAAACAATTTCGAACCTTGACAACTCCTATGGTTTGAACAAGCATTCTTAAAACCATTTATAAAATGAGTGTCAAATCTTCCTCTAATCTTAGGAAAAAATTGCAGCAGCCTTACAAACATTAGTCACAATTAAAAATCAAGATCACACAAAACCACTACTTTCTGCCTGGATGAGCCCCCGATACTTCATTTTGACCATTTGTATTGGTTCAAGGGCCTGAACTTAATATCCATAATAGCATATAGTGAACGTTTTAATGTATTATCTGTCTTCAAAAGCCATAATTCTTATTAATAATAATGCTATATGTTTCTTCATCTTGATCTTTCCTTTTTCTATACAATCACTATTTAGTGAGGGGCATGTAGAAAGTAGTGGTTCTATGCACACTGTATAACGAAAGCCATTAGCAGGGAATACTCCTACAACAGTACATATTATTAATTATGTATTTCCCCTACGAAATTACCATTTTTGGGTGAAAACCAAGAGCCAACATATGCATGCATTTACAGTAATAATGCAATGTCCAATCACAAGACTCAAGAAGGGAGATAAACTCATGCATTCTCTGCAGGCCTCTTGATAACTTGGTCTCAAATTTCTTTCCCAGTGTTATGCTGCACCTTTCTCTCTGGAGAGCCCGCGTTCTGCCAGGATAGGGTTAAGCTGCGAAATTACTGGCGTATGTACATCCGCTCATGCCGAAACTAACCCTCGTCTGTTACATCTGCGCCTGTCATCTTGGTGTCCTCTGCCATATATATGTATATTTATTGGTTTGTTTATTTATTACACATATTAATAAAAAAAGGTGCTGAATATAAATGTCAGCGTGATTATTATTATTGTAATAATTGAAGGCTATACTATCAGATTAACTGGGCACCAACTGGCTAGTCTGCTCATGTATGATGTGATGGAGCAAAAGAGAAATAATGTGAGTATACATTTACAAATGTATGGCAGGGGCGGGGATTCCTTAAGCAGGGGTGTGGATTTCTAAAGCAGGGGTGTATCCCAACACCAATATAGGCACGCTGCACTACTAAAACTCATTGAGGCTCAATTTACCTAAACCAAACTGCTTGCTATGCCCATATATATGGGGTGCGCACACCTCTGCCATGAGTCATGTCATGCCTTTTTCAACCAGAAGAATAGTTACATCCTAAAGGAAGGGGAATCAAACTTGAAAGTTTTTTATTTCTGCTTCTTTTTGGATCCATTCACAGTTGAGACTTAATGTTACTGTACTTGTAGGGACATCTTAAAAGTTTTGCTTAGTGTGGCTCTGTGTGCTGTGACCCCCACTGATCTATCGAACAAGCCAGCTGAATTGTTCATCCGAGCATTGTCGCTACTCACTAGCTGAAGTGAAAGTGGGGTGAATCTTCCCAGATTGTATTGTTACTTCCACAAATGTGGGTTTTTGTTTGTTTTAAATTGAGGTTGTTACTTTAAGAGAAGCCTAGGAACCTGAAGTGGTGGCCTTGGCAATGTGGATGGCACTGAATAGTTTATAAATAGGAAATGCTGCTAAAGTGAAGCAGTTATGATGCAGTGCTGCTGTCTATTGGGCAGTAGGAAGCTTCGCTGATTGAGAGCTACCTGTGGGCTGCCAATTTCTCTCTACGAGACAACAAGCTCATGGGACGTGTTGTGAGCAGAAAAATAATTTGCCGGTTGTCTTCGTTGCTGCTCAGGTGCCACCACCACAGGAGACCAAAACAGTTCTGACTGTATTTCATTATCTGGAAATAAAGACTGTGCTACTGCAAGTATGTGGTCTCCACCAGCTTCTTTTCTGGCCTACCACCTGAATACTGGACATGGATGCAACAGGGGGTTCTTCCAGAGGTTTCCCTTACTAGTAATGAGAACTCCAGCCCTAATAACTGAACCATTGTTGCCCCCACCAGTAAGATCTACTCTGAGTCTACCCCCAGCACCTATTTCCAGGGACTCTATTACAGAAGACGAGCTCAATAGAAAATCTTTGAGCCTGTCTTCAGCTAGTGAGAAGAGGCAGCGCTCATCCAAGCACTTCTGCTGCTTGGTTTTGAAGATCGGTGTGGTCTCAACACCCAGACACCCACTTCTCAAAACTTTTGACATGTCAAAAGTTTGTTGAAAGTACAGTTACATTGCATGAAAAATGGCATGAAAACACAAAGTGTTAACACACATGATATCTCAACCAGGGCCAGCTCTACTGGTAGTAGTAGAACATGGGCCATTGATGTAGAGGTAATTAGTGGGTCTCCTGACTACCTCATCCTTAACTTAGCAAATATGATGTATGATTACTGAGATTGGAGTGGTCTAGCATCTGGCCTGGTGCTGATGTTGGCCCTTTTTATAAACATGAAGTCTTAGATAAACATAAAAATGCAATTGGATAGTGGATGAAGAGGGACCTAAAGACGAAAAAAAAACATACACTTGCTTATACACACATATTTATTGCAAGTAAACCTATGATTGTCTCCATGCTTTGTACTCTGGTATAACGATTGTCTCGGTTGCATCCTATGGCTTTGGCACACAGTAATTTTCTCATTGGTCCTTATCCATCTTGCAGTGTCCATCCCAGCTGAATAATGGAAGAATAGTGTAGCCAGTAATGTAGGATAAGTATGTGAAGCTTCATTATATGACTTTAGCACACGGGTGTCTGCAGGATGCAGGATTGTCCACTAAGGGTGAAGTTTCTGTTGGCTCTTTCATTGGATCCTATGGCTTCCTAAATCACCATTTGCTTTTGCAGTGTTGACTGACCAAGTGCATTTTGGGTAAGGTAACCGTAGGTGTGTCCATACTGAAACTTGTAACCTGTCAGAAAGGTAAAGACAAGATCAGGAAAGTCAATAATTTAGGCAGCTTGGAACTAAACCTAATTAACAAAGATATTTGAAGATTTTATCTTTAGGTATAACTTTTATCTTTGTATAATTTTTATTACATTTGTTTTATTTTTTGGGTGGGGTTGTGGAAGAAAAAATGAAAGGGGTTTTTCAGGCTATTTTTGTTGATGACCTATCTTCAGAATAGGTCATCAATTGATCGGCTGGGGTCCGTCGCTCGGGGTGTCATTGATTTTAATGTGAGTAGAGCTTGCAATTACCAGCACCTGCCACTACACAAGGGTCGGCGCTAACTGCTTCCACTCTGTACACATTTTTATGCAGCAGGCACCTAGGCAGTTGATTGGTCGGTTTCCTGAGCAGTGGAGCCCAGCTGATGAACTACTGTTGACCTATTCTGAAGATATATCATCAATAAAAAAAATCCCTTTAAGGGCGCCCACCCACTGGCGTTTGCGATTTCCGTGCGTTTTTTGCGGCGTTTTCGCGCCTTTTCCGTTAATTTCCATTGACATTCATGGGTGCATTAAGAGAAAAATAAGGACACATATGCAACTGACAGTTCCTATGTTAAAAATTGCAACGGACCGAAAAAAAAAACGCCAGTGGACAGGAACACATTCAAAACTAATTGCTCTTGAGAAAAAACGCAAAACGCAAAGGAAAAAAAAAAATCGCCAGTGGGTGGGCGCCCTAATTCTGCCATAGTTATTTGGATTTCATTTTTATGGTGTTCAGCATGCAGAATAAAGAATGGGATAACATTAGTCAGCACGATTCCAGTGACACCACGTTTAACCCCTTGAGTGGCGGGTTTCTTACCCCCCCCCCCCTACCCCCTCGTACCCACCAGGGCAGGTTTTTTAAATGGTTTAATTATTTAATTTCAACTAATTTTGCAGTCGCGTTCCAAGAGCCATAACTTTTTCAGTTTTCCATTAACACAGCCATGAGGGCTTGTTTTTTGCGGGACAAGTTGTACTATTTATAGCATCATTTTTGGGTATATATAATGTATTGCATAACTTTTGTAAAGAAATTTGTAGTGAGATTGGGGAAAAAAAAGAAATTCTGCCATTTGTTTTTTGGATTTCATTTTTACGGCGTCCAGCGTGCAGAATAAATAATGTGATTACATTATTCTCAGAGTCACACGATTCCGGCGATACCAAGTTTATACAGTTTTTTTATGTTTTGCTATTTTTGTACATTTAAAACATTTTTTTTCCTTAAAAGTTTCCTTTTGTGTCGCCACATTCCAAGAGCCGTATTAATCTTTTTTCCCATTGCCAGAGCTCTAGAAGGCCTTGTTTTTTGCAGGATGAACTCGTCTTCATTTATCGAATTTTTTGGAACATGTAAAATTTTGATCGCTTTTTATTCCATTTTTTCTAGTGGCAAGATTAACAAAATCTGTAATTCTGGCATGTTTTTTATTTTTATTTTTCACTGCATTCTCTGAGCAGTATAAATATATTAAAGTAATTCTACAGGCCAGTACGATTATGCCAATACCAAATTGTAATAGTTTTTTTCTTTTTTTACAGTTTTTTCACAATTAAAAAAAAAAAAAAAAAAGTTATAAAAGTTTAAATTACCCTCCTTTTGCCATATCTATAATTAAAAAAATCTAAATCAAAAGAAAAATACAGAATTGGTATCGCCACATCCGTAAAAGTCCGATCATTCTAAGTAGCGCATTATTTACCCCGCACGGTGAACATAGTCTGAAAAAAAAATAAAGAACACCACAAATGCACTTTTTCAGTCACCCTGTCTCCCAGAAAAAATGCAATAAAAAGCGATCAAAAACTCGTATGTATTCCAGATTGGTACTAACTAGAGATGAGCGAGCGTACTCGCTAAGACAAACTACTTGGGCGAGTAGTGCCTTATGCGAGTACCTGCCCGCTTGTCTCTAAAGATGCGGGTACCGGCGGGGGGCGGGGAGCGGCGGGGGAGAGCGGGAAGGAACGGGAGTGAGATCTCTCTCTCACTCTCTCCTCCCTGCTTACTCCCGCAACTCACCACTCTCCCCCACCAGCACCCGAATCTTTAGAGACGAGTGGGCAGGTACTCGCATAAGGCACTACTCGCTCGAGTAGTTTGCCTTAGCGAGTACGCTCGCTCATCTCTAGTACTAATGTAAACTACAGGACATCTCGCATAAAATGATACCTTGCTCAAGTACGTCGATGGAAAAAAGTTATCGCGCGCAGAAGATGCAGCAGAAAATACTTTAAAAAAATTAAATGTCTTTGAAAAAAAATACAAGTACTACAGCAAAAAAAATCGTATTGTAGTAATCGTACTGACCCGTAGAATAAAGTTATCTTGTCATTTTTGTTGCAGTCTGTGTGCCATAGAAACAGGATGCACCGAAAGATGGCGGAATTTCATTTTTTTTCTTCATTTTGCTCCACTAAAAATTTTGTAAAAGTTTTTCAGTACATTATATGGTACTTTAAATAGCATCATTGAAAAATACAACTCGTCCCGCAAAAAACAAGCCCTCATACAGCTACATCGATGGATAAATAAAGGAGTTATGATTTTTTAAACAGGGGAGGGAAAAAAATGGGGAAAAAAGAAAAAAAGGGTCGGTGTCATTAAGGGGTTAAATAATGTACTAACTTCCTTCTCTGGGTCATTACGACGCAGAGATACCACATGTGTAATTTTATTTTTCAATTTTTACAAAGTAAATGGAGAAAAGTGTTTTTATTTTTTCAATAATTTTTTAACTTTTTAAAAAAATTTTGTCCCTTTAGGCGACTTCCATGGAGTCCGATGGTGACAGCCCTTTACATAGACTGCAGCATTTAAAGAGTTAACACAGCAGAGATCGGAGGTTTTCTCTGAGCTCTGCTGTAAGAGCTGGTGCCTGGCTGTCTTCTGACAGCCAAGCACCAGCTCTCCCTGCCACAGAGACCATTGGCTTGCTTCTGACAAGCCGATGGTCTCTATGGCAACCTGTAAACAAAGCAGTGCAGGACTTTGAATTTAGAAGTTGAATTGGCAGATCAGCAATATCTTCCTGCTTCTGTTTTTCAAAGTCCTGCACTGTTCTGTGTGGGTTTGTGCAGGCAGAGCACACTGCCACAGCTTATGGCAGTGTGCTCTGCAGCCCCCATAGTGAAACATAGCCCGGAAATCTTTTAAAAAATTTTCTTTTGTGTTGCCAACGTTTTAAGAGCCATAACGTTTTTATTTTTATCGACAAAGCTCTATGAAGATTTGCTTTTCGCAGGATGAGCGCTAGTCTTATTTTAGCCCATTTTTGGAAAACATAACATTTCGATCACTTTTTATTTCATTTCTTTTCTAGAGGCAAGATTAACAAAATCTACAATTCTGGGATAATCTTTTAATTTTTTTAAGGCATTCACCGTGCAGTATAAGTAATATGTCAAATTAATGCTGTAGGTCAGTACGATTACACCAATATCAAATTTAGTCTGGTTTCACATGGGTGAGAATCTTGCTCAAGATTTGTGGGTTGCGAGACACAAAACATTGTGCAAATTTGAACTCCATTCTTTTGGATGGAGTCATACGCATGAGTGATGTTTTCCCTCACATCATTGCTACAAGGAAAAAAACATGGCATGTCCTATTTTTTTGCATTCCTCAGAACACATTGTCCAAGGATTTCAATTGGACCTTAAGTACATCACATAGCTCTTGCACACCGTGTGATATGCATGCGAGTGCAATGTGCAGTTTCCCATTGAAATCAATGGGGAACACTTTTGATCCTCTATCGCACATGAAACTCGTGTGAGAGGATCGGAATTTTACCGAAACAACGCTAGGCGTTTACGCCTAAAAATCGCCTCACATCCATGGGCAAAATGCACGTAGACAAGCGCAAAATTGGGATGATTTTCTCGGCCGGATATCATGCTTGTCCATGTGAAACTAGCCCTCTATAGATTTTTGTTTAGTTAGTTACCTTTGCACACTTTAAGTTAAAAAAAAAATACAAATTTTAAAAACTTTTTGTATCAACGCATTCAAAGTTCCCCAGCATTTTTTTTTTCGTCACTGGTACTGTTTCAGTCTTTTTTTCGTTGCGGGACAAGTTGTACTATTTAAGGGTACCAATTGGTGATTCATATGAATTTTTGATTGCTTTCTACTCAATTGTTTTGGAGGCAAGATATGCAAAATTAGCTATTATTAGTTTTTTTTATTTTCACGGCGTTCCCCTGCTATGTTTTATATGTGGGACACGGCGATACCAATTTCGTTTTTTTTTCATATAAGTAGTAAAAGGGGGAAGGTGGGGTTTTGACTTTTTTTTTTTTTTTTGCGATTTTTATTAAACATTACTTTTTATTTTTGTCCCACTAGGTGAATTGAATGTTCAATACTTCAGTATTGCAGTGTATTACATTGACCTATTAGACCCTGCCTGTGGCTGGGCCTCATGTGCCACCATAAATGGCAGACCTGGAGGCCTTTGTCAAGCCTACAGGTACCATAGCAACCCATCAGCACCCCACAATCACATCATGGGAGTCTAATGGGTGACAGAGGTAGCCCCATCACAATATCAGGCTCTTAAATACTGTTGTCATCTTGCATGTGGCACATATAGGGTTAAACAGCTGGTTTCCCAGTCATTAGAGCTGGAGTCTGGCTGAGCCTCCTCTCCTAGTGGCATGGCACACCTGACGGGCTTATTTCGATGCCCTGAAAAAAGGCCCCTTCGTGACCTTCATTAAAGGCATATTGGCAGTCAATCACAGCCGTATAAGGGGACAAAACCAAACCACTGATCTCAATAGGAGTTAAGTGGTTTTGTTTTCACCAGCTCTTTCAAATCATGGCTGGGAAAAGATAGGACCTGCCCTATCTTTCCTGTACATAGTTAAACTACATGCAAGGAAGATCAGCCAGCCGCTGACTTCCTGCCTCTTTTTTCAAAGTCCTGCACTCTACCATGGAGTTTGAACTGCCAGTGAGGGAGAAGAAATCTCCCTCACTCAGGCACAGCTACGCTACATACTGCCGAGCGTAGTTGTGCCTACAGCACTGTGAATAAGCCCTTATGGTTGCCTTCAAAGGGACGATTGTAATTGCAAGATTATATAGTAATAGAGACCCCCATAGTAGCCCCAGTAGTAATAGTGACCCCCATAGTGGCCTCAGTAGTAATAAGTGACCCCCATAGTAGTCCCAGTAGCAAGAGTGACCCCCATAGTAGTCTCAGTAGTAATAGTGACCTCCATACTGACCTCATTAGTAAGTGTCCCCTATTTTTGTGGCCCCAGTAGTAATATTGCCCCCCCCCCCCTTCATAGTGGGTCCAGTAGTAATAGTGCCCCCATATTGACCCCAGTAGTAATAAATGACCCCCATAGTAGTCCCAATAGTAATAGTGGCCCCAGTAGTAATAAGTGACCCACATGGTAGTTCCAGTAGTAAGTGTCCCCTATATTGGTGGCCCTAGTAGTAATAGTGCCCCACATGGTAGGTTCAGTAGTAAGTGTCCCCTATATTGGCCCCAGTAGTAATATGTGACCCCCCATAGTAGTCCCAGTAGTAATAACACCCCCCTATCACCCCCTACAGGCATTCCACTCACCCAGCCTGCAGCTCCAGTCCGACAGCAGCCGCTGCTGAGCCTGTGACCGCTGACCCCTCCCCCGCGGGACCCTTGCTGCGTACAAGATGGTACACATAGACACCAGAGGGAAGAGGACAGCAGTCACAGACTCTGCACTGCTGCCACCATACTGGAGCTGCGGGCTGTGTGAGTGGAGTGCCTATTAGGCTGCTGCACGGCCAGCAGGCCACATAAACTGAGGTGGTGAGCTGAATTTAGCCCGCGGGCCTTGTGTTTGATATGTGTGCAGTAAGCTATAAGACAGACTCATGTGGCCCTTTCATACTCTATAGCTGGAAAGGAAGCTTTGGATATATATCCGCATGTAGAACCACCTAACCTGGCACATATCCCGTATAGCGGGGCAATAAGCCCAGCTGCTCCAGGTAGATGTGACTCTGGTCGGACTGCTGTTTAGTCTCTTGCAGTGGTTCCTGGTGGTGTCCAATTTTATATCCCTTTTTCACTGTCATTGGAGCAAACTCCATCAAAGCTCTGTTAGTGGTGATGGGATAGCCAGTGCCAATGAGAAAACGAGAGCGGGGAACATACCCGGTGTAACCTGTGGGAACATAAAATGTGTCATATTTAAAGGGGTTTTCCTCAAGATAGTTCATCAATATCAGATCATTGAGCAACTGTTTGGAGTGACAGCAGTACATGTGTGACTACAGTGGTCACTTCAGAGCTTACCAGGCACAGTGCCATACATTGTATAGCTGCTCACTCCAATTTTGCATGAGTAGAACTTAGGTGCTGTTAGGCCATTTGACTAATGAATCATAGAATAAATGCACAAAATAATCCCATATATTAAACAGGTATTCCGGGTATTTGTTAAATTTCTCATTGATGACTGATACGTCATCAATATGTGGTCATTGGGGATCTGAATGGTGGGTCCTCACTGATCATATACTGATGACCTGTCAGTCATCAATAAAGTTAGCAAGGTCTTGGAATACCCCTTTAATATATAGCAGTGAACTGGGCCTGAAAAAAATGTACAAATATGAAAGCGAATATCCATCTAAACTTCCTGGTGTCTTTAGACCCAACATTTGTGCTGATGAATCCCATAATTTATCTTTATAGGTGTTACAGATCAGTTCTTCTGGCATAAATCTTCAAACACATGCTTCTCTTGATCATATTTAAAGAGGCAGTATGCAATTGGAAACCATGTGTCCTCTCTAATTAGAAAGTGCAGGGGTGCCTCTATTGGAGAAACTGCAGACCCACTCTAATGAGCACTATAGTTTACCCAGAGGCTACTCATGCCTCCAACAGGCCCACATGGCCAGCCTAAGCTACAAATGACCATGCACCAGGAACATGTAGTCTAGGGCGATCTCCCCCCTTAGGTCCACCTGGCCAAATGATCTCTTCCTTCAGCAGCAATATTTTATGAAGCTACATGAATCATCTTCCTTCTGCTTCTTTCTCCTCCCCTCTGATATTCTGAGGCACCACTCTAAGCCTATCAGTGCCCTGAAACACAATTGCTTAGTTCTGCTACTGTACTTATTTATAGAGCTTGGTTCTGGTGCTCTATTTATATAATGAGCTGGGTTCTGGTGCTGTGTATGTATTATGAGCTTGGTTCTGGTGCTCTATTTAAGTTATGTGCTTTGTTCTGGTGCTGTATTTATGGTATGAGCTTGGTTCTGGTATTGTGTTCATAGTATGAACTTGGTTCTGGTACAGTATTTATTCACTGAGCTGTTCTGGTATGGGTATGCTGTTATCGTGTTGCTTTCTGCACAAGCAGAATACAGACAGATTGCCTATCAGTGCAATATATATAGTTATGACAGGGGAAGCCTGGCACTGCAAGTGTACACACAGCTGGATCACGCTATTCCCACACTTTTATTTAATTACATTTACTTACATTTTTAATTAGGAAATACTTCTACAATACTTTGAAACAAACACCACCTGAGATAAAATACTTGTCGGGATCCTCATCATCCATGTAATATGGGGAGATCTGTATCTGGAAGGCATTGGGAGAGACATATGGGGCGGGCTCCTTCGACACTGGTGGAAGTGGAGTCCGATATTTGGCTGTGATGAGCTGGAAATAGGGATTCAAGCATAAAGAAATAATTAGAGATGAGCGAACGTACTCGGTAAGGCCGATTTCGCAATCGAGCACCGCAATTTTCGAGTACTTCACTACTCGGGTGAAAAGATTCGGGGGGCGCCGTGCGTGAGCGGGGGGTTGCAGAGGGGAGAGGGAGAGAGAGAGAGCTCCCCCCTGTTCCGCGCTGCTACCCCCCGCTCCACCACGCCACGCCCCGCCCCCTGGCGACCCCCGAATGTTTTCACCTGAGTAGTGAAGTACTCGAAAATCGCGGTGCTCGATTGCGAAATCGGCCTTACCGAGTATGTTTGCTCATCTCTAGAAATAATCCATCACTGCAGTTTATATACTGTATGTGTAGCATAAGCTGAAATGTTCTGAATATAATGAGTTTATGACGTTAGTTCACAAAAGCCGAAAACTAGAGATGAGCGAGCACCAAAATGCTCGGGTGCTCGTTACTCGGGACAAAATTTTCGCGATGCTCGAGGGTTCGTTTCGAATAACGAACCCCATTGAAGTCAATGGGCGACCCGAGCATTTTTGTATATCGCCGATGCTCGCTAAGGTTTCCATTTGTGAAAATCTGGGCAATTCAAGAAAGTGATGGGAACGACACAGAAACGGATAGGGCAGGCGAGGGGCTACATAGTGGGCTGCATCTCAAGTTCCCAGGTCCCACTATTAAGCCACAATAGCGGCAGGAGTGGGCCCCCCCTCCTCCCAACAATTTTTACTTCTGAAAAGCCCTCATTAGCAATGCATACCTTAGCTAAGCACCACACTACCTCCAACAAAGCACAATCACTGCCTGCATGACACTCCGTTGCCACTTCTTCTGTGTTACATGCTGCCCAACCCCCCTGCACGACCCAGTGTCCACAGCGCACACCAAATTGTCCCTGCGCAGCCTTCAGCTGCCCTCATGCCACACCACCCTCATGTCTATTTATAAGTGCGTCTGCCATGAGGAGGAACCACAGGCACACACTGCAGAGGGTTGGCACGGCTAGGCAGTGACCCTCTTTAAAAAGGGGCGGGGCGATAGCCCACAATGCTGTACAGAAGCAATGAGAAATCCCATACTGTGCCACCTCCATCTGGAGCTGCACATGTGGGCATAGCAATGGGGAACCTATGTGAGACACACTATTCATTCTGTCAATGTGTCTGCATACCCCAGTCAGACCGCGTTTTTTTATAAATAGTCAGAGGCAGGTACAACTCCGCAATGGGAATTCCGTGTGCACTTACAGCATGGGTGGCTCCCTGGAACCCACCGGCTGTACATAAATGAAGCCTATTGCAGTGCCCTGGACAGCAGAGCCAACGTCAGATTAAATGCAGGTGGGCTTCGGCCCACACTGCATGCCCCAACCTGACCGGGGTTTTTAATTCATAGACACCGGCAGGTACAACTCCCTATTGTGAAGTCCCTGTGGACCCACAGCATGGGTGGCTCCCTGGAACCCACCGGCGGTACATAAATATATCCCATTGCAGTGCCCAGCGCAGCTGAGGTAATGTCATGTTTAATGCAGGTGGGCTTCGGCCCACACTGCATGCCCCAGTCAGACTGCGGTTCTTTAGAAGTGGACACATGTAGTTACAACTCCGTGTGGACCGACAGCATGGGTGGCTCCCTGGAACCCACCGGCGGTACATAAATATATCCCATTGCAGTGCCCAGCACAGCTGAGGTTATGTCATGTTTAATGCAGGTGGGCTTCGGCCCACACTGCATGCCCCAGTCAGACTGGGGTTCTTTAGAAGTGGACACATGCAGTTACAACTCCGTGTGGACCGACAGCATGGGTGGGTGCCAGGAAGCCACCGGCGGTACATAAATATATCCCCTTGCAGTGCCCATCACAGCTGAGGTAATGTCATGTTAAATGCAGGTGGGCTTCGGCCCACACTGCATGCCCCAGTCAGACTGGGGTTCTTTAGAAGTGGACACATGCAGTTACAACTCCGTGTGGACCGACAGCATGGGTGGGTGCCAGGAAGCCACCGGCGGTACATAAATATATCCCATTGCAGTGCCCAGCACAGCTGATGTAAAGTCAGCTTTAATGCAGGTGGGCAAAAAATTAATTGGATTACACTGTAGGCGAGGGCCCCAAAAAATTGGTGTACCAAACAGTACTAATGTACCTCAGAAAAATTGCCCATGCCCAACCAAGAGGGCAGGTGAAACCCATTAATCGCTTTGGTTAATGTGGCTTAATTTGTAACTAGGCCTGGAAGCAGCCCAGTTAAAATAAAAATTGGTTCAGGTGAAAGTTTCAACGCTTTAATGAGCATTGAAACGTATAAAAATTGTTTACAAAAATTATATGACTGAGCCTTGTGGGCCTAAGAAAAATTGCCCGTTCGGCGTGATTACGTGAGGTTTCAGGAGGAGGAGCAGGAGGAGGAGGATGAATATAATACACAGATTGATGAAGCTAAAAGGTCCCCGTTTTTTATGGTGATAGAGAACGATGCTTCCATCCGCGGGTGCAGCCTACGTATTGTTTAAGTATCGCTGTTGTCCGCTGGTGGAGAAGAAAAGTCTGGAGAAATCCAGGCTTTGTTCATCTTTATGAGTGTAAGCCTGTCGGCACTGTCGGTTGACAGGCGGGTACGCTTATCCGTGATGATTCCCCCAGCCGCACTAAACACTCTCTCTGACAAGACGCTAGCCGCAGGACAAGCAAGCACCTCCAGGGCATACAGCGCGAGTTCAGGCCACGTGTCCAGCTTCGACACCCAGTAGTTGTAGGGGGCAGAGGCGTCATGGAGGACGGTCGTGCGATCGGCTACGTACTCCCTCACCATCCTTTTACAGTGCTCCCGCCGACTCAGCCTTGACTGGGGAGCGGTGACACAGTCTTGCTGGGGAGCCAGAAAGCTGTCAAAGGCCTTAGAGAGTGTTCCCCTGCCTGTGCCGTACATGCTGCCTGATTTCCGCGCCTCCCCTGCTACCTGGCCCTCGGAACTGCGCCTTCTGCCACTAGCGCTGTCGGATGGGAATTTTACCATCAGCTTGTCCGCCAGGGTCCTGTGGTATAGCATCACTCTCGAACCCCTTTCCTCTTCGGGTATGAGAGTGGAAAGGTTCTCCTTATACCGTGGGTCGAGCAGTGTGTACACCCAGTAATCCGTAGTGGCCAGAATGAGTGTAACGCGAGGGTCACGAGAAAGGCATCCTAACATGAAGTCAGCCATGTGTGCCAGGGTACCTGTACGTAACACATGCCTGTCCTCACTAGGAAGATCACTTTCAGGATCCTCCTCCTCCTCCTCCTCAGGCCATACACGCTGAAAGGATGACAGGCAAGCAGCATGTGTACCCTCAGCAGTGGGCCAAGCTGTCTCTTCCCCCTCCTCCTCATGCTCCTCCACCTCCTCCTCCTCCTCAACGCGCTGAGATATAGACAGGAGGGTGCTCTGACTATCCAGCGACATACTGTCTTCCCCCGCCTCCGTTTCCGAGCGCAAAGCGTCTGCCTTTATGCTTTGCAGGGAACTTCTCAAGAGGCATAGCAGAGGAATGGTGATGCAAATGATTGCAGCATCGCCGCTCACCATCTGGGTAGACTCCTCAAAGTTTCCAAGGACCTGGCAGATGTCTGCCAACCAGGCCCACTCTTCTGTAAAGAATTGAGGAGGCTGACTCCCACTGTGCTGCCCATGTTGGAGTTGGTATTCCACTATAGCTCTACGCTGCTCATAGAGCCTGGCCAACATGTGGAGCGTAGAGTTCCACCGTGTGGGCACGTCGCACAGCAGTCGGTGCACTGGCAGATTAAACAGATGTTGCAGGGTGCGCAGGGTGGCAGCGTCCGTGTGGGACTTGCGGAAACGTGCGCAGAGCCGGCGCACCTTTCCGAGCAGGTCTGACAAGCGTGGGTAGCTTTTCAGAAAGCGCTGAACCACCAAATTAAAGACGTGGGCCAGGCATGGCACGTGCGTGAGGCTGCCGAGCTGCAAAGCCGCCACCAAGTTACGGCCATTGTCAGACACGACCATGCCCGGTTGGAGGCTCAGCGGCGCAAGCCAGCGGTCGGTCTGCTCTGTCAGACCCTGCAGCAGTTCGTGGGCCGTGTGCCTCTTCTCTCCTAAGCTGAGTAGTTTCAGCACGGCCTGCTGACGCTTGCCCACCGCTGTGCTGCCACGCCGCGCGACTCCGACTGCTGGCGACGTGCTGCTGCTGACACATCTTGATTGCGAGACAGAGGTTGCGTAGGAGGAGGAGGAGGGTGGTTTAGTGGGGGAAGCATAGCCCATCGCAGATACCACCACTGAGCTGGGGCCCGCAATTCTGGGGGTGGGTGGGACGTGAGCGGTCCCAGGCTCTGACTCGGTCCCAGCCTCCACTAAATTCACCCAATGTGCCGTCAGGGAGATATAGTGGTCCTGCCCGCCTGTGCTTGTCCACGTGTCCGTTGTTAAGTGGACCTTGGCAGTAACCGCGTTGGTGAGGGTGCGTACAATGTTGCGGGAGACGTGGTCGTGCAGGGCTGGGACGGCACATCGGGAAAAGTAGTGGCGACTGGGAACCGAGTAGTGCGGGGCCGCCGCCGCCATCATGCTTTTGAAAGCCTCCGTTTCCACAAGCCTATACGGCAGCATCTCCAGGCTGATCAATTTGGCTATGTGCACGTTTAACGCTTGAGCGTGCGGGTGCGTGGTGGCGTACTTGCGCTTGCGCTCCAACACTTGCGCTAGCGACGGCTGGACGGTGCGCTGACAGACATTGGTGGATGGGGCCGAGGACAGCGGAGGTGAGGGTGTGGGTGCAGGCCAGGAGACGGTAGTGCCTGTGTCCTGAGAGAGGGGTTGGATCTCAGTGGCAGGTTGGGGCACAGGGGGAGAGGCAGTGGTGCAAACCGGAGGCAGTGAACGGCCTTCGTCCCACCTTGTCGGGTGCTTGTCTGCGCATGCTGGTGGTGGTGAGGCTGGTGGTGGTGGCTCCCCGGCTGATCTTGGCGCGACACAGGTTGCACACCACTGTTCGTCGGTCGTCTGCACTCTCAGTGAAAAACTGCCAGACCTTTGAGCACCTCGGCCTCTGCAGGGTGGCATGGCGCGAGGGGGCGCTTTGGGAAACAGTTGGTGGATTATTCGGTCTGGCCCTGCCTCTACCCCTGGCCACCGCACTGGCTCTTCCAACCTGCCCTGCTGCTGCACTTGCCTCCCCCTCTGAAGACCTGTCCTCAGTAGGCTTAGCAAACCAGGTGGGGTCAGTCACCTCATCGTCCTGCTGCTCTTCCTCCGAATCCTCTGTGCGCTCCTCCCTCGGACTTACTCCAATTACTACTACCTGAGTGATAGACAACTGTGTCTCATCGTCATCGTCCTCCTCACCCACTGAAAGCTCTTGAGACAGTTACCGGAAGTCCCCAGCCTCATCCCCCGGACCCCGGGAACTTTCCAAAGGTTGGGCATCGGTCACGACAAACTCCTCCAGTGGGAGAGGAACCATTGCTGCCCATTCTGGGCAGGGGCCCGAGAACAGTTCCTGGGAGTCTGCCTGCTCCTCAGAATGTGTCATTGTAATGGAGTGAGGAGGCTGGGAGGAAGGAGGAGCAGCAGCCAGAGGATTCAGAGTTGCAGCAGTGGACAGCGCAGAACTCTGGGTGGTCGATAGATTGCTGGATGCACTTTCTGCCATCCACGACAGGACCTGCTCACGCTGCTCATTTTCTAATAAAGGTCTACCGCGTGGACCCATTAATTGTGAGATGAATGTGGGGACGCCAGAAACGTGCCGCTCTCCTAATCTCCATATTAATTAGGACTACTACCCCCAGCAGAGACGCAGAACACTCAGGACGGTCACAGGCAGCCCAAATAGATTTTTTTGTCCCAAATTTTTGGAAAAGCCCACTGCCTATATAGACAGTATATGTCTTTCACCTTTTTCACTGTCCCTGCCTCAGCACTACTGGCCCTATACTATGTAAAATTACTGCAGACTGTTTCCCTCTGGACAGGATGACAGCGGTGATGTAACGGGCAACGCAGAGCCAGGAAAGAATTTTGCGCAAGCCTGCTGTAACACTTAGCTGGCTGCGTATTAATTAGGACTACTACCCCCAGCAGAGACGCAGTACACTCAGGACGGTCACAGGCAGCCCAAATAGATTTTTTTGTCCCAAATTTTTTTGGAAAAGCCCACTGCCTATATAGACAGTATATGTCTTTCCCCTTTTTCACTGTCCCTGCCTCAGCACTACTGGCCCTATAGTATGTAAAATTACTGCAGACTGTTTCCCTCTGGACTGGATGACAACGGTGATGTAACTGGCAACGCAGAGCCAGGAAAGAATTTTGCGCAAGCCTGCTGTAACACTTAGCTGGCTGCGTATTAATTAGGACTACTACCCCCAGCAGAGACGCAGTACACTCAGGACGGTCACAGGCAGCCCAAATAGATTTTTTTGTCCCAAATTTTTTTGGAAAAGCCCACTGCCTATATAGACAGTATATGTCTTTCACCTTTTTCACTGTCCCTGCCTCAGCACTACTGGCCCTATACTATGTAAAATTACTGCAGACTGAGGACGCAATGCTCTGCACGGCCGATATACAAAAAAAAAAAAATGTGCAACACTGCAAAAAGCAGCCTCAACAGTACTGCACACGGTCAGATGTGGCCCTAAGAAGGACCGTTGGGGTTCTTGAAGCCTAAAATCACTCCTAACACTCTCCCTATAGCAGCTCCAGCATCAGCAGCACTTTCCCTGAGCTATGTCAGAATGTATCTGTGGCGAGCCGCGGGAGGCGCCGATTTATATACTCGGGTGACACCTGATCTCGCCAGCCACTCACTGCAGGGGGGTGGTATAGGGCTTGAACATCACAGGAGGAAGTTGTAATGCTTTCCCTGTCTTTCTATTGGCCAGAAAAGCGCGTTAACGTCTCAGAGATGAAAGTGAAAGTAACTCGAACATCGCGTGGTGCTCGCCTCTAGTAACGAGCATCTCGAACACGCTAATACTCTACCGAAAACCCTTACACAGACACCAGGCAACTTTTAATAATCCTGGTCTTGAGGATGTTTAACTACTTTTTATCCTGCAATAGGTGAGAATATCTACAGCAAATGATAACAGTCCTGGGTGCTAGGAGGTGGTGTTTTTTGAGGAGAAAAACATTCCTTGCATTCCCTGCTTGTTCAGTGTCTGCACAGAGTTTGTGTCATCTATACACCATGCTCGGTACATCTCATATAGGAATAGATAATTGCATTATAAGAGCTGAGCTCAGTGAGTTTTATGGTAAACTTGCTGACTGTTTCCAATAATAACCAGAAAAACTGAGTGCAACTCTGGAAAATAATACAGGAAATAACTCAGAATCAATACAAAATACATAATGCAATGTATGCAAAATATGACTTAAATTTTTATGTTAAAAAAAGGACCAAAATACAACTTAGGCTGGCTTCACATAACCGGATTCCTATTGCGGAATCCACGTTCAGCATGCGCACGGAGGATCCACAGCAGATTGCATGCATTGAACGGTATGTACTTTGCTTTTTCCTTCACAGTTGCAGATACGAATTGCGTAAAAATCACAGCATACTCTACTTTGCTAATGACTCCTAGCGGATGGCCTTCATTGAAGTCGATGGAAGATGTTTGACCAGCAACCCATCCGCAATTAACAATGCAGACGGGCCGCAGGTACCTGCGTCATGCAGAATCCGACCCGGTCGTGTGCAGCAGGCCTTAGGTGGTATTTCCATTTGAGACACTTATGGCGTATAGACAATGGGGCATGTCTATTACTCTTTGTGCATCAAAGTTCTGGTGTATAAAAGTCACAATTTAGAGGCGCGCCAAAATTGTGACTTTTAAGACTTTTACACCAGGCATGTCCTAGCTTTAGGAGGTATGACCGTGCGCGGCCCTTCACGTTATTATAATGTATGCCAGAAACTGGCGTACGTTATAGCAAGAACCAACTACAGCTTGGACCTGGTGTAGCTGTCTATCTGGTGCAAGGTCGTGCCGCCAGATGAGACAAATGTATAAGGAGGTTTGTGCCTCTTAATATATTTGTCATACTTGGTCAGTGCAGAGTTTACTTAAACCAGTGTTTGAAATGCTGTAAATGCTCCGCACTATGTACTTAAAATATTGAATACCTGGAAGTTCCAATTCTAGGGATCCCACCAATAAAAGAGGGTTTACCCCTGCACTTGGTTTAGGTTCTGGGGTTATGACATTGGGGGAACATATTTACTTGGACTGACATTTCATATACCAGTCTATATAAATTATGTGCCAGCAGTCCTACAACAATTGAATTAAGAGGCTTGTGCTTCTTAATATATTAGTTGCATCTGGAGGAACCTCTACACACCAGATAGAGACCTATTCCAGCTAGAAGATGGAGTAGGTTTCTGCTATAATGTACGCCAGTTTCTGTTGTACACTATAGTAAATGTGACAGGAGCCCATGTGGGCAATGACTCCCTACGATAAACCTCACACAATTTCTGAAATAGTGGGGGGGCCCAGTGTAAAAGAGCAAAAAGTTGCAATTTTGGCATGTGCACTAAAATTGTGACTTTTGTACGCAAAGAAACTGACGTACAAAGAATCATAGATATATGCCTTTGTGTATCCTGTGGGGATACTATGAAAGGCTCTTCTGCTAGAGCACACTTATACGCATCTTCCTAGTTCTGTCTGTCCGCTGTCTCTAAGACTATGTCCTCCCTCTTTATCAAACTTAATCTCTCAAATACTGACCTGCTCGTCTTTACGCTCTCAACCAGCCGACCTCCCCCCAACATCTCCATATCGCACTTGGGGTCACACTGGACTCTGACCTTTCCTTTACCCCCTACATCCAATCTCTGGCCCGACCATGCCACCTGTGAAATGTCCCAACACATCATCCTGGTCCCCTCCATAAATATCATACATGTTTGTCTTATGTGGATGCACTGTGCAAAACCTGTATTATCATGTCCAGTGTGGGAGTTGCACAGCTGCAGTGCTTGAAGGATTAAATATTTATTAAAATCCAAAGTCTGCATGTGAATGTATCAAGTCTGTCATGTCACGTGGTATGAAAGAGGGTATATATAGGAGTGACTCAGAGCGGGAAAGGAGTTCCATCTTGTCTGCTACCTGGCTTCCACCTAACACAGAACCACATTGAGACACCTTCAGCCTCCCTGTGGTGAAGATGGAAGAAGAAGAGTGATATCCCGTGAATACGAGAGAGCATTTGTAAGTAACTACTTCTTCTCAAGGCCAGTGCACAGGTATTAATCAATCCTCTAAGCTGTTCAGAGCCAGGATCACCGCATAGAGGTGCACCCTTTAATTGTCACTCCCACGCGTCTCGAAGGCTGGGTGGAGGTACTTCAAGTCAATAATTGCTGCCTGAGTTTCTGTGGAGTGACCCTACCCCTTTCCTCCTCTGGACTGTTCCCCTTCCAGGAGCGTCTCCTGGCTGATAATGTAGACTGCAGGACCGGTGTCATCCTTAGTTTCCTCCCTGACTCAGATCTTTTGTCTTGCCTGCACTGTAAAGACTTTAAGTGAACTGCCTTGTATTATCTGTTTGATGTTTTTCTAAAATAAAGTTCATGCCGGGCTCTCACTGTTACTAGAGACCAGTGGTACTCAAGGACTGTGTGGAGCTGCATTTATTCTCTGCCAAGGGTCATACTGGTGTGTGAAGGAACAGTGGCGTCACCCGTGACAACTAAAATTGCTGTTATTCTGTTTAGTGGGCATCTCCTTATCCTAGGGGTGTCCCTGGGGGCCCGCAGTGATACTCTGGCCTTGGCTGCATGTGTTTCCTCCAGGAAAAAGTTTGGTAAGTGCCACCGTGACGAGCCATCACTTTACCCTCCCAGCTCCCCACGTATGTCAGGTGTCTAGGATCTCCCTTTGGGATGCTGCCCCTGCACCTCAGAAATATTGCTAAAATTTGTCCGTTCCTCACCACAGACACGCTAAAGACACTCGTTGTCGCCCTCATCCACTCCCAACTCGACTACTGCAACTTGCTATTTATTGGCCTTCCCTGCCTATGATGTGGGTCATCCAGAAGAGCATGCATGGTCTTATAAGTCTCCTCCCTCACCTCCTAGGTGCTCACCTTAAGGAAAGATGATACCCCTCCCAACCCACATCATAGGCCTCTTACTAGACAAGTCAGAATCCTACTGCACACTGATGAGGGGCAAAACCCCTAATAACATCTGTTTGTACATGGTTTTATGGCTTGGTTTACAATTTCCAATCGTTTTTATAAAGACCTGTATAAAGAGTCAGACATTGATTTGAAGGAATGCTGCCGTCCAGTAGGTGGCGCTGCAGCGGTATTGTTCTATCATCCTTATTTGCATATATTTCCCAGAGGAGCATGCATGGCCTTATAAGTCTCCTTACAAACCTTCTAGGTGCTCTCCTTAAGGAGAGATGATACCCCTCCCGACCTTTGAACAATCAGGACACAGATGAACATGGTTAGGGACCGCACGGAATGACATCATAGTCCGCTTATGGGCCCGGGCTGAAGATTGTGCTGCCATGCTTTTAGATTAGCCATAAATAAGTTTTCCCAGAGCAGTAACGTATTGCAAACTAGACAGGGTCACAGCTCACCTGTTTCTCATGGTCAGTCCGAGGCGGCTGCTGACCACTCTGAAGTTTACTGACCAGCATCTGCTCCTTCAGCTGACTCTGTTGTTGGTCTTGCTCCTTTTGAAAGTCACTCAGAGCATCTCGAGTGGTCTCAGCATACGTCTTAGCAAAGAATTTCTGAGATCTAGGGATGAAGCCTGAGAAGGCATGGAAAAGAGAGAAGGAATTTACGGTATGTAGTGGTATTATTTAAAAGGGCTATTTCCATCTTGGTGGAGATGAGAATACTCCTATGTACACCACAGCCAGGGTGGCTGAGAAAATAGAAACAGCCGAGCAAGCTATACTGTTTCCATAACTCCCATAGAAGTGAATGGGAGTTACGAAAACAATGCAGCACAGCCAGCCATGCTGTTTCCATAGTTTGGGAACTGCAGGAATAGTGTAGCTCACCATGCTGCGCCATTCCCAGAACTCCATTTACATCGATAGGAGTTACGGAAACAACATACAAGAGTCTTGCTCAGATGTTTCTATAATGCCCGACCACTTTGGGCCATTGTATGCAGCCAGTCCAGGGGTGCTCATGCTCAGATCTTGAGATAGGTTTAGTATCAAGAGGTCAGACCCACATCTGTCATACTTTTACAGCATATGCTGTGGATATGCCACTTTTATTGTAGAGCAGTACTATTTAGGGCTCATGCCTAGGTACTACTGCAGCATATGACCAATTTTGCAGACATGCGCTCTGCCAGTAGAAAGCAGCAGAGACCGCCAATGACTGCATGTGCACTGCGCATGCCTGCATATCACACGGACACGAGCAGTGTGACTATTTATTTTTATTTATTTCCATGGCGCAGAAGTTTGAAAAAAATTGCGAGAAGATAGGTCCTGCCCTGTCTTTCCCGCACGTAGTATTAAAGATAGGGCAAGTCCTATCTTTTCTCGCCGATACTATTAACGGGCTAGAGTCCCACTAGTGAAATCAATGGCTTCATTTTGTCACATTATGCGGCCGTGATTATCAGCCTATGGCGACCGTGTCTGCTTTGCAGACCTTCAGGTATTGTATTTTTGGCTTTTTCTGTGACAGCCCACGTGAAGAAGCTCTCAGAGCTGGGATGCATATGAAAAGGTCTTGCGTATCATATGCAGCGTATACAAGTGTACAGTGCTCACGCTGCATAGTACGCAGAGAAATAGAGTATGCTGCGATCTATTTCTTGTGCGTATCTACATGCACATGTGCATGGATCAATGAAAGTCCATTAACTTTCATTGACTCCATACATTGCGTATCATGTGTCTGTGCAATGCACGCGTAATACGGTGGACATGAGCTCGTAGGTGCTATATGATGGTATTTTTTTGCCATTATATTGCACTGACATTTAGACACTATATGATACTATTATTTAGACATATGGGCATATCTATGTATGTGGACAGAAAAGAGGGCTGTTAGAAAAATATGCAAGGTGGAACACATGAATGGGTTCAGCTAAAATAGTGAAAAACCAAAATAAATACAGAACTCATTGGCCACCCAGGGTCACATTACCAGTATATCCTGGAATCATACTCCAGTAGAGCTTCTGGTCTCCCAGACGAGGTTTCCTCCTGTGTGATATGTCCGGGTTGCTATCATAACGAGGAGGTGGGAACGGACAGGACTGAAGTACCAGTTGTCCTGAATGTCGGATATCAGGATTGGTCAACAATTGCCTGGTCAGCTTCCCGTAGGTCTTACCCAGGTTATATTTGTACTGCGGACAGAAGCCACCATACCTACAATGGACACATAGAGAGACATATGCAACATTAAACGTCTTCCTCTGGTTTATCCTTATCTTATCATCTCCTCTACCCACTTCTGAATTGGTGGACCTGCTTCCAAAAAGTAAACTGCAACATACCCAGAAAAAAAGTCATCCATAGTTACCTTTTGTTACCTCGCAGCGCCCTCTGCTGGTACATGACAGAACAGGCTTATAAATGAGAATACTACGCTGAATACCCACTTTATTAGAGACCCCCATGTAGTAGTGGGTTGGACCTCCTTTGGTCTTCAGAACCACAACAAATTTGTCATTGCATAGATTCAACCGGTTGGTGAAACCGTTCTGTAGGAATATCAGCCCATGTGGACAGCAAGCTTAGAAATTACATGAAGGTAATGAAATACTCTAATCAACCCATTCTACATCATTCCAGAGATGCTTTAGGGCTCCTTCACACTGCTGGTATAACATATTTCACGGGTTTTGTATGTGGAATATGCTGTACCAATCTGCCATAGACTCCCATGCTGCCGATCACACATATTGCGCAAAATATAAATAAAGATCGAAGCATGTTCTATTTTGACACATATTACACATGCATATATGCCAAGATAGTGGATGGCAATCTGTGGCCCGCAGCAAGTATGCAATGTCATTGCGTAATTGCTGCGTGCTGTGTGACAGTCACATGCGGGCGGCACGCAGCGAATTACGTTCAGGTGCAGCTGACCTTTTTGGGTTACGATCTGGGGACTGTGAAGGCTAGGGAAGCAGGGAAAAAAACTCGCCATCATGTTCCTGGAACTAATCCATGGAAAAACATTCTTCCACAGGAGTCAGAGGACTAAGGAGGTCAAGATAATATCCCCCACACCATTAGGCCGCCTGCACATGGACGGCTCAGATTCCGCATGCTGGATCCTACAGCGCCCCCCGTATGCCTGTCCGAAGTCTTCTAATCTGCACTGTAGATGGCCCGGTTGGCGCTTGCGCACATGTGCAGCACAGATTTTGGCACACCATCGCTAGGTGATGATGCAGATCCCGCAACCTTTCTGCAATGATGATTGCGGAAGAGCCGCGAGTCGAACGGCTTGCATTGACTTCAGTGGAAGGCGTCTGCATGGACTCTGCCTAGAAATAGAGCATGCTGCGATTTTTCTTCCGTGGACGGAAAATCGCAATTGATTTCTGCTTGTGTGCAGGGAAAAAAAATCGCTTTTCAACTGCATGCTATGGTCAGTATTTGCTGCGGAATGCAGGGCTGCAAAAAGTTGCATTACCGCGTGCGTTATTGCGCTTACGGTGGTCTGAAGCCTTCCTAATATAATATACGCTCATGTGAACGAGCCCTTAATGTGCAGCTTTCATGCTGTGCAAGTCACATAATAGGAGACATTTTAGCTGTAAGAAAGATAGTTTAGTCTCCTTAAGGGGGGCAGTACATGGGCGTAAGCACATATATGCTCGCCATCGCGAGACGTATATGCGCTATTCAGGGCTTTTTTGCACTGCCGGGACCACTCACATCGGTGTGGGCTCAGCAGCGCCATGTTTGAGTAGGCCGGGCAGCCTACTTAGTAGGCGGGTCAGATGACTCGATAGGCCCAGCTTTTTTCGTTAACCCTGCAAAACCGTGCAGTTCAGTGCGTGATGTCAGGCAGACGGGGGCATTCGGTGCCCAAATTGTGCACCAAAATAGAGCTTGTCATGCGAAATGTCAGGAAACCCATTGAAAACAATGGGTTCTATTTGCTGTGCATTTGGCGCACGCAAATGCACCCATGTGGAGATTTCCTTACACAAGCGTATCATATTTGCGCACGCCTGAGCCCTACTTATTTGCGGAACGAACAATACTTTTTGGGCGTATTTTACTGTACTTTTTGCGCCCATAAATCATGTTCATTTGAGCGCGGCAAAAAATGACGCACTGATTGCAATGGCTAATTAGTCTAATGAGTTCCAAATGTATTCTTTTCCCACTGCAATTACACAGTGTTTCACAGATCTCCTTGTGTATTTGCACATCTCCATTGACTTCTATGGGGGCGTTTGGTGCGCAAATGAGCAGGAAAATAGAGCATGCTTCCTTTTTTTTTTGCATGACTAAAATGCGCAAGAAATACGCGCATTCGAACAAACAAACCCACTTGACATCAGTGCGTTCTATTTTCTGCATATTCCTTCCCTTGAAGGTCAATTAAAAAAAATTGGCACTGCCACAAACAGCAGTTGCTTGCGTTCACATATTTTTCGCCTAAAATCCTGCTTTTAGAGAGGTTAGATTATTTGCATGGTTTTGTATGCAATGGAAGAATTAATTCCATGGTTTAGGCCATGAGGGGGTTAATGGCGGTGTATTGTCACAGGTCTCTGGTGTCCCAGGACCTGTGCTATTCAAGGGCGGCCGGCTGCCATGGAGACCTGTACACACAAGGACTCGGCCTGCAGCGATGAGAGGCAACAACACACCGTGATGACAGGAAACCATTGTGCTGCCCTCAGTGTATCCAGTGCTGATACTGTAACACAGAGGACAATTACTGGGTGCTACACTATTGTCTGTCGTCACCGGATACTGGTGACCCGGGCAGGGAAAGACCAATTGTAGCAACCCAAACATTCTTCAATTACCCTGTAATTTCCCTCTGATAACTGACATGGATGAAGATTATGCAGCAGATTGAAGAAAACTGTCTAAGACAAGAGCTCTGTTTGTTGCCCATAGCAACCAATCAGAGAGCAGCTTTCATTTTACCTCAACACTATGAGGAATGAAAGCAGCGCTGTGATTGGTTGCTATGGGCAATACAGACAATTTCATAAGTCTCCCTCTATCAGACCATCACACCTCTCACCAAAGTGGCCTGTACCCATGACAGCGAGACATGGCTGCCACACAGGTGCTTGACCCCGTGTGCCACATACATGTACTCAGCAGAACAGCGTGTGTCTATTGTTGGTGAATACTGGTGAACAGGTTTATTTAACTCTGAATGCCACAGGAAATACAGTTACACCCTGAGAATTTGGGGTTTGTATGGAACGGGACTGAGATCCAATCCCGCTGTATACAATGCAGGTGCCTGTTGTCTCTCTCAGCTCACACCCTACCGCAAGAGCCTAGATCAGTGTGAATGCTGATTGCAGCTGCTAACGCTTTAAAAGCCTCAATTGGTATGCGACCATGAGGTGCGGTCTGGCTGCCATGGCAGCCTGGGGCCTTCTGAAGGATACAAGGGCTCCCATGGCTAATTGCCTATCAAGTAACATGACCAAATATCCTGATTTTGGCAGGACAGTCCCGCTTTAGAACCCTGTGTCCCCCTGTCCCCAGGGTCCCTAAATGGGACAGCCTTTTTTCCCCCATTTTCAGGACACTGGGTGACCATAAAAGTGATTACCAGCTAGGATGCGCAGTTCCTGTACACGAATGCACAAACTGACGGCAGTGTGTGCATCCAGGTTCCTCCTCCCCTGACTTCTCCTTGGTTCAGCAGGAGGAGAGGAGAAGGGAGGAGGCATCTGGACGTACACGCTTCCACCTGTAGCAGTGCCGAGTAGAGGAGCAGTCAGTGCTATCCAACTTCCAGTTCCCAGCAGCCTGGACAAGTGTGGCGCCGCTGCTTACGTGATGCTGATCAGGTGAGGCCACTAAAGGCTGCTGGGAATCGGAAGCTGGGGAGCGCTGGTAGCGGAAAGCCTTTGGAGGAGGTGAGGGGGAGCGCCGCATAGTATGACATTAACTGTGGGAACGTAGCTTATTTAAGTAAAAATTCGCCTTGCATCCGCAGGTAAAATGCACTTGAAAAACGCCTTGCATCCGCAGGTAAAATGCACGTTGACAAGTGCGATATTGGGCCAGGTTTCTCTGACCAGTATCGCGCTCGCCTGTGCGAATGCAGCCTTAGAACATAGTATAATTCAATACTATGGTCAAACGATTGCAAGGGTAAATTCCCTATGGGGACTAAAAAATGAGTTTTCAAAGGTTTTATTGATTAGAAATAATAAAAAATTCTACAAGTTTAACTTTCCCACTTTTCCTCTATTTATAATTAAAAACTCAAACAAAAGCTTATTTAGTATCACCAAGTTTGTAAAAGTCCGATTTATCAAAATAACACATTATTTATCCTGCACTGTGAATATCATCAGGAATAAAATACGCAATGCCAAATTTTCATTTTTTTGGTCACCCCGTCTCCAAGAAAAAAGTAATAAAAAGCAGTCAAGAAGCTGCATGTACTCCAAAATGTAATAGAACCTACAGGACAGATTGTGGTATGATGTAGTCAATTTTTACGTTTCAGCTAGAGCACTATTTAAAGGGGAACTCCAGCAAAACTGACTTTCCAATAGTGCTCCTGCACACTTGCGTTTTTTCATGCATTATAGCTCGCTTTTTTTTTCACGCGATTATGAATAGGACTTTCTAACGTTTTTAACATTAGAAAGTCCCATTGACAACCGCGTGAAAAAAGCAGCTATAACGCATGACAAAAACGCAACTGTGCAGGAGCCCTTAGGGATAGCACTCAAATGCTGAATTTTTTGTACCCGCCCCCCACATCATAAGAAAAAATATATATATATATTGCACAAATAGGCAGTTTGACTGTATTCTGCTTGTACAGCAAGCAGCTAAATAGCTACATATCCACACCAGGACAGCGCAGTGAATAAATACAGAAATACAGCACCAAAACCAAGCTCAGTACATAGATACAATACTAACACCTACCTCAATATAAATACAGATACAGAACCAGACTCAGTACATAAATACAGCACCAGAACCAGGCTCAGTACATAGATACAATACTAGCATCTACCTCAATATAAATACAAATACAGAACCAGTCTCAGTACATAAATACAGCACCAGAACCAAGCTCAGTACATAGATACAATACTACCACCTACCTCAATATAACTACAGATAGAGAACCAGAATCAGTACATAAATACAGCACCAGAACCAAGCTCAGTACATAGATACAATACTACCACCTACCTCAATATAACTACAGATAGAGAACCAGAATCAGTACATAAATACAGCACCAGAACCAAGCTCAGTACATAGATACAATACTAGCACCAACCTCATAATGCAAATACAACACCAGAACCCAACTCAGTACATAATGCAGCACCAGAACCAAGCTGATAACAGTAGCAGAACTAAGCAATTGTGTTGCGAAGACACTGATGGGCTGACAGCAGCGAGAGCATGACATCATTGCGTTGTGAATGGAGCGCTATCACGTATTCTCGCAAGCCCATCCGCTCTGCTTACTGTACATTTTTGTGCTGCTGGACCCAATCACAACAGCGAGGGATACACCCGCACCGTTTTGAACCAGCTGAGCAGCCTAATTAGTCCACGACGTTATCAAATCACACCGCAAAATCGCACAGTTACGTGCATGATTTCATGCGGACGGCACCCCCATTGACTTCTATGGTGCCCTGGGTGCGTAAATGCACACAAAATAGGGCATGTTGTGTATTTTTTCGCTGATGGAAATGCGGGCAGAAAAACACTGAATGTGAAGGAACCCATTGAAATCAATGGGTTCTATGGTCAGTGATTTAGCGGTTTTGTGAAGGAGCCCTAACCCCCAAAAATTGCAGCCTGTTCTATTTTTGGGCTTTCCCCATTGAAGTCTATGGAAATCACTTGTGATCCTTTAACTAGTGAAAACTGCAATTTCACAGAAGTGATGCGATGCAATTTTTAATTAAAAAAAGCATCGAAATGCCATAAAAATTGCAGGCGCGGTATCGGGCAGAGTTTCTCCTGTGTGAAGTAGCCTAAAGAGGTTGTACTGGACTTACCCCGGGATATAATGAGGGTCAGGTGTCATCAGCGTCGGGCTGATTTTTGGGGCATAGATGGCTGCCATGCTGCCCGGGGTCTTCTCTGAGGATCTGCTCCCCTGTGTCTGCTGCTGGGTGTTTGTGTCACTGATGTGAGTCCTTGTCACTGTGTATTGTGTGTTGTCAGGGATGATTAGAAACTAGTAACAAGAAGGAGGAGCAGGAGAGCGGACTCCAGGCAGCGAGAGGAGAAACACCGATCTCCTGTCACACAGAGAGATGCAGAATCAGACAGGATGGGGAAGGAGTTAGAGACCATTTCCCCTTTAAAAATATAAATGATCAAAATCTGCACATCTGTTATAAAGTGATGATTCTGAAGGAGGTACCGCTATCATCATCAAGTCCCACATCTTACAATACAACTAGTTTACAGAATGTTGTGGCAGATTTCCTTTAGGCCCCCTTCACGTAGGCATATGCGTTTTTGCACACACCTCAGGACAACGTATTTGTGCTATGTACAATACTTTTTTGCGCGCATATCAACGCATTTTATCCTACTTTTTGCGCACAAAAGGCATGTTCATTTGCATGCAGGTCCGATTTAAATTGGTATTTAGTAGAGATGAGTGAGCACCCAAATGCTCGGGTACTCGTTATTCGAGTCGAGCTTTTTGTAAAATTCGAGAGCTCTACTGGAGTAACGAACCCCATTGACTACAATGGGAGACTCGAGGATTTTTGTATGTGGGTCTCTCTCTCTTGCCAGCCAGCCAAAAAATGTGCCGTTGACACGCGCGCTGCATCATGGCGGGGGGGGGGGGGGGGGTGTAAATAGGGACATCACAGTAGGGAGGAGCCAAAAACTGGGACGGGGGTCGAACACGGCGTGATGCTCGAGTACCATCGAGTATGCTAATACTCGAAAAAGCATCAAGCTCGGCAGAGTACATTCGCTCAACAATACTACTTAGCCTAATGAGTGTTCTTCGTTTCATGGAATTACGCAGCCTATTACGTAGGGACCCTTGGTGCGAGAGTGCGCAGAAAAATAGAGCAGATCTAATTTTTTTCGTGCACTCGAGAAATGCATGCGCAAAATCGAAAAATTTGAAATGAATCTATTGAAATCATCGGGATTCCTGGATGTTATTACTACACGCAAGAAAAGATAAGACTTGCCTTATCTTTCTCGCATGTAGTTAATTCTAAGTGTGAGAAAGATAGGGCAGGACCTATCTTCCCGCTTTTTTTTTTTTCAAACTCGCTCGCACTAGAACGAAGTTTGAATATTCCAAAAAAAACCAAAAAAACGGTTCATGTGCTACTGAGTTCCGCAGTGTATTAGCACATTTCCCATGCGTGCGAGTTGCGCCCGAGTGGTTTTGGAGCAAGTTCACACATTTCACACAAACAGACAAAAATAGGGCATGCTTTATTTTTGTTTACATTTGCGCACCAAGGGTCCCATAGAAGTCTATGGGTGTCGCACAAATGTACACTCAATATGTGCGCAAAAGCACAATACGCTGCGCAATTCCATGAAAAAAAACACATCTAGATTGCTTTAGGCTAAATTGCTTTTTAAATCACGGTGGGGGAGGGTGTTGTGCTGGCATATGTGCACAAAAAGTATAATACTATGTGCCGAAACAACACACATATCTACCCCATCAACCTCATTCATTGCACCAATACATGCACTGAGGCATGCGCAATTGCACATACTGTCATCTGAAGAAACCCTAAGGGTGCGTTCACACGAGCGTAGGCGTATTTACGTTCGCACGTGCGCAGCGTATAATCGCCGGAAAGAACGTTTTTCGTCGATCATGACCAGAGCTAGAAAGCGTATTATCGTTTGTTCCTACTTTGCAAACTATCTTTTCGGCCCTCGAATATGCGTTGGCGCGTATTTCGGTCGCATGTGTTCCGTTTTTTTTTCGGGTTGTCGTTTTTACGCGCCGTAAAATCGCCCGTGCGAACGAATACATTCGAAACCAACGCCTCAGATGGTCACGTATATACGATTGGGCGCAAAAACGTGCCGTTTATGCGCTCGTGTGAACGCACCCTAAGGGTGCATTCAGATGACCGTATATCGGCTGGGTTTTCACGCCGGCCGATATACGGCATCTCTCTCTGCAGGGGGAGGAGGCTGGAAGAGCCAGGAGCAGTGCTCTGAGCTCCCGCCCCCTCTCTGCCTCCTCTCCACCACCCTGCACTATTTGCAATGAGAGGAGGCAGGATGGGGCAGGGCTAAGTTTCATGAATTAGCTCTGCCCCCATCCCGCCTCCCCTCATTGCAAATATTGCAGAGGGGCGGATAGGGGGTGGAGAGTTGGCAGAGAGGGGGTGGGAGCTCAGAGCACTGCTTCTGGCTCTTCCAGCCTCCTCCCCCTGCAGAGAGGGACGCCGTATATCGGCCGGCGTGAATACGCGGCCGATATACGGTCGTCTGAATAATCCCTAAAGCAAGAAGAAATACGGTAGGCAACTAATTAGCTTTAATTATCACACTTATATTATTGCATTAGATGCAGTATTATGGACAATGTATATTTATAGGGTTGAATTAAATGACGTGTGTACACAATGTTGGATTACCAATAACATTCTATTATAAATTGGATGCAGTAGTATTCTGTTGCAATTTTATGCAAAATGGTTATGCAAGTTTAATGTCTTTACCATCAAAAATGAGGTTCCTCTACTACATAATAGAAAATCACATGTTAATTGGATTTCAGATCACACCACCACAGTTCCAGCCCAACTCATCACCAAGGTGACATTATACAGTATATTGACCAAATGCTTTCCACATAATTCATCTACAAACCACAATCTCTTCTTATAAATAGTTTCATCTATTGATACAGAGTAAACAGAGGTGGAGTCATAATGAGATTATTAATTAGCAAAGCATTTAGGATGGTGTACAGAGAGCTGGAAGAATTTGTACCCCAGACAAGGTATCAACCCTATCGTCACCAGGCCATTCACCAAATGTCACTCTGATAATATTGCCCTTATGTGCAAGAATGTAACTACTAGAGTCCCTTACCCTGTTCGCGAGTGGTAATGTCTTCATTTAAATTGCAGGTGTCAAATTCTGGCACCAATTCAGAAGTGGTAAAAATGTAACTTCACAATAATAAATTCAACTCTTCGCTTTAATTCTATTGTTTTCTGAATAAATAATGGTGTTTCCGGCCTGGAAGATTCCAAGTTTTTAGACAATTATCACCTATTGTTCTTAGGACTCGAACCTTAAAAATAATCACAGTGGGAGCAGATTCCTGACGCTCTGTGCTCCTGCAGGGAAAGTGCTACAGAAGGGGGACAGAACATGCATCCCACGCCTCAATCATCTGGACACAGTAAGATCGATGCGTGGCTGCTCACATGTAGTTTTCATATCAAGAAAAGAGAAGGGGCACATAGCAGGGCAACAGGAACAGACAAGTACTAAGGGTGCACTGTGTAGCCCTGTCTGGGTTCACTGTATATTGGGACAAGTACTAAGGGTGCACTGTGTAGCCATGTCTGGGTTCACTGTATATTAGAACAAGTACTAACGGTGCACTGTGTAGCCATGTCTGGATCCCCTGTATATTAGGACAAGTACTAAGGGTGCACTGTGTAGCCATGTCTGGATCCCCTGTATATTAGGACAAGTACTAAGGGTGCGCTGTGTGGTCATGTCTGGGTCTCCTGTATATTAGGACAAGTACTAAGGGTGCACTGTGTAGCCATGTATGGGCCCCTTATATATTAGCAGAAGTAATAAGGGTGCACTGTGTAGCCATCTCTGGGTCCCCTATATATTAGGACAAGTACTAAGGGTGCACTGTGTAGCCATGTCTGGATCCCCTGTATATTAGGACAAGTTCTAAGGGTGCACTGTGTAGTCATGTCTGGATCCCCTGTATATTAGGACAAGTACTAAGGGTGCGCTGTGTAGCCATGTCTGGGTTCACTGTATATTAGGACAAGTACTAACGGTGCACTGTGCAGCCATGTCTGGATCCCCTGTATATTAGGACAAGTACTAAGGGTGCACTGTGTAGTCATGTCTGGATCCCCTGTATATTAGGACAAGTACTAAGGGTGCGCTGTGTAGCCATGTCTGGGTTCACTATATATTAGGACAAGTACTAAGGGTGCACTGTGTAGCCATGTTTAGGTCCCCTATATATTAGGACAAGTCTGGGTCTACTGTATATTAGGAGAAGTACTAAGGGTGCACTTTGTAGCCATACCTGAGTCTCCTATATATTAGGACAAGTACTAATGGTGCGCTATGTAGCCATGTCTGGGTCCCTATATATTAAGACAAGTACAAAGGGTGCACTGTATAGCCATGTCTGGGTCCTCTATATATTAGGTCTAGTACAAAGGGTGCGTTGTGTAGCTATGTCTGGGTCAACTATATATTAGAAGAATAAAGTGTATTGACCCATTTGGCTCTCCAGAAAAGAGTATATGAGTTAGAGGCATCATATATGTATACAGCTCTCTCCATTGCAGCTTATAGGGCTTATGAAATGTGTGGAAGTGGAACTTACTTTGATTTATTATGGCATATACTTAGGATATCTTAATATATTTATCAATGTCTGTTCGTTTGTTGGAGCCTCATGAACAAACTGTACGACTGATGACATAAAATTTTGCACACAGTATAATCTCGACCCGGAGAAGGTTATAGGCTAAAAACAATTTAGAAATTTTGTTGTCTCTGCAACTTTATTTGCATTTTTTTGCCTTTGCTTGAATTTTAATGCAGCAACCCCCAAATTTGCTTTCACAAATGGATTCTACGGACTCAGTTTAGTATTCCTGGTTGTTTCCAACAAGTAATTCCCACTAGAAGAATCAGACTGAGCGTTGGACATTGGTGTTTCAGGACTGCTTCTCAGCCCCCATCTAACCCTGGTGGAGCTACCAGTCATTGGCCCATTTTGTCCTTCCTATTTCTGCCTTGGATGTCCGTGTGGATAATGATCTGTCCCCAGACGGGAATACATGAAGCAAATTTATGAACCCTGACCCTTATTTATCAAAACTGTCTAACAGTAAAGCAACAAATGGTAAAAAACAGTTTTTGGTGTCCATAGCAACCAATCACAGAGCAGCTTTTATTTTATCTCAGCACTGAGGATTGAAAACTGTTGCTCATAGCAACCAATAACAGCACAGGTTTCATTTTACCTCAGCACTAAGAGGATTAAAAGCTGTTGCCTATAACAACCAATCACAGCGCAGCATTCATTTTACCTAAGCAGTATAATATATAGCAACCAATCACAGCGCAGCTTTCATTTTACCTCGGCAGAATAACAAATGAAAGCTGAGCTATGATTGGTTGCTATTGGCAACAAAAAATGCCAAATTTTACTCAAATCAGACCGGAACTGTGGATTTGTATACGACACAAACAAACAGGTTTTATATTTTAGATATAAGATGCCAAGCAAGTGAAGGAGCTATTTGCGCAGAATGACAACAGCCGCACTTAAAGTAGCAGCCGGTCGAGTAGCTGCAGCGCCGGAGAAAACTAACACTCAACTCGAGAATCAACTTAAGTGACAAACGGCCGCTTTAATTGTAGAAACTGACGAAGCGCAGCATGGCCGACATTCTTCAGACCGAGAGACACTCAATTTTGAGAAGAACAGCTTGGAAATTCTTGGAGGGGGAAGCTTTCAGATGTAATGCAAACAATAACTATGAGTGTCATCCCCACCTTTCTATTGGCCGAATTAACATAGCATTAATTAGCATAGGTGTCCTTTGACGTATTTATGCGTACATTTTGATATCATCTTTTCTTACTTAAAATGTCACGTTTTGTATTGCATGCGTTCTGTATCGGGCTAATATGCTATATGTGTCAGATGGGAATACCTTTGCAGTCATTGGAAATGGTTCAGTATAACCATGTGGCTCTCAGACCAGAAACAGTTGTGCACCCTTGTATATACAGATAGATAGATATTTATCTAAATGAGTGTCCACCCTTAATTTAGCAGGAATTGTATTATATTATACAACTTGTCATGATACCAATTTAAAACCATCACATGCCATTGATTAAAAATACATACATTTTTTTTTTTACACTGGAGGCTATAAGTGACAGATGCCTGACAGATGGCATCCGTCAAGGCATCTATGGAACGTTAGTGTTACATGTGTTTACATGTTTAACATCTCATATCATACATCTCTGGATATGTTGGGTTTAATGATATGTCATGGAAGGACAGCTGTATTAATCTATATCTATCTATCCACCTTCAATGTGACCCATTATCTGTAAAATTCATAGTAACAAAGTAACATAGTATGTTAGGCTGAATGAAGACAATGTCCATCTTGTTCAGCCAGCTTCAACCCCCTAGTTGATCCAGAGGAAGGCAAAACCCCAAGAGGCAGAAGCCAATTAGCCCATTTGGGGGAAAATTCCTTCCCGACTCCGTAATAGCAATCAGAATAATCCCTGGATTAACCTTTGATAGGTCCTACCTAAATATAAGACCCAGAACTACAAACCTGCTGGTCACCTAATGTCTATATCCTGTAATATCCTTCTGCTCGAGAAAGACGTCTAGTCCCCTCTTAAACTCCTCAATGGATTTTGCCATTACCACGTCCTCAGGCAGAGAGTTCCTCAGTCTCACTGCTCTTACAGTAAAGAACCCCCTTCTGTGTTGGTGATGGAACCTGCTTTCTTCTAGACGTAGAGGATGCCCTCTTGTTACCGTCGCAGTTCTGGATATAAACAGATCATGGGAGAGATCCTTGTATTGTCCCCTCATGTATTTATACATAGTTATTTGATCGTCCCTTAGCCGTCTTTTTTCCAGGGTAAATAATCCCAATTTTGATAGCCTCTCTGGGTATTCCAGTCCTTTCATTCCATGTATTAGTTTAGTTGCCCTTCTTTGAACCTCCTTAAGTATTGTAACATCTTTCCTGAGCACCGGTGACCAGAACTGTACACAGTATTCCATATGAGGCCTGACAAGTGCCTTATATAGTGGAAGGATAATGTTCTCGTCCCTCACCCCTATACCTCTTATAATGCACCACAAGACTTTATTTGCTTTTACAGCAGCTGACTGGCATTAGTTGCCCCAGTTAAATCTACAATCCACTAGTACCCCCAGGTCTTTTTCCATATCACTTTTCCCTAGCAGTACCCCATTTAGTGTGTATTGGTCACATCCCTTTTTCCTGCCCATGTGTATAACCTTACATTTATCAACATTGAATTTTATTTGCCATTTTTCTGCCCAAGCCCCCAGCTTATCCAGGTCCGTTTGCAGCTCAGTCCTATTCAAGTGAATGGTAGTTGCAACACCAGGCACAACTTGACTTGGCAATCTTTGCCCACTCTCCCTTGCAAAAGCGCTCCAAGTCTGTCAGATTGTGAGGGCATCTCGTGTGTAGCGCCCTCTTCAGGTAATCCACAGATTTTCAATGGGATGTAGGTCTGGGTTCTGGCTGGGACGTTACAAAACCTTGATCTTCTTCTGGTGAAGCCATTTTTTTGTTGATTTGGAGTTCTGCTTTGGGTCGTTGTTGTGCTGGAAGGGGAAATTCATATTCATCTTTTTAGCAGAAACCTGAAGGTTTTGTGCCAAAATGAACGGATATTTGGGACTGTTCACAATTCCTTCCACCTTGACTAAACCTCTTGTTCCAGCAATAGAATAACAGCCCCACACATAATGCTGCCTCCACCATATTCACTGGGGGTATGGGGTTCTTTTGGTGATGCGCAGTGTTGGCTTTGCACCAAAACATACCTTTTGGAATTATGGCCAAACGTTCAACCTTGGCCCCATCAGACATACTTTTAACAGACTTTATGTAGGTTTGGGCAAAACATAGCCAGGCTTGGATGTTTTTCTCTGTTAGAAAAGTCTTCCATCTTGCCCCCCTTCCCCACAGCCCACACATACGAAGAATACGGGAGATAGTTGTCACAGGCACCACACAACCAGTTCTTGCCAGAAACTCCTGCAGCTCCTTTAGTGTTGCTGTAGGCCTCTTGGCGCCGCCCGGACCAATTTTCTTCTGGCCTTTTCATCAATTTTTGAGGGATGTCCAGTTCTTGGTAATGACACTGTTTTGCCATATGTAACCCTCTTCTTGACTGTCTTCACTGTGTTCTAGTAACATCACAATGGTTATTATTCCTGAACTGTGGCATCGCTCTGTTTAATATCCTGCAACATTATAATGTTTATTATTCTTGTACTTTAGAGGGAATCTGCCCATAAGCTACATATTTGGGGAGGTTTAAAGGTCAGCGAACAGGGGAGTCCGGGAAGCTGTATTTAATACTCACCAGGTGCCTCGTTCCAGCGCTGCGTCCCCGCGAAATTGACACACGAACACAGCTTTCTAGTCTGCTCTGTCCATGCTCTCTCCAATTCATCTCTGTGGTCGAGAGTACACAGAGCAGGCTGCAGACAGTCACACTGTGTGCGTAGGACAACTTCACTGGCTCACAGCGCTCAAATGGGGCACTTAGTGAGGATGAACCATTGTTCTCTGGACTCCCTGTTCCCTCACCTTGGAGCCACATAATATATCTGGAAGACCAAAAACCATTACGGCTGAAGGAGGCCAGAACAGCGGTTGCTGGTGCTTCATCAGTAACGCTTTTTGGTTGTCCAGATTTTGGTTTATCAGCAACAGAACTGCACTGCGTGTGATGGGAGGACTGGTTGGGTGAGATTAATACATTTTTACGGTGATGACGTCTGCTTTGTTTACTTGATATTTTTCCATTCCTGCCCCCTCACCTCTCCTCCGTGTATTCCAGACACTTCCCTCCATAGCAGCCCCAATTGATGCTTATCAAGCACCAACTTGTGAGATTTTTAGTTTCACTTTCACATCTATCCTATGATGCATCAGCACCGCGGATCCACAGCAAATAGCTCCCATAGCATGCTATGGGAAATTGAGTCTTCATTCACACTTACCAAAATAGAGCATGTCGGGTGTTTTCTTTTGTGCGCCCAAAAGCAAAACTGAGGAAGCATCCATTGAAAACAATGGGCTCTATTCTTTGTACATGGTGCGCTCAAATGTGCTCATGTGAGTAAGCCATAACACTAGCCCACTTATATATGCTGTAGAGATAGCTACATAATGAATGAATTTTAAAAAACAATCACTGGAGTGAACTTTTAAGATACATGACTCTTGTTACATTATAGCAATGGAACATCTATTAGGATACATATTATGTTACGTGTGGTCTGATTGATGATGAAGAGGGCAAGACCAGTATAGGAGGGGATAATGGATTCTCCTTGATTAACATTCTCCCCTCAACCTCTATCTGATGCCGCCTGACAAAAGAAAACTCCTCCTAAGTTTCTCTTTTCTGTACACTGAGGCCTGATTTCCCGTCATTGTGCAGACCCCCTTCCCTTACAGGAATGGTCACTCCACCCTGAAAGTGAAAAAGCCTGTCTTCTGCAGCCTGGAGGATTTTGCATTCACACAACCCAGCTTAAAAAGATAGAGATAGACTTTGCTACAGGAGATAATGGGGATTCCCAGTCTGTGGCTGCTGGTGTCTCTCTGCATCCTCCCACAGGGTACGTAAGAAGTGTTATAACATTATAACAACAAAACAAGTAGCATAATAGTAATAATAGTTTTAGTTATATTAATACATATTTATTATTCTACTATTATTGTTGTTACAATTAGCAGTACATTATATTATTATTACTTGTGTTATATTGTTAATTTATGATATTATACAATTATTATGCAGTGTTGTTTTCATTCTTACTATTAGTAGTAGTATTTGCAATATTTTTCCTACTATTAGTTTTACAAAGAGCATATTCACAAATACTGTACATGCAGACATTTCTGTTATGGTCCTATTCATCTGCATGGGGCTTGTAGAAATCCAGGTACATGCTGCAGAAACAATACCCCCCAGATACAGTATATGCAGCGGATTCGAAGCTGCAGAAATTCGTACAACAAAAAAGTGAATATACTCATTCTACTAAACATTGTCTCATTCGGTTGTTTTTGCACACGCATGAGCATAGCGTTTTTCTGCAGAATGAACAATGCTTTTTTGGGTGCACATTGGCATATTTTACTGTGATTTGTCTTGCATGTGCATTTGCGCTTGGCAATAAAATACATGCCAATTGAAATAGCTAATTAGGCTAATGAGTTTGAGATGTGTTCTTTTTCTTGAGCAATTCTGCAGTGTTTCACACATCTCCTAGAGTATTTTGACTTCTATAGGAACTTTAGCTGTTTCAGGCTTTATTCCCACGAGCGTACACGGTTGTCCGATATATGCTACGATCTGAGGAGTAAAAACTCGTGAACGGGCGTACAAATCTAACGTTTGTGCACCTGTTCAGACGGCATCGGCCTCGGCGCATATACGCTGAGGCCGCCATGCCGTTGCCCCTTCCCCTTCTCTCCCCCTCTCTCCTCCCCTCTGGCTATTTGCAATGAGAGGGGTGGGGCAGAGCTAAGCTCCTACCCCTCCCAGCCCACTATCCTCAGCCAGTAATTGGAGGAGGCGGGATGGGGTGGTGCTTAGATCCACCCCCGCCCTTCCCCCTACCATTGCAATCAGCCAGAAGGAACAAGAAAAGAGGGAGGGAGTTTAGTAGTCACGCTGCTAAACTCCCTCCCACCTCCTTTCTCCGGCCACTGTCATGGGCGCCCACAGGAGCCCATGCAGTGGCCGACGTATTTTGGACCGGGAGGGGGCGGGAGCTTAGCACTCTAGCTCCTGCTCCACCTCCTCCCATTGTAGACAGCCAGCAATAGGCAGAGAGGAGAAGGGAAGGGGTGGAAGTTTAGCAGACATGCTACTACCCTGTTTCCCCGATTATCAGCCCTACCCTGATTTTTCGAGGAGGCTTAAAATATAAGCCCTACTCTGAAAATAAGGCCTAGATGCATTACAAAAAAAAAGAGAATACTTACCTAGCAGGCTTGGTCCAGGTGCTCCTGCTGCTGTCCGGAGCTCCGCCCTGTGTCCTGCAGTACTCGTTCACCCATAGATCATCACTTCCTCGTTATGGGATTCATAAGTCCCACCTTCAGGAAGCGATGGCTCTGATTTGTTCTCGAATGCTGCTCAACTAATCAATGCAGAGCTCGATGAACTAATGCAATAGCTGTGATTGGTTCACCGAGCACTGCATTAATTGGCTGAGTAGCGGTCGAAGAACGAATGACAGCCATTGCGTTGTGGAGGTGGTATTTACAAATTGGCCAATAAGTGAGCTTCAGAGAGCGCTGCATCTGTAAAAGTCCAATCTATCAAAGTAACACATCATTTACGCCGCACGATAAACGTCGTCAGAAAAAAAAAAGAACGTGAGAAATGCACTTTTTTTGGTCACCCCGTCTCCAAGAAAAAGTGCAATAAAAAGTGATCAAAAAGTCATATGTATTTCAAAATGGAACCAATGTAAACTACAGGATGTCCTGCAAACAATAAGCCCTCTCATAACTATGTTGACAGAAAAAAGAAAAGTTATTGCGTGCAAAAGATGGTGGCAGAAAATAATTTTAAAAAACTGAATATCTTTAAAAGAAAACACAAATAGTACAGCAAAAAAATAACTGTATAAATTTGGTATCGTAGTAATCGTACTTGTTGTAATTTGTGCGCCGTAGAAACAAGATGCACCGAAAGATGGCGAAATTTCTTTTTTTTCCCATTTTTCTCCACTTAGAAATTTTTAAACATTTTTCAGTACATTATATGGTACATTAAATAGCAATATTAAAAAATGCAACTCGTCCCACAAAAAACAAGTCCTCATACAGCGACGTCAATGGATAAATAAAGAAGTGATATTTTAAAATTGGAGAGGAAGAAAACAAAACTAAGGCTGCAGCCCTGAAAACCCTCGGTCGGCAGAACTACCTAAATCAAACTACTAATGACCACTTGACCGTGAATATGTATGTTTATGTGTGGGAGCTTCTCATGCTCCGCCCCTGGTGATGTCATCGCTCTGCCCCTGGTGACGTCATCGCATATATAAAACACAGAGCCTAACCGACAGAAGAACAGCAAAGTTACAGCTCTTGGAAGGGGAGGACAAAAATAACAAAATAAGAATACAACTAAGCCGTTATTATCTCAGACACAACTCAGCGGTCCTGACAGAAGACACCGACCTACCGTTACCTCAAAGATCCGGTGGGCTGAAGGACCTACAGTGATGTCACTGCTGTGGGAGGAGACATAGTGCAGTTTGGTAGAAAGCACTGTATACTGGATAAGCCGACAGCAGCCACCAGGACCTGTGATTACATCACCGTCATGTGATCATCTGTGTGGGTAGAGTCAGGGATCACATGACCAGGGGCTGCTCACTATATCCAGGAGTCTTCTGAGCTGCTGATGTCTGAAAATCAGCATGGATGTACCACAGCTGTGTGTGTGTGATGTGTGTGAATCAGGATGCATGTAGTAGAGTTGTGAGTTTGATGTGTGGGGATCATAATGGATGTACCATATTGCGCCACCAGAAACACTAGTAATATAATTTCCTAATAATTACTAGTCACTTTAAATGCCTCACTAGAAGCACTTGTAATTGTTTAACAGTCCTAGCCGCTGCTAAACTCCCTCCCCCTCCCTTTTTGGCCTGCCATCATAGACTCCCATAGAAGTCTATGGAGTCTCCTGCGTTGTACCATCAAAAGATAGGACAAGACCTATCTTTAGAGACGAAAGAAAGCCGGGCGTTGAAATGACGCGCCCAAGTTCTACCATGTTTCCCCCAAAATAAGCCCTATGCTGATTTTCGGGGGGAAAGGGGGACTTGAAATATAAGCCCCCCCCCCTCCCCTCACCCCCCTAAAAAAAGCCCTAGCTACACTACATAAAAAAGAAAAAGAATGATACTTATCTAGCACGGTCTGGGTCCCTCATGCCGCTCTGCGGAGTTCCGGCAGCTTGCTTCAGTCCTCAGCAGCCGACAGAAGATCACTTCCTGGTAATGGAGTTCGTAAATTCCGCCTCCAGGAAGCGATGGCTCTGATTGGGTCGGCCGTGGCGCTTGAGAACCAATCAATGCAGCGCTTGATGCACCAATCACAGACACAGACTTTTTTACCGCAATTACTGCGGCGTTTTGAACGCCATGGTAATCGTTTATAACGCTCACATGTAATTCAATGGGAGCATCGCATAAATGCACTTGAACACAATTTTCGAGCGTTCTCCATTCTTTTTTTGCATTTAGCGCACCTTATCAATGATGGGTTGTGCTAAAGCCACTATCAGAGGCAGGAATGCTGCCTACAAAAGCAAAAGTTAAGTCGCGGCACTCTGCTGCTGGTACAATAAGACCTAATGCCTCTTTTGGGGCAAAAATTAATATAAGACAGGCTCTTATTTTCGGGGAAACACAGTATGTTTTGCAGTAAGATTTTTTAGGCATGTCAAAAAAACGTTCGTCTGAAGGAATCAATAGGAAACTATTGGTTCTAATAGACACGATTTTTTGACGTGTCTACCTCCTACCTATCCGACCGCTTCTTCAGTGTCTTCTTTGCTGGCTCTACCTCGGCTCCTCTTCCTCTTGCTGTTGGGTTCCCCCAGTGCTCACTCCTCGGCCCCCTCTTCTTCTCCATCTACATAGCCCCCATTGGACAGACCATCAGGAGATTTGTTTTTCAGTACCATCTCTATGCTGACAATACACAGTTATACATCTCCTCCCGTGACGTCACAGCAACATTCCTCCAGAATGCCACCAACTGTCTGTCTAACACTATGTCCTCTGTCTACTTTAAACTGAACCTCTCAAAAACTAACCTCCTGTTTCCACCCTCTACTAACCAACCTCATTCTGACATCTCCATCTCAGTATGTGGCACCACCATAACTCCCTGACAGCACACCCACTGCCTTGGGGTTATATTTGACTCCGATCTCTCCTTCAACCCCTACATCCAATCTCTCACTCGAACATGTCAGCTGCACCTCAAGAACATCGCTAGAATACACCCTTTTCTCACCATGGACACTTTAAAAACGCTCACTGTTGCCCTCATCCACTCTCAGCTCGATTATTGCAACTCATTGCTGATCGGCCTCCCCTGCTTCAGACTCAACCCCCTCCAATCCATCCTGAATGTGGCAGCCAGGCTCATCTTTCTGTTCAGCTGCTACTCAGACGCCTCGGCCCTGTGCCAGTCACTGCACTGGCTGCCCGTTAAATACAGAATATAATTTAAACTAACCACCCTCATCCACAATGCGCTCCATAGCACCGCACTGCCCTCATCTCAATTCACCACCCAGCCCGTGCCCTCCGCTCAGCTAAAGAAATCAGACTAAGTGCCCCTCTAATTCAAACCTCTCATTTCCCCCTCCAAGACTTCTCTAGAGCAGCACCTGTCCTCTGGAACGCACTACCAAAAAATATCCGGGCAATCACTGACACACTAAACTTCAGGTGTGCTCTAAAATCACATCTCTTCAGGGAGGCATACTATATCCCCTAAACAAAAACCCTCTGAACTCTGCCTGATAACATGCTCCCTGTCCTACCGACTGCAGCTCCTGCTAGCCGTAATCAACCAGCATCTGCAGTCATACCGACTCCGCCACTATATGGCCTGACCATTGTTTGTGTGTATAGCATCACTCACTCTCCACCTCGCCATACTATGCACATCTCCAGCCCCTTTACCTTCTGTATCACTCCACTATTTATAGTATGTAAGCTCATTGGAGCAGGACCCTCACCCTACTGTTTCCATCAATTAATTACTTCATGTAACCATAGTCTTGTTTTTTTCCCTGTATTGTAAGCCCTGCGGAATATGTTGGCGCTATATAAATAAAGATTGTTATTATTATTATTCTTTGCATCACAATGACACTCATGTAAAAGAGGTCTAAAGAGGGTTTGTGCGATAACTAGAGATGAGCGAGCACAAAAATGCTTGGGTGCTCGTTGCTTGAGTCAAGCTTTTCGTAATGCTCGAGAGCTCGTTTCGAGTAACGAACCCCATTGAAGTCAATGGAAGACTCGGGCATTTTTCAAGCTGACCCATGCTCCGCATAGTGTGTGTGAATCACCTAAAAACATCAGAAAGTGATGGAAACACCAGAGAAATAGATAGGGAATGGCAGGGGCAATATGCATGGATGCATCTGAGGCTCCCAGGTTGCACTATTAAGCCAAATTGTGGGCAAGAGGCTGGTGGTCACCCCCCTAACAATTTATTTGGGCCAGACCATAATCAGCAAGGCACACGCACTGGCACATCTTAGCTAAGCACCACACTAGGTGCAACGAAGGCCAATCACGGCCTGCGGGTGACACATCTGCCTCTTCTTCTCAAATTTTTCCTAGCGCAGGGTTCAGCTGTCTTCATGCCACACGCTCACTTGATAGCCACACCACCCTCATGTCTATTTATAAGTCCGTATTGGATGAGGAGGAACAGGAGACACACACTGCAGAGGGTTGGCAGGGCCTGGTAGTGACCCTCTTTGAAATTGTGGGCAATAGCCCACAATGCTGATGAGAATTGCTGATAAATTAACGTATGATCAGAAGTCCAATCCCGTGCCACCTCCATGACAATATTGTCTGGAGCCACAAATGTGGCCATAAAGGGGACTCAGATGCCAGTACTTCTACCCATCTCCACAATTTCGCAACACATTCTAAAACCAAAGATTGGTTTGAAGCAGGCGGTGTCGCAAAAGTAGCCACCACAGGTATACAGTGAACCTGTGAAAGTCTCATTAAATCAGTAACGCTTCCTTTGATCACTACGAGGACAGTGAGACACATGAAGAAATTTGAGTGGCCAAAGTAGGACCCCGTGCTGCGCAACGGATCGGGAGTGCAAGTGAACCCCTGAAAAATTTTTTCAACATAAAGCTTGTACTGGCTTTATGGGATCCAGGTGGGGGGCCACCGACAGACAAGCTACCGCCTGTCCCAGTCCCTGCCTCTCCCCAAGGGGCTTATTAACCAGTGCCCCAGGGAAAGACAGCATGTACTATGAATAAACTTGAGTGGCCAAACCAGGCACAGTTGTACCTCGCCCATGACCTCGGCCTCTGCCCACACCCTCATTCGAGCGCCCACCCTCATGTCCTCATCCTCGCCCCTTATCCCTAGTCTTCATCATGTTGTATAATGCACTGCGTCAAAATGCTACTAAAACTGCGAGGTATTTTGCATAGGCTATTAGCCCAAAATACACAGTGTAAAATGTGTACAGTTATATGTGTCCTCTCGATCTGCACTATATAACACTTGGGCCTATTATGCAGATGCTTTCAGCCAAAACCCCCCAAAAAATGAAAAATGAGAGTATATGGTCTGTGTACACTAGAAGCAGTATACTGTATAGAACCGGTAACAAAGTTCAGTATACAGCCGGGATGCTTGTGAATGCTTTGTGCGCACTACTGTTCCCAGGCAGCCAAACTGCTGATGCACACAATGAGAGGAGTTGTAGTCCTAAAAAGGACTGTTGGGTTCCAATAATTCCAATCCCATGCCACCTCCGTCACAAAATTTATTGAGCCACAAACGTGGGCATAAAGGGGACTCAGATGCAAATACTTCTACACATCTCCACAATTCAACCAGCCATTCTAAAACAAAAGATTTTTTTTACCCAGAGTGCAGGTGAACCCCTAAAACATTTGTTTACCAAGAGAATAGGCGAACCCTTGAAAGATTTGTGTACCAAGAGTATAGGTGAACCCCTGAAACATTTGTGTACCAAGACTATATAGGCAAATCCCTGAAAGATTTGTTTACCAAGAGTATAGGCGAACTCTTGAAATATTTGTTTATTAAGAGTATAGGCAAACTCCTGAAACATTTGTGTACCAAGACTATAGGCGAACCCCAGAAACAGTTGCTTTACCAAGTGTATAGGCGAACCCCTAAAACATTTGTGTACCAAGAATATAGGTGAACACCTGAAACATTTGTGTACCAAAAGTATAGGCGAACTCCTGAAACATTTGTGTAACAAGAGTATAGGCGAACCCCTGAAACACTTGTGTACAAAGACTATAGGCGAACCCCAGAAACAATTTCTTTACCAAAAGTATAGGTGAACCCCTGAAACATTTGTGTACCAAGAGTATAGGTGAACCCCTGAAACATTTGTGTACCAAGAGTATAGGCGAACCCCTGAAACATTTGTGTACAAACACTATAGGCGAACTCCAGAAACAATTGCTTTACCAAGAGTATAGACGAACCCCGTAAAAAATTTGTTTAGTAAGAATATAGGCGAACCCCGGAAAAATTTGTGTACCAAGAGCATAGGTGTACCCCTGAAAAATGTGTTTACCCACAGTGCAGGTGAAACCCTGAATTTTTTTTTTAACATAGAGCTCGTACTTGCTTAATTTTCTAACAAGGGGGCAGTCCTCTGAAAAAATTAGTTTGGCATATGATAGCAAAGCACCCGATGAGGTGGAACGAAGGCCATTCACCGCCTGCGCGTCACACCACTGCCTCTTCCCCTCTGTCACATCCTGGCACTGAGATGCATTCTCCCTCCCAGGAAGCAGGTACGAGCGTCTCCCGGCCTGCATCCACCCCTTCACCTCCACGGTCCTCCACTGCCTACACCAATGTGTCCCAGCGCAGCGTTCAGCTTTCCATAACCCAAGCATTGGAGCGCAAGCGGAAATATGCAGCCACCCACCGCATGCACAATCGCTAAACGTGCATATCTCCAAACTGCTGAGCCTGTAGATACTGCCATATAAGCTGGTAGAAACGGAGGCTTTCCGTAACCTCATGGTGGCGGCTGTCCCTCGCTACTCGGTCCCCAGTCGCCACTATTTTTCCCGCTGTGCCGTCCCCGCCCTACACCAGCACGTGTCACGGAATATAAACCGTGCCCTCACCAACGCGGTTATTGGGAAGGTCCACTTAACCACCGACATGTGAACAAGTGCTGGTGGGCAGGGACACTACATCTCCCTGACGGCACATTGGGTTAACCTGGTGGAGGTTGGGACCAAGTCTGACAATGGGTCTGCTCACGTGCTACCCACACCGAGGATTGCGGGTCCTACCTCGGTCATGGTTTCTCTGGCTTATTATGCCACCTCCTCTAAACCCCCACCCTCCTCCTCCACCTCTCAATTACCATCTGTGAGCACGTCGCCTTCAGTCGGTAGCTCAAGGTGCTGCAGCACTGCCGTGGGGAAGCGTCAGCAGGCCATGCTAAAACTCCTGAGCTTAGGTGACAAGAGGCACACTACCCAAGAACTGTTACAGGGTTTGACAGAGCAGACAGATCTGTGGCTTTCACCACTGAACCTCCAACCAGGCATGGTCGTGTGTGACAATGGGCGTAACCTGGTGGCGGCTCTGCAGCTTGGCAGACTAACACATGTGCCATGCCTGGCCAACGTGTTCAATCTGGTGGTTCAGCGCTTTCTTAAAAACTACCCCAATTTGTCGGAGCTGCTCAGCAAGGTGTGTCGTATGTGCGAACATTTCAGAAAGTCCACCACAGATGCTGCCACCCTCAGGACACTGCAACATCGCTTCCAGCTGCCAGTGCAGGGACTGTTGTGCGACGTGCCCACGCACTGGAATTCAACATTGCACATATTGGCCAGGGTTTACAAGCAGCGTAGAGCTATTGTTGAATACCAGCTGCAACATGCCCGTCGGAGTGGTAGTCAGCCTCCGCAGTTCTTCACAGAGGAGTGGGCATGGATGTCTGACATCTGTCAGGTCTTAGGAAACTTTGAGGAGTCCACACAAGTGGTGAGCAGTTATGCGGCCATTATCAGAATAACTATCCCGCTGCTTTGCCCACTGAGAAGGTTGCTGCTACTCATTAAGGCAGACGCTTTGCGGATAGAACAGGAGATGGGGGATGACAATACATCGCTTGATAGCCAGACCACCCTCATGTCTGTTTCTCAGTGCGTATTGGAGGAGGAGGGGGAATAGACTGCTGCCCACACTGCAGAGGGTACCCATGCTACTTCCTTCACATCTGTTCAGCGTATATGGGCTGAAGAGGAGGAGGAGGAGACTGAGAGTTATCCTCTTAGTGAGGAAAGCGATGTGTTGTGTACTGGGACTCTGGCACACATGCCTGACTTCATGTTAAGCTGCCTTTCCCGTGACCATCACATTAGACGCATTCTAGCCAACACGGATTACTGGGTGCTCTCCATTCTCGACCCACGAAGAGGAAAGGAGTACGAGCACAAGGCCCTGGTGGAAAAGCTGATACTAAAGTTCCCATCTGACAATGCTAGCAGTAGAGGACGTAGTTCAGTGGGCCAACTAGCAGGGCAGATGCGGGGAAGAGGCAGCATGTCCAGCGCAGGCAGGGGAATACTCTCGAAGGCCTTTGTCAGTTTTATGGCACCCCAGCCAAACTGTATCACCACTCCCCAGTCTAAAAAGAAGCAGGGTCAGGCAGCAGATTGGGTGCTTCAAGATTTTAATGCATAAGCATCAGTTATAAACACCTTATAGCCATAAAAATAGCTATTTTTATGGCTATGAGGTGTTTATAACTGATGCTTATGCATTAAAATCTTGAAGCACCTAATCTGCTGCCTGACCCTGCTTCTTTTTGGATTCAATACATTGGGATTCCTGTGGATTCAATCCCTTTCTCAGGCGAGCAGCAATTTCCTTTGGAAGGGTCCCCCTATACGGTTGGTGAGTGCTGCTGTACCCCTCAGTCTTCACTCCCCAGTCTAGGCTGAGTTGGAGGGAACACTGTAAACAGATGGTGAGGGAGTACATAGCTGACTGTACCAACGTCCTCCGTGATCCCTCTGCTCCATACAACTATTGGGTGTCAAAGCTGGACATGTGGCACGACCTTGCGCTGTACGCTTTGGAGGTGCTGGCCTGCCCTGCCGCTACCGTGTTATCAGAGAGGGTGTTTAGTGCTGCTGGGTGGATTATCACGGATAAGTGTACCCGCCTGTCAACTGTCAGTGCCGACAGGCTTACACTCATTAAGATGAACAAAGCCTAGATTTCCCCTGACTTCTCTTCTCCACTGGTGGAAAGCAGCATAACATAAAGATTCTTTAAGCTGGAACAGGAGAGGCATGCACCCTCTATCACCCCAAAAAAGGGGAGAAGTAGCTTGGTCTATCCTTCTCTGATCTTCCTCCTCCTCCTCCTCCTCCTAAACCAGCATGTCAGCATGCGGAACAGTGGGCCAATTATTAGGAATATATTTGCATGCTATGTGTTAATGAAGGTACTACATGTCTGCCATCTAGAATCTCTTGCCATGATATGTGTAAACCAGTAATAGCAGAAGGAATTGTACCCCATGAATAACGTGGAGGAGCCGTTTGTATCCAAACGTCTTCACAGTTCTTGTCTTGGGATCTGTATAAAAGCCTCTCTGTCTGCACTCAGCAGCTCAGAACTAATCACTGTCTGACTTCTCTTGATTTCCACCTCTTCTATGTGCAGCTGACTTACTGGAGAGTTTAGGAATTCATCTTTTAATCTTTTTTGTAGTTCCTGTATATTAGGGTTATACACGGTTCTTTTCTAATCCTTGTTTTATGAACCTGTTTCGCAGAATCATTGTCTCTATTGAGGTCTGTGTTTGAGCAGTAAACCTCGGCATCTAATTCCAGCTGCTAAAACATTTCTACTCATGTGGGCACTTTTGGCCCTTTTTCATATGAAACATCAGATTGAAATCCTTGAAGATGGTCCTTCACAGTCAGAAAAAAGATGGCACCAAATTGGGGCAGTGGCAAGAAATTTTCAAATTTTTCCAATCTCCACTTTCCAGAGGATTCACAGTGTCACAAGTAATGTGTGGTTGGACATTGTCATACAAAAGCAGTAATTCCATTATACCTGACTATTCCTAAATTCAACCTTATAACTAGAGATGAGCGAGCGTACTCGCTAAGGCAAACTACTCGAGCGAGTAGTGCCTTATGCGAGTACCTGCCTGCTCGTCTCTAAAGACTCGGGTGACGGCAGGGGAGAGCGGTACGTTTTGGCAGTGAGCAGGGAGGAGCAGGGGGGAGAGACGGAGAGAGAGGTCTCCCCTCTTTCTCTCCGCTCTCCCCTGCTGCTCCCCGCCCCCCGCCGACACCCGAATCTTTAGAGACGAGCGGGCAGGTACTCACAAAAGGCACTACTCGCTTGAGTAGTTTGCCTTAGCGAGTACGCTCGCTCATCTCTACTTATATTATCAGGACCATTTGTGGCTGCAAGTTCACAATGAATTGTGATTTCCTGATACTTTTATTGAATCTATCTTGTCCGCCACACAATGGAGATTTCCAGTGCCAGAGGAAGCAAAGCAGCCATGGAGCATCATGAAGCCACCGCCATGTTTCTATGTAGGCTGGGGGTTTCTATTATCGTTTGCTTCCTCCTTCCTCCTCCTGACACACCGCTGACTCATAGTTCTGAAAAGTTACAGTTTTATTTCATCGCTCCACAGAACAGAATCCCCAAATGTCTGTATCTTATTTATGTGGCTTTAAGCATATTGCAGGCAACTTTTTCTTGTGCTTTTAGGTCAGCGGAGTGTACATCTTGGAGTTCCAGCATGAAGACCTTCAGTGCTTCTTCTGCACCTTACTGTGCAAAAGGAAACCTCAGTGTCTACTGCCATCAAATCTTGCTGTAGGTCTTTTGAAGTCAGTCATAGGCTTTTGGCCCCTTAATTCATTAGGATTCTGTTGGCAGCTGATAAAAGCTTATGCTTTCTGCCATGTTCACGTTATATTTAGTCCGTGTTTCTTTAACTTTGAAGTTGGGAGCTATGCTTCTAGCTGTATCTCTAGGAACATTCAGTGCCTTTGCTATCTTTTTTCTTTTTCCTTGTTTTTGCAAAGCAATGATCTCTTCTCTTAACTTTTTGGACCATTCTGTTGACTTAGCCATATTTCTGACACGCAGTCAAACATCACAGTCAACAAAGCCCTAGCCAGTCCAGGTATGTGACGTGTTTTATAAGCACACCTGATACTACTGATTAAACCCTTGATTAAGGCTTATTTACACAGGACGATTACAATATCTATTCTTATGGATTTTGGGGTGTAGAATCCGAATTTACCTTTAGAAATGATGTATCACGTAAGATTTTTATGTAATTTGGATTTTTTAAAATTTTTTTAAAGGTTTTTGTGTTTGTGCTCATTTTCTGGTAAATTATTTATATAACATTAAATCAGTGACTAAGCTAAACTCTTTATTTGAATGTAATACACAGTGGATAAAGATCTAAAAATGGTCACTAGATGGCAGAACAATGTAGTTGAGCAGGAAGGTTCCCAACATGAGCCTATCTGTACTGCTGTTTAGTGTTTGTTGTAATCTGCTTGAAGGACTTCTCTTCATTCTTACCTCAGCAAATCGTATTTAAAACCAGACAATATTTGACAATACTGTATTATTGTCTATGTAATAGTGCTACGTATCTCAGAAATGTGACGTGATAGAATCTGATTCTTCCACTGAATTCAGCCCCCCAAAATTAGTTGGATCAATCTGTTTCCACTGTTTGATTTGTTGACCAGTGCTATCGTTTAGAGTTGTTCAAATCCCCGTGCTCCAGCGAGGTTTTGAACAATAGTCGTCTCATGTAAATGCATGCAGAGACAGTTGTTCAGTCGTACAGTGTCTGCAAGCAGAAAACTGAACAACTAGCCATTCAGTGTTAACAGCAGTCGCTCAGTTCTGAATGACTGTCTGTCCACAGTGTATGGAGGCGGGCCGGGGGAGAGCGCTCTCCAGCCGCCCCGCCTCCATGCTGGCCGCACCCTGAGCGATCCAGTAATACTCGCTAATGTGTAACAGCATGTAAATGGGGCTTCAGTTGCATCAGGCATGCTTGAGACAACACGTGATTTGTAAATGTGTGCTGGGGGCTTTCACACAACAGTTATTATGTTCAGTTTTTTTGTGAGCCAAAACCAGGAGTGGGTCTAAAATACCAAAGACATGGAAATCCTTCCATTATACTTTCTCTCCACTCCTGGTTTTGGCTCACAAAAAAATGAACATAAAAACTGTCGTGTGAAAGTGCCCTAAGGGATTCTATTCAGGGGGTTGAGTAAATCTGAGACTGCAGTAGTCATTAAAAGTGTCATTTTGTGGTGAATTTGGAGAAACCATTTATTATGTTAGTTGTGTTAGGGCTAATGCCCATGGCTTTGCCCCGCAGCTATTAGGTTCTATTGAACCTAATAGCTCAATGTTCACGTTGCGGAATTCCACAGTAGAATTCCGCAGCATGAAATAAACTGTGGCATGTTCTAAATGCTGCGTGAATACGCGCAGCCAGCTTCTATTGTAGTCGATGGAAGCTGTCCGTCGCGCTATACTTTCACTGTAGTACAGCGGAAGTATCGCGTAAAAAAGGTGGCCGGCCACGTCATCTGACACTGCCGGCGTGTCATGCAATGTACTGCGCATGCGCGCCGGCCCTCCGTGGGGGACGTTACGGCAGATCCGGAGTGGTAAGTATGGGGGTTTTGAAGGGCGCCGTGGCAGACTCCGCTGCAATATTCCTCTGGTGGAGTCCGTCATGGCCGTGGGCATGAGCCCTTAAGCTATTTAAATTCTTTTCGTGTGATTGTGTTTTTTTGCTTTTTTTTTGCGAACAGCTTAAAGCTTGTAAATTTGACAAATAAACTTAATTGGCAATGAGGGTTGCATAATTTTGTTTGCAACTGCCATCTAGTGCTGAAATATCAAACTACATGACCTGACATTCTGAAATACTAAAAAAAATTGCTATTGTTGCTTTTTTTAAATCACCAATAATTCCCAAGCAGTGTACAGATGAAAAGTGTTAACTACATAAAATGAAACAAAAAACACGTACAATAAGGTAAGGGAACAAGGGAAGGGCAAAGGAGACAATAGGTTGTGGTAGAAGCTGCTCATATCAGAGTGTATTGCAGGGTTATTCTAGGTTGCAGGCTTTTCTGAAGAAGGGTTTTCAGTTGCTTTTGAGAGAGTCCATGGGTGTAAAGTAAGGAACTTTTTAGATGGTAATAGTAGATTAAAGAAGAGGAAACATCTAAGACAGGGGCGTAACTAAAGGCTCAGTGGCCCTGATGCAGAACGTGAGCTGGGGCCCCCCCTCTATCTGTATATGTACCCGTACCCATACCTAAACCATGCTGCACAGAGACATAACTTGAAGCTTCTGGGCCCCATGGCAAAACCTGTAACAGGGCCCCAAACTATAATGCTTTATTCATAGTACTGGGCTCCCTATATGGAGAAGAGAGGCTTTAAGGGCCCCCTAAGGCTCCTGGGCCCGGGTGCAACTGCATCCCCTGCACCCTCTATAGTTACGCCCCTGATCTAAGGGGTTGTTCAAAATGCAAAACCAGCTTTTTTTCTACTATATATGTGACCCCAAACAAATTTTCATTGTATTTACTGTAGCAAAAATGACCTATTTGGCTGATCAGCACTATCTCTATCCCACTCTGAAGCTGAGTCCGTGTATGTCAACAACTACGTTTATCTCAGGGGGCCTTCCTTTCATTCACATGTACTACACAAGTGCCGATGTAGACTGATGAACATCAGCACAGGCACAGTACATGCGAATGAAAAAAGTAGAATTAAAGTTTGTTTTGGATCTTGGACAAGCACCTTAATCTGGGTTCAAACTCGACAGTCTTTATCACCTCGTTGCCAACTAAAAAAATGCAGCAAATGTTGCTGTTAATATTATTGCATTTTCTTATTTCTTTTGCTTGGGGGTGAAGAAAAACAATTTCACCAAAATTGTTTTGGGGATTTATTTCTACAGCGTTCACCATGTAGTATAATTACAACACAAAATTTATACAGGTTTTATTAAGTTACTAGTTTTATACAATAAAAAAAATATTATTTTTTTTTTGCAAAAAGACTTTGTATGTAATCACATTTCAGGACCAGGGCAATTTTATTTGTCCATCGACGGTATTGCTTTTTGCAGGATGACTTATAGTTTTTTAATGGTACCATTTTCAGGTATGAACAACTTATAGATTTTCTTTTCATTCCTGTTTTGGGGAAGCATTTTTTTTGTTTTGTTTTACGGAATTTACCATGATGGATAAGTCATGGAATATTTAATCGTATGGGTTGTTGTGAATGTGGTGATACCAATGATGTGTAGTTGTTTTATATTCCTTTCTTTCTCTATTTAAAGCAATGTACAAGGGGAAAAAAAACTTTAACATTGTTTTCTTTCTGAAAAAATGTTTAGATGCCGCAGTCAGCAATGACTGCAGACCTGTGGGGTTAAACAGAGTAGAGGAGTGATTAGTTGAGCAAGAACTCATGTTCTCATTCCTCTGGAAAAAAGACCCTCATATGTGACAATTAGGGAGCAAATATGCTCTCTGATTGATAAACAGGGTGGTAACATGAACAACAGTCCATAATTGGCTTTAAAATGTATGTAAAAAGTATGTTGCTGGCACTGATAGAACAGAAGCTACAGCCATTTGAAGTAGCATGAACTCAGATCATCCAAAATGGTCATGTCCTTGTCCTGTAGAACAGGCTTTGCTTATCGTAAATTGTAGTGGAGTGAACATGATCGTATCTCATGTGGAATATGTAGGTGAAACATGGACTAAAAGTAAGAAAGTTTGGAGATCCTTAGCCGAAAAGCATTATAAAACAATACCGAACATAGTTTTTTTTCTTCTATGAAGGAAATAGTGTTGATGTCTCCTTTACTGTTGATGATTATTGGATAAGATGTGATACGAAACAACTTTAGACTTTTTTTTATCACCAGTCACCCAGGGTCAGAACTTCATGATAAGAAACACCCAACTGGAAAAGTGCATCCATGCTGCTGAGGACACCGGCCGTGTATCACTGGTCAAGTGTAAAGTTAGCTCAAATCATCAATACTGGGCCTGGGACCTGGGTGCCAACTCCATCATCAATGTTCATAGTAAGAAGTGCCTAACAGTGATAACATCCCACAACCATCATACCTTAAAGATAGAACCATGTGAGGGGAGAAGGAACCAGGCCTGGATGTGTGACCGGAGGGGTTACCTGACACTCTATGGTCACAACTTACATTTGACTGCCAAGCAAGGGACCAAAAAAGTGTTCATGTCAAGTGGAATGGAGAAGTTCAGCAAATGGAAAACACTGCTAGATTCACCAGTTTGTGGAGAGAGACATGCCCCAAAGAACGTCACACCAACTTCTCATCTCCAGCAAAGTACTAAAGGAGATCCAGAGGAAGTGACAACTGTACCTTATGAAAGTAAGAGAAATGCATTATAGAAGCCATTTCTTGATCTAAACTACATAACTAGTAGTTATAATATACCTACAAAACAAAAATATATTCAATGTTGCAATATTAAACCCTTTGACTACCAATTTGTGTCTTTAACGGGGTTGTTCACTAAGGGTGTATTCAAACCACACTTAAAGGGGTTGTCTTGCGAAATCAAGTGGGGTTATACACTTCTGTATGGCCATATTAATGCACTTTGTAATATACATCGTGCATTAAATATGAGCCATACAGAAGTTATTCACTTACCTGCTCCGTTGCTAGCGTCCCCGTCGCCATGGTTCCGTCTAATTTCGGTGTCTTCTTGCCTTTTTAGACGCGCTTGCGCAGATCCGTCTTCTCCCTTCTTCTCCCTTCGGCTCCGCTCGGCAGCATCGGCGTTTTGGCTCCGCCCCCTTGTACGCATCATCGCGTAGCTCCACCCCCATCACGTGCCTATTCCAGCCAATCAGGAGGCTGGAACCGGCACACGTCATGGGGCGGAGCTACGCGATGACGCGTACAAAGGGGGCGGAGCCAGAACGCCGATGCTGCCGAGCGGAGCCGAAGGGAGAAGAAGGGAGAAGACGGATCTGCGCAAGCGCGTCTAAAAAGGCAAGAAGACACCGAAATTAGACGGAACCATGGCGACGGGGACGCTAGCAACGGAGCAGGTAAGTGAATAACTTCTGTATGGCTCATATTTAATGCACAATGTATATTACAAAGTGCATTAATATGGCCATACAGAAGTGTATAACCCCACTTGATTTCGCGAGACAACCCCTTTAAAGGGCTACTTTGGTGAAAGCACATTTTTCCTTTCCTGCTCCCTCAACTGATTGCCTGTCACACTCTGGAGGTCTCCTCTATATACTTCCGTTATTCCCATGCAGTGCAGCTTCCTGTCTGAAACTTATCAGGCTCCATTTTGATGCTGAGATTTCTACTTTCACATTCATCATTCTGGGCTATCAATCCCATGATGTGTCAGCAGATTAGGAGGTGAGGAGTTGCAGATAGAGAGGAATAACTAGACACAGTAATACTAGCAACTTATATATACTGGGGTATGGCTACATAATTAGTGAAAAAAAATTCAGCATAGTGGCCCTTTAAAGAGTACCTGCACTTTCACTTTGGAGTGCTCCTGTTCTATCGGACATTTTTGGCTCTTTCTGGCAGCTGAAGACAGTCCCATATAGTGCTATTCTGTCCCGTGCCGATATGAAGGAGGATAATAAAGGAGGGGTAGAAAATTAAAAATAGAGGTCCAGTTAATGCAAAATTTTGCAATGTTAGTCCTCTACAGAAGATAAGTGATAATAAGTCTTTGAAGTTGCAAAATAGGGATATGTAAATCTTATTTTTAATTTTTTTTACCATATCACATAATGCATCATTTCCAATTTTTTCAAATCTTTCCTACACTGAGAGGAGTTTAGTTGTCGTATATCTTGGGCCCAGTTGACTCTTTTCTTTTAGGAAATTGTCATTAAGATACAGCTGATATATTTCCTGAAGCAGCAGAAAATGTGTTTGTTGTGTCTGAGCTGGACGTAACTTTAAAAGTATTACACCTATCAGAGTTCTCTGAACTGAGACACTAGACTGGACTAAGAGACTCCAACTGGGTCAGATACCTCTTCAGACCGAGAGTATAACTGGTGTCCTCTGTGAGGTGGAGCCAGAATAAATGTATATGAACTAACATAGATCATAGAATCATAGAGTTGGAAGGGACCTCCAGGGTCATCGGGTCCAACCCCCTGCTCAGAGCAGGATTTACTAAATCATCCCAGACAGATGTCTGTCCAGCCTTTGTTTGAAGACTTCCATTGAAGGAGAACTCCCCACCTCCCATGGCAACACGTTCCACTCATTGATCACCCTCATTGGCAAAGTTTTTTGCTATTATTAAATTTCTGTCTCCTTCGTTTCAGTTTCATCCCATTGCTTTTAGTCCTTCCTTGTGCAAATGAGAATAGGGCTGATCTCTCAGCACTGTGACAGCCCTTTAGATATTTGTAGACAGCTATTAAGGATTCTATCAGCCTTCTTTTTTGCAGGCTAAACATTCCCAGATCCTTTAACTGTTCCTCATAGGACATGATTTGCAGACCGCTTACCATCTTGGTAACTCTTCTCTGACCTTGCTCCAGTTTGTCTATGTCTTTTTTAAATTGGGGTGCCCAGAACTGGAAACAGTTTTCCAGATGAGGTCTGACTAAGGAAGAGTAGAGGGGAATAATTACCCAATGATCAAGGCTCTATGCTTCTCTTAATACATCCCAGAATTGTGTTTGCCATTTTTGCTGCTGCATCACACGGTTGACTCAAGTTCCATCTGTGATCTATTAGTATACCCGTCTTTTTCACATGTGCTGCTGCTTAGCCCAATTCCTCCTATTCTGTATGTGCTTTTTTAAAATTTTTCTTGCCCAGCTGTAGAACCGTACATTTCTCCTTGTTAAATACCATTTTGTTAGTCGCTGCCCACTCTGCAAGCTTGTTTAGCTCTTTTTGAATCCTCTCTACTCTAGTGTTAGCTATCCTTCTTAGTGTCGTTTGCAAATTTGATCAATTTCCTGCCAATTCCCTCATACAGATCATTTATAAAAATGTTGAACAACACTGGGCCTAGGACAGAGCCTTGAGACATTCTTCAACTTGGATGTGCAGCCATTTATGACCACTCTTTGAGTACGATTACTCAGCCAGTTGTGAATCGACCTAACAGTCGCCTCATCAATCCCATATTTGGTCATTTTTTCAATAAGTATAGTATGAGATACTTTGTCAAATGCTTTACTACAGTCAAAATATACTATATCTACTGCATTTCCCTGATCAACCCAGTCGCTGATTCTGTCATAGAAGGAAATTAGATTTGTCTGGCATGATTTGTTTGTAACAAACCCATGCTGGCTCTGGTTAATTACTCCATTCTCATCCAAGTACTTGCATACATGCTGTTTAATAATTTGTTCAAAGATCTTTCCCCTCCCAGCCGACCAATCTATTCATACACCAGCAGAGAAAGGACAATGATCATGCATCAGCGTTAGGATCACATGGACTGGGGCTGATGCTGTGACGTTACCCTGGTCCTACTCCGCCAACATGGCTGGCAAGCCATGGCAGTGTTTGCTACAGTGTGGAAACCATACTGTAACAGAGACTATAGGGAGCACAAGGCTTTTATAATGTACAGCTATAAATATATACATTTAATGAGATGGTTTGTACCCATTGCATTGTGACCGGAGACACTTTTTAAACTCTTCAGGTTAGCAGAATTAAAACTGCTTTTATGTTTTTATATTTTAAAAGCAAAATCCAGCAACATCACAGATGGAATAAAATCTTCTCCTCCTCTGCCATACATGAGCGAGAGGACCATAACGACAGAGATTCCTGGACATGCTTACACCACAGACACTGGTGAGTCCATTGGATTTATAACTTTTATTTTGACATTTATTTTCTATACATGGAAACTGTTGATTGCCTTTATCATGGAATAAAGAGATTGTTCCACTTCTAGCTGTCTTGCTACAGGAAGCAGACAGCTCCGTACAGTGTGCAATGGCCAAGGTTGGTACTACAGGGTGACTCCCATTCACTGCAATAGGACTCAGCCTGTAGCACCAACCAGCCATTATACACTGTATGGAGCTGTCTGCTTCCTGTAGCAAGACAGCTAGAAGTGAAACAACTCCTACTCTAACACTAGGCTCTAGATTACACAATACGTCAGGACAATGGGTAGGCAGTGTAAGGAAGCCTGCTCGGATGCTATTGTTGGAAGCATAATTTAAGGGTTTGAAAAAGAGATTCTATTACCTACTTTTAGCACTACAAGCTAAGCTTATAGGCCAAAAATAGGTATCCCATCGTAAGTATAACAGTCATATCCCTACCCTCAGTGGGTCACCTACTTTTAGCCCATAAGCTTAGCTTACAGTGCTAAAATTAGGTGACAGAGTCTCTTTAAATTTCTTTGTATTACCAATTTAATATTGATTCTTTGTACAACATATTACTAGTGATTATTATAAATTGGAATGCTGGCGAGGAGGGGAACAGGGTGTAATGAAATAAATGATTGTCCATCTGACAACTATCATGCTAAACCTCATGGTCAAAGGATAGAGATGGGGCCCATTTTTAAAACCCAGCTTAAGGCAACTTGTGCGCTTGTCCCGACCCTAATCACATAGGAGGTGGCCCTGAAACTGGAACTGCCACTTATAGTATGCCCTGAAAGAATGGATCTGAGCCTGAGCCTATGCATCCAAAAACAGGTCTCAAAATTGTACTTGAGCTAATCAGGCTACAATCTACAGTATTTGAGGTAGACTGAAGGGCTTGGAGAGTAGCAGAAATGTCATGCTTAATGTCCACATAAATTAATCACATGTTGGAATCATATGCGGTTCTACCCATTAATACTTCTACAGGTGATGAGCAATTTGTCAGCTCTTGGGATAGGTTGACTGAAAGGATCTATGTCCTGGAGGAGGATGGTGAGTAATGTTCTGGAGTAATTGTATACTGACGAACCCTTATTCCCTATGAAAATACGAAAATGTCTGCTGCATTCCAAGAGCCATAAGCTCTTTATTTTTCTGTTGACGGTTTTATTGACACCATTTTGGAGTGCATAGAATTTATTAATTTTTACATTTTTTTGAGAGGGGAATGCTAAAAAAAATGCAATACTACATCATTTTTTACTATTCTCTTTACTCCACACAGAATGTTAACTTTATTATATGTATTTTTTTAATAAAAACTAAATAGAGATGAGCGAGCGTACTCATCCGAGCTTGATGCTCGTTCGAGTATTAGGGTGTTCGAGATGCTCGTTACTCGAGACGAGCACCACGCGGTGCTCGACTCCATTACATTTCCTTCCCTGAGAAATTTGCATGCTTTTCTGGCCAATAGAAACACAGGGAAGGCATTACAACTTCCTCCTGTGACATTCCAGCCTTATCCCACCCCCCTGCAGTGAGTGGCTGGGGAGATCAGATGACACCCGAGTATTTAAATCTGCCCCGCCCGCGGCTCGCCACAGATGCATGCTGACAGAGATCAGGGAAAGTGCTGTCTTGCTGTAGCTGCTATAGGGAGAGTGTTAGGTATTATATTCGTCTTCAAGAACCCCAGCGGTCCTTCTTAGGGCCACATCTGACCGTGTGCAGTACTGTTGAGGCTGCTTTTAGCAGTGTTGCACATTTTTTTTCTGTATATCGGGCGTGCAGACCATAGCATCCTCAGTCTGCAGTCATTTTACAGAATATAGGGGCAGTACTGGTGAGGCAGGGAAAGAGGTATGCTGGCTATATAAGCAGTGGGCTTTTTCCCAAAAAGTGTAAAAATATACTATATTTGGCCTGCCTGTCACTGCTGCGGGTAGTAGTCGCTGATTAATACCCAGCCTTGCGCATAATTGTTTCCTGGCTCTGCTGTGCGTTCCGTACGCGAAGTCAGCCTCCAACAGGGAAATCGAAATACAGTGTATATCAGAGGCAGTGGGCTTTTTCTCAAAAAGTGTAAAAATATACTATATTTGGCCTGCCTGTCACTGTCTTCAGTTTACTGCGTCTCTGCTGGGGGTAGTAGTCGCTGATTAATACCCAGCCTTGCGCATAATTGTTTCCTGGCTCTGTTGTGCAATCTGTACGCGAAGTCAGCCTCCAACAGGGAAATCGAAATACAGTGTATATCAGAGGCAGTAGGCTTTTTCCCAAAAAGTTTAAAAATTTACTATATTTGGCCTGCCTGTCACTGTCTTCAGTTTACTGCGTCTCTGCTGGGGAGAGTAGTCGGTGATTAATACCCATCCTTGCGCATAATTGTTTCCTGGCTCTGCTGTGCGTTCCGTACACGAAGTCAGCCTCCAACAGGGAAATCGAAATACAGTGTATATCAAAGGCAGTGGGCTTTTCCCCAAAAAGTGTAAAAATATACTATATTTGGCCTGCTTGTCACTGTCTTCAGTTTACTGCGTCCCTGCTGGGGGTACTAGTCGCTGATTAATACCCAGCCTTTCGCATAATTGTTTCCTGGCTCTGCTGTGCATTCCGTATGCGAAGTCATCCTCCAACCACAGGCCAATAAGCGGCACATTTAATTACAGTGTTCTGTTTCTGCTCTACTCGTAATACACCATGCTGAGGGGTAGGGGTAGGCCTAGAGGACGTGGATGGGGGCTAGGACGCGGAGGCCCAAGTCAGGGTGTGGGCACAGGCCGAGCTCCTGATCCAGGTGTATCGCAGCCGACTGCTGCGGGATTAGGAGAGAGGCATGTTTCTGGGGTCCCCAGATTCATCTCACAATTAATGGGTCCACGCGGTAGACCTTTATTAGAAACTGAGCAGTGTGAGCAGGTCCTGTCGTGGATGGCAGAAAGTGCATCCAGCAATCAATCGACCACCCAGAGTTCTGCGCCGTCCACTGCTGCAACTCTGAATCCTCTGGCTGCTGCTCCTCCTTCCTCCCAGCCTCCTCACTCCATTACAATGACACATTCTGAGGAGCAGGCAGACTCCCAGGAACTGTTCTCGGGCCCCTGCCCATAATAGGCAGCAATGGTTCCTCTCCCACCGGAGGAGTTTGTCGTGACCGATGCCCAACCTTTGGAAAGTTCCCGGGGTCCGGGGGATGAGGCTGGGGACTTCCGGCAACTGTCTCAAGACCTTTCAGTGGGTGAGGAGGACGATGAGACACAGTTGTCTATCAGTGAGGTAGTAGTAAGGGCAGTAAGTCCGAGGGAGGAGCGCACAGAGGATTCGGAGGAAGAGCAGCTGGACGATGAGGTGACTGACCCCACCTGGTTTGCTAAGCCTACTGAGGACAGTTCTTCAGAGAGGGAGGCATGTACAGCAGCAGGGCAGGTTGGAAGAGGCAGTGCGGTGGCCAGGAGTAGAGGCAGGGCCAGACCGAATAATCCACCAACTGTTTCCCAAAGCGCCCCCTCACGCCATGCCACCCTACAGAGGCCGAGGTGCTCAAAGGTCTGGCAGCTTTTCACTGAGAGTGCAGACGACCGACGAACTGTGGTGTGCAAGGTTTGTTGCGTCAAGATCAGCCGGGGAGCCACCACCAACAGCCTCACCACCATCAGCATGCGCAGGCATATGATGGCCAAGCACCCCACAAGGTGGGACGAAGGCCATTCACCGCCTCCGGTTTGCACCACTGCCTCTCCCCCTGTGCCCCAACCTGCCACTGAGATACAACCCCCTCTCAGGACACAGGCACGACCGTCTCCCGGCCTGCACCCACACCCTCACCTCCGCTGTCCTCGGCCCCATCCAGCAATGTCTCTCAGCGCAGCGTCCAGCCATCGCTAGCGCAACTGTTTGAGCGCAAGTATGCCGTCACGCACCCGCACGCTCAAGCGTTAAACGTGCACATAGCCAAATTGATCAGCCTGGAGATGCTGCCGTATAGGCTTGTGGAAATGGAGGCTTTCAAAAACATGATGGTGGCGGCGGCCCCACGCTACTCGGTTCCCAGTCGCCACTACTTTTCCCGATGTGCCGTCCCAGCCCTGCACGACCACGTCTCCCGCAACATTGTACGCGCCCCCACCAACGCGGTTACTGCCAAGGTCCACTTAACAACAGACACGTGGACAAGCACAGGCGGGCAGGGCCACTATATCTCCCTGACAGCACATTGGGTGAATTTAGTGGAGGCTGGGACCGAGTCAGAGCCTGGGACCGCTTACGTCCTACCCACCCCCAGAATTGCAGGCCCCAGCTCGGTGCTGGTATCTGCGGCGGTGTATGTTCCCTCCACTAAACCACCCTCCTCCTCCTCCTCCTATGCAACCTCTGTCTCGCAATCAAGATGTGTCAGCAGCAGCACGTCGCCAGCAGTCGGTGTCGCGCGGCGTGGCAGCACAGCGGTGGGCAAGCGACAGCAGGCCGTGCTGAAACTACTCAGCTTAGGAGAGAAGAGGCACATGGCCCACAAACTGCTGCAGGGTCTGACAGAGCAGACCGACCGCTGGCTTTCGCCGCTGAGCCTCCAACCGGGCATGGTCGTGTGTGACAACGGCCGTAACCTGGTGGCGGCTCTGCAGCTCGGCAGCCTTACGCACGTGCCATGCCTGGCCCACGTCTTTAATTTGGTGGTCCAGCGGTTTCTGAAAAGCTACCCACGCTTGTCAGACCTGCTCGGAAAGGTGCGCCGGCTCAGCGCACATTTCCGCAAGTCCAACACGGACGCTGCCACCCTGCGGACCCTGCAACATCGATTTAATCTGCCAGTGCACCGACTGCTGTGCGACGTGCCCACACGGTGGAACTCTATGCTCCACATGTTGGCCAGGCTCTATGAGCAGCGTAGAGCTATAGTGGAATACCAACTCCAACATGGGCGGCGTAGTGGGAGTCAGCCTCCTCAATTCTTTACAGAAGAGGGGGCCTGGTTGGCAGACATCTGCCAGATCCTTGGAAACTTTGAGGAGTCTACCCAGATGGTGAGCGGCGATGCTGCAATCATTAGCATCACCATTCCTCTGCTATGCCTCTTGAGAAGTTCCCTGCAAAGCATAAAGGCAGATGCTTTGCGCTCGGAAACGGAGGCGGGGGAAGACAGTATGTCGTTGGATAGTCAGAGCACCCTCATGTCTATATCTCAGCGCGTTGAGGAGGAGGAGGGGGAGGAGCATGAGGAGGAGGGGGAAGAGACAGCTTGGCCCAATGCTGAGGGTACCCATGCTGCTTACCTGTCATCCTTTCAGCGTGTATGGCCTGAGGGGGAGGATCCTGAAAGTGATCTTCCTAGTGAGGACAGCCATGTGTTGCGTACAGGTACCCTGGCACACATGGCGGACTTCATGTTAGGATGCCTTTCTCGTGACCCTCGCGTTACACGCATTCTGGCCACTACGGATTACTGGGTGTACACACTGCTCGACCCACGGTATAAGGAGAACCTTTCCTCTCTCATACCCGAAGAGGAAAGGGGTTTGAGAGTGATGCTATACCACAGGACCCTGGCGGACAAACTGATGGTAAAATTGCCATCCAACAGCGCTAGTGGCAGAAGGCGCAGTTCCGAGGGCCAGGTAGCAGGGGAGGCGCGGAGATCAGGCAGCATGTACAGCACAGGCAGGGGAACACTGTCCAAGGCCTTTGACAGCTTTATGGCTCCCAGCAAGACTGTGTCACTGCTCCCCAGTCAAGGCTGAGTCGGCGGGAGCACTGTAAAAGGATGGTGAGGGAGTACGTAGCTGATCGCACGACCGTCCTCCGTGACGCCTCTGCCCCCTACAACTACTTGGTGTCGAAGCTAGACACGTGGCCTGAACTCGCGCTGTATGCCCTGGAGGTGCTTGCTTGTCCTGCGGCTAGCGTCTTGTCAGAGAGGGTGTTTAGTGCGGCTGGGGGAATCATCACGGATAAGCGTAGCTGCCTGTCAACTGGATTCCCCCAGACTTCTCTTCTCCACCAGCGGACAGCAGCGGTACCTAAACAATACATAGGCTGCACCCGCGGATGGAAGCATCGTTCTCTATCACCATAAAAAACAGGGACCTTTTAGCTTCATCAATCTGTGTATTATATTCATCCTCCTCCTCCTGAAACCTCACGTAATCACACCGAACGGGCAATTTTTCTTAGGCCCACAAGGCTCAGTCATATGACTTTTGTAAACAATGTTTATACGTTTCAATTCTCATTAAAGCGTTGAAACTTGCACCTGAACCAATTTTTATTTTAACTGGGCTGCCTCCAGGCCTAGTTACAAATTAAGCCACAGTAACCAAAGCGATTAATGGGTTTCACCTGCCCTCTTGGTTGGGCATGGGCAATTTTTCTGATGTACATTTGTACTGTTGGTACACCAATTTTTGGGGGCCCTCGCCTACAGTGTAATCCTAGTAATTTTTATGGGCTTCACCTGCACTCATGGTACAGCAAGGTGTGTGGGGTTGGCCTACACTTTTGCTACATAAATGTAACTGGGGCCTTGTCTATACTGCAACTACTGAAATGTGAAAGAGATTGTTATCTCCCTAAACTGCTGCAACAGGAATGTTACTGTGGCCTGTCTTGACTGCTACTACTACTGAAATGGAACTAATACTGTGCTCCCCCTATACTGCTGCTTCGGAATTGTTACTGGGGCCTGTCATGAGTGCTACTATTACTGAAATGGAACTAAGACTGCGCTCCCCCTATACTGCTGCTTCGGAATTGTTACTGGAGCCTGTCTGGACTGCTACTACTACTGAAATGGAACTAATACTGTGCTCCCCCTGTAATGCTGCTAGTGATATGTTACTGGGGCCTGTCCCTAATGCCACCGCTGAAATGTTACTAATTCTGGGCTCTGCCTATACCGCTGCTAATGCTATGTCACTGGGGTGTGGAAATGGAGGCTTCCCAAAGACATGATGGCGGCGAGGCCATTTCCCACCAACGCGGTTACTGTTAAGGTGCATATAACCACGGACACGTGGAGAGGATACGTAGTGCCTCAAAAACATCCCCCTCCTCCTCCAACAATGAAAGCATTCTTGGCAAATACCTTTGCATTGGTCCCTCTGGTGGCAGTCCAAGAATTTCACCTTTAACGACACAAGAGAGCACCACCACCATCCCCCTGCACGGCCCACTTAATCCTGGCCACATTCCAAAAACCAACTAAATAAAACCGCGCTACTAGGTCCGCAGTCGCCACCACATTCCCACCAACAAGGTTACTGTTAAGGTACATATTACCAGTCTGACTGGGGCATGCACTGTGGGCCGAAGCCCACCTGTATTGTATCTGACGTTAGCTCTGCTGAGCAGGGCACTGCAATGGGATACATTTATGTACCGCCGGTGGGTTCCAGGGAGCCACCCATGCTTTGGGTCCACACGGACTTCACATTAGGGATTTGTACCTGCCTGTGTCTATGTATTAAAAACCCTGGTCAGACTGGGGCATGCAGTGTGGGCCGAAGCCCACCTGCATTTAATCTGACGTTACCTCAGCTGTGCTGGGCAATGCAATGGGATTTATTTATGTAACGCCGGTGGCTTCCTGGGACCCACCCATGCTGTCGGTCCACACGGAGTTGTACCTGCCTGTGTCTACTTATAAAGAACCCCGGTCGGACTGGGGCATGCAGTGTGGAACAAAGCCCAGCTGTATTTAATCTGACGTTAGCTCTACTATCTGGGGCACTGCATTGGGACAAACTACAGGATCAATACAGCGCTAATGAGACGTGCACAGCTACGCTAGCATTGGAGTCCGCTGTAGGCACGCGATTGCTGAGGGTTTGTGCAGAGGCCTATGTCCTGGGTGCAGTGGAAGTCCGCTTCCAGCCTAGGATTGCTGAATCTGTGGGCCGAGGCCTATGCCGTGGGCACGGTGCAAGTCTGCCATGTTTGGCCGCTCAGATCAATTTTTTGTTCATGTCTTGGGTTTCCTAGGACCCACCTATGCTGTTGGTGCAAACTTAGTTCCCATTGAGGTGTTTGACCTGTCTGGCACAAAGGCACTGACTGACTTGGGTAGGGGGCAAAGCGCTGACGGCTTTCCCCTTGCAGTGTGGATTGAGCTATGCGACACCTTGACAGAATGAATACTGTGTGGCACATGGATTCCCCATTGCTATGCCCATGTTTGCAGCTCCTGACGGAGGTGGCACAGGATTGGAGTTCTCATTGCTTCTGTACAGCATTGTGGGCTATCGCCCCGTCCCTTTTAAAGAGGGTCGCTGCCTGGCCCTGCCAACCCTCTGCAGTGTGTGCCTCCGGTTCCTCCTCATGGCAGACGCACTTATAAACAGACATGAGGGTGGTGTGGCTGTGAGGCCAGCGTGTGGCATGAGGGCAGCTGAAGGCAGCGCAGGGACACTTTGGTGTGCGCTGTGGACACTGGGTCGTGCGGGGGGGTTGGGCAGCATGTAACCCAGGAGAAGTGGCAGCGGAGTGTCATGCAGGCAGTGATTGTGCTTGGTTGGAGGTAGTGTGGTGCTTAGCTAAGGTATGCCTTGCTAATGAGGGTTTTTCAGAAGTAAAAATTGTTGGGAGGAGGGGGGGCCCACTCTTGCCGCTATTGTGGCTTAATAGTGGGACCTGGGAACTTGAGATGCAGCCCAACATGTAGCCCCTCGCCTGCCCTATCCGTTTCTGTGTCGTTCCCATCACTTTCTTGAATTTCCCAGATTTTCACAAATGAAAACCTTAGCAAGCATCGGCGATATACAAAAATGCTCGAGTCGCCCATTGACTGCAATGGGGTTCGTTACTCGAAACGAACCCTCGAGCATCGCGGAAAGTTCGACTCGAGTAACGAGCACCCGAGCATTTTGGTGCTCGCTTATCTCTAAAACTAATGTTTTTAAGAAGAAAGAGGTTTATTTATTATTTTTTAGGAGGATGATTTTTTTGCTAACTTTATTAAACTTAATTTTACTGATTATTATCAGGCTACAACAGGGGATTTGAAGCTGTGAGAATATGCTTATATAATTCTGTAAAATACACAGTGGTTTCATGGTAACATCATACCTACCATTTTAGGGCTCATTCAGACGAGTGTGTTTATGTGCGTACATAGGTGCAAACAAAACCAGGCGTCTATTTGAACCCTGTGTTTTTCTATGATGTGTTCACGTGTCCGTGTTTTACAGGCATGCAAACGCACGCACCTGTAAAACATAGCAGATGCGTGCACTGCATAGGTCGGTGGTGCGTGTAAATATTCTCCGTGGGGAGTCCCCTTGTCGCTGAACACTGTGACAGCACTATCACAGTGTTCAGTGTTGATAGCACTCCCCGTGGGGAGTAAAGAATCCCCTGCCACAGCTGTCACTGCTGTGACAGAGGATAGCGATGTTCTCCCATAGCTTTCAATGTAGCTGCCGCTGCTGCCGGTGTTCCCATTGAAAGCAATGGGCTGCCGGCAACCCCTGTAGTGATTTTTGGGGAAGGGCTTTAAATATAAGCTCTTCCCTGAAAATCATGCCTGGCATATGTAAAAAAAATTAAAAAATATATACTCACCTCTCCACTGCTGTGGGGCTCAGGCGCGTCTAGCCGCTTGTCTCCTTGCACTGCTCTGAAGCTGTTTCAGCAGACGGAGATTTAAAATCCCTGCATGCTGAAAGGGCTGTGTCTGGTTGGCTGAGCGATCAGCCAATCACAGGCAGCGCTCTGCCATTCATTAAATGACAGCTGAGCGCTGCCTGTGATTGGTCACAGCACTCAGCCAATCACAGGCAGCGCTCGGCAGTTCATTGAATGACAGCTGAACGCTGCCTGTGATTGGTCACAACACTCAGCCAATCACAGGCAGCGCTTGGCCATTCATTGAATTCATTGAACTTTTGAAGGTGGATCTCTCAAGAAAAATACAGAAGGGGATTTTTGGAATGAATAACATTTTTCAATGAACAACTGATGGAGTAGTCTATGAACCTGAGACCAGAGCAGGGACACCTCTGGGCAAGTCCTCCAGATATGTAACTGAGATCCAATCTCTGAACAACCCCTGAAGCAGAAGGGCAAAGAGGATGGATAGAACTGGTTAATTCTAGCAGGCACCATATGTGTACAGTGTAAGCTTTTTATAGAGGTTTCCATAAGAGTCATGTTGTTGCTTCCCTTAGAGATGGTTTCAAAACAATGGTGCCATCTGTCCTCAGACAAACTAATTTGTAAAACCGACTCCCAACTTCTCATGAAAGGGAGTTTGCCCTCTACTGTTGGATTATTTAATATACTATAGAGCACAAAGAGATTTCCCTTCCTTAGAGGATCATGAAGGCAAAGACTTTCGAACATCGTCATAATTGGGAGAACAGGTGGTAGGTTCAATGTTCTTATGAAATGGAAAACTTGATTAACTCTAAAATTTTCAGCTTTTGGGGGATTATATTTGGTTTGAAATTGTGCCAATGTTAATAGTGTGGATCCAGTTGTGAAGTTACAAAGTTTTTTCACTTCATTATTTTTCCACCATTGAAAATGAACTAGATCAAGACTAGGTGGGAATCTCACATTTGGGATTAAGGGAAGTAGTACTGAGGGCTTTGTGGTAAGATTATATTTGTAGCCGATGTTTCTCCATATTTACATAGAGTAATATAAGAGTGGGATAGTATTTCCCAGATTGGATATCTAAGGGCTATCTGACCACATCAGATTTGAGAATGAGTTGGGAGTTAGTCTGGCTGCCTCTATGTCAACCGACAACGGAGCTTCAGATCCCCCCAAAGTCTCTATCCATTGGGCTATTCTGCTCGCTGTATAATATTTCATTAAGTTAGGGACTGAGAGTCCTCCTTTTTTTCTGTGGTAATGCATTATATTTAGAGATGAGCGAGCACCAAAATGCTCGGGTGCTCGTTATTCGGGACGAACTTTTCGCGATGCTCGAGGGTTCGTTTCGAGTAACGAACCCCATTGAAGTCAATGGGCGACCCGAGCATTTTTGTATTTCGCCGATGCTCGCAAGGTTTCCTTGTGTGAAAATCTGGGCAATTCAAGAAAGTGATGGGAACGACACAGCAACGGATAGGGCAGGCGAGGGGCTACATGTTGGGCTGCATCTCAAGTTCACAGGTCCCACTATTAAGCCACAATAGCGGCAAGAGTGGGCCCCCCCCCTCCCAAAAACTTTTACTTCTGAAAAGCCCTCATTAGCATGGCATACCTTAGCTAAGCACCACACTACCTCCAACAAAGCACAATCACTGCCTGCATGACACTCCACTGCCACTTCTCCTGGGTTACACGCTGCCCCACCCCCCCCCCCCTCCCCCCCACAGCGCACACCAAGGTGTCCCTGCGCAGCCTTCAGCTGCCCTCATGCCACACCACCCTCATGTCTATTTAGAAGTGCGTCTGCCATGACGAGGAACCGCAGGCACACACTGCAGAGGGTTGGCACGGCTAGGCAGTGACCCTCTTTAAAAGGGGCGGGGCGATAGCCCACAATGCTGTACAGAAGCAATGAGAAATAGAATCCTGTGCCACCGCCATCAGGAGCTGCACACGTGGGCATAGCAATGGGGAACCTATGTGCCACACACTATTCATTCTGTCAAGGTGTCTGCATGCCCCAGTCAGACTGCGGTTTTTAATTCATAGACACAGGCAGGTACAACTCCCTATTGTGAAGTCCCTGTCGACCCCCAGCATGGGTGGCTCCCTGGAACCCACCGGCGGTACATAAAAATATCCCATTGCATTGCCCAACACAGCTGAGGTAGTAATGTCGTGCTTAATGCAGGTGGGCTTCGGCCCACACTGCATGCCCCAGTCTGACTGGGGTTCTTTACAAGTGGAAACAGATGCATTCATAATTCCCTGTGGACGCACAGCATGGGTGGGTGCCAGGAAGCCACCGGCGGTACATAGAAATATCCCATTGCATTGCCCAACACAGCTGAGGTAGTAAAGTCGTGCTTAATGCAGGTGGGCTTCGGCCCACACTGCATGCCCCAGTCAGACTGGGGTTCTTTACAAGTGGACACATGTAGTAAAAACTCCGTGTGCACCTACAGCATGGGTGGCTCCCTGGAACCCACCGGCGGTACATAGAAATATCCCATTGCATTGCCCAACACAGCTGAGGTAGTAATGTCGTGCTTAATGCAGGTGGGCTTCGGCCCACACTGCATGCCCCAGTCTGACTGGGGTTCTTTACAAGTGGAAACAGATGCATTTATAATTCCCTGTGGACCCACAGCATGGGTGGGTGCCAGGAAGCCACCGGCGGTACATGGAAATATCCCATTGCATTGCCCAACACAGCTGAGGTAGTAATGTCGTGCTTAATGCAGGTGGGCTTCGGCCCACACTGCATGCCCCAGTCAGACTGGGGTTCTTTACAAGTGGACACATGTAGTAAAAACTCCCTGTGCACCTACAGCTTGGGTGGCTCCCTGGAACCCACCGGCGGTACATAGAAATATCCCATTGCATTGCCCAACACAGCTGAGGTAGTAATGTCGTGCTTAATGCAGGTGGGCTTCGGCCCACACTGCATGCCCCAGTCTGACTGGGGTTCTTTACAAGTGGAAACAGATGCATTTATAATTCCCTGTGGACCCACAGCATGGGTGGGTGCCAGGAAGCCACCGGCGGTACATAGAAATATCCCATTGCATTGCCCAACACAGCTGAGGTAGTAATGTCGTGCTTAATGCAGGTGGGCTAAAAATTTATTTGATTACACTGTAGGCGAGGGCCCACAAAAATTGCTGTATCAACAGTACTAATGTACCTGAAAAAAATTGGCCATGGCCAACCAAGAGGGCAGGTGAAACCCATTAATCGCTTTGGTTAATGTAATGTGGCTTAAGTGGTAACTAGGCCTGGAGGCAGCCCAGTTTAACGAAAAATTGGTTCAAGTTAAAGTTCCAACGCTTTTCAGAGCATTGAAACATCTAAAAATTGTTTAGAAAAATTATGAGTGAGCCTTGTGGCCCTAAGAAAAATTGCCCGTTCAGCGTGATTACGTGAGGTTTCAGGAGGAGGAGCAGGAGGAGGAGGAGGAGGAATATTAGACACAGATTGATGAAGCAGAAATGTCCCCGTTTTGGATGGTGAGAGAGAACGTAGCTTCCATCTGCGGGTGCAGCCTACGTATTGCTTACGTATCACTGCTGTCCGCTGGTGGAGAAGAGAAGTCTGGGGAAATCCAGGCTTTGTTCATCTTGATGAGTGTAAGCCTGTCGGCACTGTCGGTTGACACGCGGGTACGCTTATCTGTGATGATTCCCCCAGCCGCACTAAACACCCTCTCCGACAAGACGCTAGCCGCAGGACAAGCAAGCACCTCCAGGGCATACAGCGCTAGTTCAGGCCACGTGTCCAGCTTCGACACCCAGTAGTTGTAGGGGGCAGAGGCGTCACCGAGGATGGTCGTGCGATCAGCTACGTACTCCCTCACCATCCTTTTACAGTGCTCCCGCCGACTCAGCCTTGACTGGAGAGCGGTGACACAGTCTTGCTGGGGAGCCATAAAGCTGGCCAGGCCCTTAAAGACTGTTGCACTGTCTGGGCTGTACATGCTGCTCGATCTACGCACCTCCCCTGCTACATGGCCCTCGGAACTGCGCCTTCTGCCACTAGCGCTGTCAGATGGGAATTTTACCATCAGCTTGTCCGCCAGGGTCCTGTGGTATAGCAACACTCTCGAACCCCTTTCCTCTTCAGGAATGAGACTGGGAAGTTTCTCCTTATAGCGTGGGTCAAACAGTGTGTACACCCAGTAATCCGTAGTGGCCAGAATGCGTTGAATGCGAGGGTCACGAGAAAGGCATCCTAACATGAAGTCAGCCATGTGTGCCAGGGTACCTGTACGCAACACATGGCTGTCCGCACTAGGAAGATCACTTTCAGGATCCTCCTCCTCCTCCTCAGGCCATACACGCTGAAATGATGACAGGCAACCAGCATGGGTACCGTCAGCAGTGGGCCAAGCTGTCTCTTCCCCCTCCTCCTCATCCTCCTCCTCCTCCTCCTGAACGCGCTGAGATATAGACAGGAGGGTGCTCTGACTATCCAGCGACATACTGTCTTCCCCCGGCTCTGTTTCCGAGCGCAAAGCGGCTGCCTTTATGGTTTGCAGGGAACTTCTCAAGATGCATAGCAGAGGAATGGTGACGCTAATGATTGCAGCATCGCCGCTCACCACCTGGGTAGACTGATCAAAGTTTCGAAGGACCTGGCAGATGTCTGCCAACCAGGCCCACTCTTCTGAAAAGAATTGAGGAGGCTGACTCCCACTGCGCCGCCCATGTTGGAGTTGGTATTCCACTATAGCTCTACGCTGCTCATAGAGCCTAGCCAACATGTGGAGCGTAGAGTTCCACCGTGTGGGCACGTCGCACAGCAGTCGGTGCACTGGCAGATTAAAGCGATGTTGCAGGGTGCGCAGGGTGGCAGCGTCCGTGTTGGACTTGCGGAAATGTGCGCTGCGTGGGTAGCTTTTCAGAAAGCGCTGAACCACCAAATTAAAGACGTGGGCCAGGCATGGCACGTGCGTGAGGCTGCCGAGCTGCAGAGCCGCCACCAGGTTACGGCCGTTGTCACACACGACCATGCCCGGTTGGAGGCTCAGCGGCGCAAGCCAACGGTCGGTCTGCTCTGTCAGACCCTGCAGCAGTTCGTGGGCCGTGTGCCTCCTATCTCCTAAGCTGAGTAGTTTCAGCACGGCCTGCTGACGCTTGCCCACCGCTGTGCTGCCACGCCGCGCGACACCGACTGCTGGCGACGTCCTGCTGCTGACACATCTAGATTGCGAGACAGAGGTTGAGGAGGAGGAGGAGGAGGGTGGTTTAGTGGACGAGGCATACACCGCCGCAGATACCACCACCGAGCTGGGGCCCGCAATTCTGGGGGTGGGTAGGACGTGAGCGGTCCCGGGCTCTGACTCTGTCCCAGCCTCCACTAAATTCACCCAATGTGCCGTCAGGGAGATGTAGTGGCCCTGCCCGCCTGTGCTTGTCCACGTGTCCGTAGTTAAGTGGACCTTGCCACTAACCGCATTGGTGAGGGCGCGTACAATGTTGCGGGAGACGTGGTCGTGCAGGGCTGGGACGGCACATCGGGAAAAGTAGTGGCGACTGGGAACTGAGTAGCGCGGGGCCGCCGCCGCCATCATAGCTTTGAAGGACTCCGTTTCCACAACCCTATACGGCAGCATCTCAAGGCTGATCAATTTGGCTATGTGGACGGTTAACGATTGAGCGTGCAGGTGCGTGGCGGCGTACTTGCGCTTGCGCTCCAACACTTGCGCTAGCGACGGCTGGACTGTGCGGTGCGAGACATTGGTGGATGGGGCCGAGGACAGCGGAGGTGAGGGTGTGGGTGCAGGCCATGAGACGGTTGTGCCTGTGTCCTGAGAGGGAGGTTGTATCTCAGTGGCAGGTTGGGGCACAGGGGGAGAGGCAGCGGTGCAAACCGGAGGCGGTGAACGGCCTTCGTCCCACCTTGTGGGGTGCTTGGCCATCATATGTCTGCGCATGCTAGTGGTGGTGGCTCCCCGGCTGATCTTGGCGCGACAAAGGTTGCACACCACTGTTCGTCGGTCGTCAGGCGTCTCTGTGAAAAACTGCCAGACCTTAGAGCACCTCGGCCTCTGCAGGGTGGCATGGCGCGAGGGTGTGCTTTGGGAAACACTTGGTGGATTATTCGGTCTGGCCCTGCCTCTACCCCTGGCCACCGCACTGCCTCTTGCAACCTGCCCTGCTGATGCCCTTGCCTCCCCCTCTGAAGACCTGTCCTGAGTAGGCGTTGCACACCAGGTGGGGTCAGTCACCTCATCGTCCTGCTGCTCTTCCTCCGAATCCTCTGTGCGCTGCTCCCTTGGACTTACTGCCCTTACTATAACCTCACTGCAAGACAACTGTGTCTCATCGTCATCGTCCTCCTCACCCACAGAAACTTCTTGAGACAGTTGGCGTAAGTCCCCAGCCTCTTCCCCCGGACCCCGGGAACTTTCGAATGGTTGGGCATCAGTGACGATAAACTCCTCTGGTGGGAGAGGAACCGCTGCTGCCCAATCTAAGCAGGGGCCCGAGAACAGTTCCTGGGAGTGTTCCCGCTCCTGAGCAGGTGTCATTGTAATGGAGTGAGGAGGCTGGGAGGAAGGAGGAGCAGCAGACAGAGGATTCGGATTTGCAGCACTGGACGGCGCAGAACTGTGGGTGGATGATAGCTTGCTCGAAGCACTTTCTGCCATCCAGGACAGGACCTGCTCACACTGCTCATTTTCTAATAAAGGTCTCCCGCGTGGACCCATTAATTGGGCGATGAATGTGGGGACGCCAGAAACGTGCCTCTCTCCTAATCGCGCAGCAGTCGGCTGCGACACACCTGGATCAGGAGCTCGGCCTGTGCCCACACCCTCACTTGGCCCTCCGCGTCCTCGGCCACGTCCACGTCCTCTAGGCTTACCCCTACCCCTCAGCATGCTGTATTACCAGTGATTTGATTTCCCAGGCAGGAAATAAATTGGTGCAAGCCTGCAGGCCAAATATAATGTTTTCGCTTTTTTGCAAACGGAAGACCCCACTGCGTGTATTCAATGAACAAGAAGTTTAATATCTGTGGTGTGGCCCTCAAAAAGTGTCACACAAGTATAGTGTAGCAGAGTTATTAACTCTAGCAGAGCAGGTATTTGCCAGTCAGGATACACAATGGCGCTAGGCTGCAGTAAAGCGTAGCTGGTTGCGTCAGATTTTTGTACGTTGTACACGCAGCACACACGTACACGCAGACCTTAGGACTGACACAGGCAGGCCAAATATAATTTTTTTCCTTTTTAGCTTAGGGAAGACCCTACTGCGTGTATTCAATGAACAAGAAGTTTAATATCTGTGGTGTGGCCCTCAAAAAGTGTCACACAAGTATAGTGTAGCAGAGTTATTAACTCTAGCAGAGCAGGTATTTGCCAGTCAGGATACACAATGGCGCTAGGCTGCAGTAAAGCGTAGCTGGTTGCGTCAGATTTTTGTACGTTGTACACGCAGCACACACGTACACGCAGACCTTAGGACTGACACAGGCAGGCCAAATATAATTTTTTTCCTTTTTAGCTTAGGGAAGACCCTACTGCGTATATTCAATGAACAAGAAGTTTAATATCTGTGGTGTGGCCCTCAAAAAGTGTCACACAAGTATAGTGTAGCAGAGTTATTAACTCTAGCAGAGCAGGTATTTGCCAGTCAGGATACACAATGGCGCTAGGCTGCAGTAAAGCGTAGCTGGTTGCGTCAGATTTTTGTACGTTGTACACGCAGCACACACGTACACGCAGACCTTAGGACTGACACAGGCAGGCCAAATATAATTTTTTTCCTTTTTAGCTTAGGGAAGACCCTACTGCGTGTATTCAATGAACAAGAAGTTTAATATCTGTGGTGTGGCCCTCAAAAAGTGTCACACAAGTATAGTGTAGCAGAGTTATTAACTCTAGCAGAGCAGGTATTTGCCAGTCAGGATACACAATGGCGCTAGGCTGCAGTAAAGCGTAGCTGGTTGCGTCAGATTTTTGTACGTTGTACACGCAGCACACACGTACACGGAGACCTTAGGACTGACACAGGCAGGCCAAATATAATTTTTTTCCTTTTTAGCTTAGGGAAGACCCCACTGCGTATATTCAATGAACAAGAAGTTTAATATCTGTGGTGTGGCCCTCAAAAAGTGTCACACAAGTATAGTGTAGCAGAGTTATTAACTCTAGCAGAGCAGGTATTTGCCAGTCAGGATACACAATGGCGCTAGGCTGCAGTAAAGCGTAGCTGGTTGCGTCAGATTTTTGTACGTTGTACACGCAGCACACACGTACACGCAGACCTTAGGACTGACACAGGCAGGCCAAATATAATTTTTTTCCTTTTTAGCAAAGGGAAGACCCCACTGCGTGTATTCAATGAATAATAAATGTCTTCTGGCCCTGCCTACACAATTCTATCCCTGTAGTATTAATGCCGGGTGCAATGCTCTGCACAGCCGGTTTTGAGAAAAAAAAATAAAAATGCAACACTGCTAACAGCAGCCTGGACAGTACTGCACACGGATAGAAGTGGCCCTAGAAAGGACCGTTGGGGTTCTTGAAGCCTACACTAACTCCTAACACTCTCCCTGCCTAACCCCCACTTCTGTCCCTATTGCTGGGCGCAATGCTCTGCAGATCCAATTTTGGACAAAAAAAAAAAAAAATACTGTGCTAACACAGTACTGCACACTAGTAGATGTGGCCCTGAGAAGGGCTGTTGGGGTTCTTGAAGCCTACACTGACTCCTAACGCTCTCCCTACAGCAGCACCAACAGCAGCACTTTCCCTCAGCTAAGTCACAAGGCATGTGTGGCGAGCCGCGGGAGGGGCCGACTTTTATACTCGGGTGACATCTGATCGCCCCAGCCACTCACAGCAGGGGGGTGGTATAGGGCTTGAACGTCACAGGGGGAAGTTGTAATGCCTTCCCTGTCTTTCAATTGGCCAGAAAAGCGCGCTAACGTCTCAGAGAGGAAACTGAAAGTAACCGGAACACCGCGTGGTACTGGTTACGAGTAACGAGCATCCCGAACACCCTAATATTCGCACGAATATCAAGCTCGGACGAGTACGTTCGCTCATCTCTAATTATATTCTTTTTAATTCTATGGCATTTAGAAACCCAAATAAAATTGAAAATAAGTCTCTGGACATTTGCTAAAACTATATGGGAAATTGGTATAGGTAGTGTCTGAAAGAGGTATAGTATATAGGGGAGTAGATTAATCTTAATAGCATGTATCCTTCCTACCCAGGATAATAATGGATTGTGCCACTTGGCTAGCTCCGATGAGAGTTTCTAATTCAAGGGGGGATAGTTCCATTTGTATAGAGTAGATAAAGAGGTGGTCAAACTGATGCCCAGATAAGAAATATAGTGGGGTTGATATTGAAAACCAAAGTACAAGTCAATTAGTTTTATCAAGGAGGGAGGGGAATATAAAAATGCAGTTAGGTTGTTAAATATTATTTGATTACTTATAATATTGAAACTTTAAAGGAGACAGTACACTTTTCTGTGACTCTCATACCAGGCTTAATGTTAGAATAGCGCCACCTGTAGTTTATTTCCCCAGACATTTAAGAACTAATTTTAAAATAGTGCCACATGCTGTTTACATCCCCAGATATTCCAGGACTAATGTTAGAATAGCAATACCTCTTATATGTTTCCCTGGATATTCCAGGACTAATGTTAGAATAGCACCACCCGCTATTTATGTCCCTGGATATTCCAGAACTAATGTTAGAATAGCTCCACCTGCTTATATACCCACATATTCCAGAGCTAGTTTTAGAATAGCACCATCTACTGTTTATATTCCAAGATATTTCAGGACTACTGTTGGAATAGTGCCACCTGCGTTTTTTTTTATTGGAGGGCATTCTGTGTCTGGTCCCCATCAGTAAATGCTCCATGGTGGTAACACCTACTCAGTCTTGTTTTACTGAATTATCGCTGTCTCCTGCCTTATCACTTGCCCAACATTTCTTCTGACATCAGAAAAGACAAAGCAACTTCAGAAGCAGGAATCCCTCTGTATACCCAGAAGAGCAGAGAGAGAAGCAAAACTGATCATGTGTGACCATGTACAAGACTAAGCATTTGTGACCACCTTGGAGCAATTATCGAGGTGAATACAGAATAGAAACAGCAGATGGCGCTGTTCTAACATTAGTTCTGAAATATCTGGGATATATACAGCGAGTGGTATTAGTATATTACTTCTAGCATATCTGGGATAGAAACAGCAAGTGGTGCTATTCTAACATTTATCTTGGGCAACATCAAGGACAACCAGTCACACTAAGGACAACATCTGCATGAAAGCTGTGTGGGTTTCCTCTGGGTACTCCGGTTTTCTTCCACACTCCAAAACATACTAATAGGAAACATTAAGTGAATATATATGAACACTCAACTGAGAACCTGTAGGCAAAAATGAAAATTTGGAGCTACGTATGTATCAGAAAATGGAGCTCTGATCCCTATAAAGATATAGGACAATAATTTACACTGAATTTTCAACCATGATTCACCATTTATTTAGTATTCCTCCTCTTTCCACAGGCAGTGGATGGAGAACAGCCATGTTGATTCTAAGCCCCTTCACATTTATACTGGGAGTGATCATACTAGTACTGAATGTCCGTATCAACAAGTAAGTCAAGTTTAATGAATTGCTAGAAGGATAATGCAGAATATTTGACAAAATTTGTAAATAAATGCATGTAAGGTCTGCATATTGCAGTGCTCTAAATACTATTTTACTTTACAGGAAAAGGAAACTCTTATCTGCACTGCCAAAGCATGTTAAACCTCACCATAAATTTGGTTCTCCCTATGAGCAATCCCCTTTAACTGGCAAGGTCGATCAGTCAGAGTATCCGAGTCTGGATTCCAACACACCTACCCTGAGACATGGAGAGATCTTGATTGAGTGGAAGGATGGTACAATCACTCCTCTGTATGATCATCAGTAAAAGGCCAATAGAAGACCTAGTTTTATATGAATGTATGTACTATGACCAGTCCATGCTTGTTCCAGACTCCTCATCCAATACATGACCACCCAGACCTCTTGTGTAATTGTGGAGCAACAACTGATGTCTTTTCTAGACCTTTCAAGAGTTACGGCCATTACATGTCTGTCTTTCCAACCAATAAACGACCATCTGCTTATGTTTAGTAGTTGGAGTCACAACAACCTTTGGCGTTCCAAGAGGTAAAGTACCATTAATGGGGTTGTCCAACTTTTAGCTGTTTTCAGACAGTTCTGTATATTATGCAGTGGTCCAGGTTAGTACTGCAGGCTGAACCCTTTTGAAGTGAATGGGACTCGGCCTGCACAATGTCTGAAAACTGCTAGAAGTGGCACAACCCCTTTAAGGGGCTTAGACACCTTCATTAGTTGTCTACTGAATGCTCATTAGGCAGAGTATCATGCTTCCCTATACTCATTCATGCTTGGTGTGACCTACAGTGTACGTGTCCTAAATGGGAAGAGGAGTACATACCCTTTTATACGTGCCAACTATTGGGTGGATGAACATTCTTAGAGATACTTGTTTCTGACAACTGGCCCATGTCAATTGTCTGCCAATCAAGTGGCAAAGGAATAAGCTCATTTTTCATTTTTCATTTATGTGGCCATGACATTGATCAAGTTGTCAAGTGGGTAATCCCTAGTTACCAACTACTCTACCATAAAATTAATTTTCATTCCTCTCAGAAGTGACAGCTTCCCGGGTACGAGATGTAATGGGCCCCAGGGGTGTGAGAACTCTTTTTGAATTAAAGGCTGACTCAGATCTACCAACTGGATATTGGTCCCCATAAATTCAACAGTAGATCTTACCCCTACTGAAAGCTATGTATCACCCCTGAAGTGCCTACACACATGATTTGTCTAGTCTATGGGCTACTACTATATGAACAAATGGAGAGCTTTGAACTTGGCTTAGTGGGGAAATGGGAGAGGGCATTGGGTAGATCTTTCTTTGGAGAGCTCTGGTCATACTGTCTTATAAGATGACTGTATCAAGTAGGCTACAAGAGCCCAGCTTTAGAATAGTCTTGCAATGGCGCTTTATCACGGCAATGCGACAAATCATCCCCAGATATTGGAAGCAAAATAATGCGATCCCGAGAATAGCATGGATAGAAACCAATGATGCCTTAAAACATATGGAGAAACTAAGATTCTCTGATCTTGAAGAGGAATGTACAGATTTCTACTCCACCTGGACAGTATAGCTTGCCTTTCGAGACTCACCATCTTTCCCTAGCTGGCTAGCAAGCAGGATTAGACGGGATACTCTATCTATACATCTATTTAAGAACCCAATAAACTATCTCTGTTCATGACTCACGCTCCACATCTTCACAGCTGCTCCTTTTTCTGTCTTTCTTCTCTGCTTCCCCATTTTTCATCTTCCCTGTTCTTAGGTTCCCCCAGCTCAATTACCTACCCCACCCGTTTGTTTTTTTTAAACTTAGTTTCTTACTTTCATTTATGTTTGGATTGGATGCAATTTAGGCAACGGAGAATAACACAATATGCGGATCCCTTTCCGGTTATCATAACTGGGGCCTCAGGCATATTCATACTTGAGAGGGATATACAGAGGTGGGATAGGTCACCAGCAAAATTACTTCCTCTAAGTCTATATGAAAATTTGAGTCAATTGTTATAAAGCAAAAGACAATACAAGTTACACAATGTATTTTACTAGATTGACCCGGATGTTCACTATGCAAACATAAAATGTTTTGAGAAATGGTTGTTGTGAACTTTTAAATCTGTTTGGTTAGGCGATTATTCGGTGTCACTTTATATTTGGAGCAGATATCTCTCTCTCTTTCAACACTTCTCTCTCTCACCGCTTCTCTCTTTCACCACTTCTCTCTCTCGCCGCTTCTTTCTCTCTCCTTCACCGCTTCTCTTTCACCACTTCTCTCTCTCGACGCTTCTTTCTCTCTCACCGCTTCTCTCTTTTGCTGCTTCTCTGTCTCTCTCTCTCTCGACACTTCTCTGTCTCACCAATTTTCTCTTTTTCTTGCCGCTTGAAAGTTGCGTAAAAATCACCAGTGTAAATATACCTAAGTTAGTTCCCATGAACCCGCTGTGGACCTTACCTTATTATCTCACCGTGGACCATAACATAGACAGTGAGGCCTGTAAAGGATCATCCATATCTACGAATGTCTCTTTTTGTCATGTCTGCACTGCATCTTATCTTAATATTAGTCTCCTTTCTATAAACTCATAAATTATGTTGTTTTCTTGCGTCTTTTTAGATTTTCTAAGGAAATTATAGGTAATGCATTGACAATCTGTTAGCTGCTAATAATGAAATGACTGCTAGTATAATGGCAAGTTATGCATAAGTAAAGCAGAGCCCACGCAGGCTGTTATCCAGCTTTCCATAAATCATGAAAGACATAAATCTACATTGACATGCATTGTATATTGTGTGCAGCATTTTCTGTACTGCAGTGGGCAGACATTACATTGTAGGGAATTAAATTTATAAAGTTCTACTCATACAATTCTACTGAAAAATGTACAGATTTAGGCATGGTAGATTGTGACACGCAATCTGCGTCCCATTGATGTGAACAGAAATCTGAGCCACAGTTTTCTTGGTGCAGATTTTTCCATGTACAGATTTCAAATCTAAGTTGTGGGAAAAAAAAGAAGTGACGTCACTATTGGATGTGAAAGCTGTGTCGGGATTTCTCATATGGATTAGCTCCATTGAATGGGACAATTCTGCATGTGGCAGAAATTGCGGCTCAGTTGCAGATTTCTGATGCAAATTCAGTGGCGGATCCAAGTCATATTTTCCAGCTGTGAATTATGCAGTGTGAACATACCCGTAGCGTGTGCAGTTTTTAACGGTCACTTTGTTCAAATGTCCTTATCAAAGTACTAAGGACCACTTGTCCATGAGTCCGTGTGTGAGTGTGTTACATGCTCTGCCCCTGATCGCATGATGGTGACGTCATCAAAGGTCCTCAAGCATAAAACATGCAGAGCCTGACAGCAGCTGTGTTCTCATGGGACCTGTGAGAATGTCACCATCATGTGATCAGTCATCTGGGTTCTGATCTCCTCCCGTGATCACATGGCAGCGACATCATCACAGGTCTTCAACTTTTTTAAAAACCTGCAGAGCCAGACAGAAGTCCTGTGCTTACAGGACCTAGGATGATATCACCATCATATGATCAGTCACCTGTGAGGGAGGAGTCGGGTTCACATGACCCCGTTTCTCCACTCCATGTATGCAGGACCTGTAGTTTGTTTCCCATCAGGATCTATTCAAAGAGTGTATGGGGCAGAGCCAAATATGTGTGAGACGGAGGACCAGAGCTGACCGGGGGGCACAGCAGTGTGTGTATGAGACATAGGAGCAGAGCCGTGCATGTGTGAGACGGGGGAGCAGAGCCGTGCGTGTGTGAGATGGGGAAGCAGAGCCGTGCGTGTGTGAGACGGGGGAGCAGAGCCGTGCGTGTGTGAGACGGGGGAGCAGAGCCGTGCGTGTGTGAGACGGAGGAGCAGAGCCGTGCGTGTGTGAGACGGGGGAGCAGAGCCGTGCGTGTGTGAGATGGGGAAGCAGAGCCGTGCGTGTGTGAGACAGGGGAGCAGAGCCGTGCTTGTGTGAGACGGGGGAGCAGAGCCGTGCGTGTGTGAGACGGAGGAGCAGAGCCGTGCGTGTGTGAGACGGGGGAGCAGAGCCGTGCGTGTGTGAGACGGAGGAGCAGAGCCGTGCGTGTGTGAGACGGAGGAGCAGAGCCGTGCGTGTGTGAGACGGGGGAGCAGAGCCGTGCGTGTGTGAGACGGAGGAGCAGAGCCGTGCGTGTGAGATGGAGGAGCATGTTATCAGTCGCCTGTGTGGGAGGAGCCCAGGGGGTAATCAATGTGTGCAGGACTGCTGTGTATGGGATGAAGAATGTATGTAGCGGAGCTGTGTGTGACATGCGTAAGTAGCAGAGCTGTGTGTATGACATGCATGTAGTAGACCTGTGTGTGACAACCAAATGTAGCAGAGCTGTGTGTGTGTGACTCACGCATGTAGTAGAGCTATGTGTGTGACTTACATGTAGCAGAGCTGTGTGTGACACGTGTAGGTGGCAGAGCTCTGTGTGACGCACGTGTAGTAGAGCTGTGTGTGTGATGTGCTTGCAGCAGAGCTTTGTGTGTGTGTGATGTGCATGAAGCAGAGCTGTATGTGACGTGCATGTAGCAGCGCTATATGTGAGGTACATGTAGCAGAGCTGTGTGTCGGACGTGCATGTAACAAAGCTGTGAGTGATGTGCACGTAGCAGAGCTGTGTGTGTGATGTGAACGTAGCAGAGCTGTGTGGCACATTGTGCCACCAGAAACACTGGTACTATAATTTCCAAATAATTACTAGTAATAATATGACTTCAATGAGGTAAAACTTCAGCAAACAATGTAAGACTTAAAAGTTTTATAGGCTTAGGACAGGGCCAAATTGTGATTGGGTCCGACATTTGGGACACACGCTTTCCAGGAAAACGAAAGAGCCATAACATTTTCTTGACTTGAATCTGAGAGACCCTCACTGAAGCGCCCACAGCACTTACAGGATTGACGTTGTCCCTTCTTCACGGGGGTCGCCCATTCATCACAAACCGATGGTGTATCTTAAAGGGTTTTTTGGGTCTAAGATATTAATGACTTATCTTCACGATAGGTCATCAACATAAGATCTGTGGGGGGTCTGCCAGTCGGGACCCACATCGATCAGCTGTGTGAAGAGGTTGTACAGCTTGTGCAAATGCTGCAGCCTCTTTCAGGTCTGTTACATCATGTTCATCGTTCACATGACCTAAGAGCAGCTCAGTACCATTTACGTTAATGAGATTGATCTACCATGCAGGCATAGCTGCTATGAAACATACGGAGCTGCTACTGCCTGGTATGCACTGTAGTGGCTGTGACGCTCACCTAAGCGCCACAACCAGTTCAAACAGCTGATTAGTGGGGGTCCTAAGCAGTGATCTGATATTGATGACATATCCGAGACAGGTCATCAATATCTATGTTCCAGAAAACCCCTTTAAGGTCTTTATCATACAATTTCAAAGAAGTACTGTAGTGGCGCAGCTTTGGGCGTATGTACATTTACAGTCCCTTCCCTATTTTAGATCTGGCTATGTGCCAGCCTTGACTGTAGTTCTCCCATTTTACTGTCTGGCTATCTGAATTATGATCTTAACTTTGTGGATATTTTTCAAACTCTATTCGGATCGGGTTTCTCTGGTGGTAACGAGTAGGACATCTCACCCTCCTCGCGGTTACACTCACTGGGAGAACTAGAACAATCCGCTGATAACAGATGGTGCGTTGCCATTTAAAAGTGATATTTGAGACCGGTGCGTAGCGATGTGTCCAGACTGGATAAGACAGGAAAGAAAGAAATATCTGTCTGCTCACATTTATTTTTACTGGAAGATTTTAAGGGAATCCGTCAGCAGGAAACTGGTATGTCAGCTGCCACCGCGCTGGTAGACCGCATCTGAATAACCTTACAAACTTCTTTGTGCCTTTAAAAAGGCAAGTAACAGCTAGTCAAACTTCATATCCAACACACCTGATATACTGATGCGTCGCCTCTAGTCAAAGAGGTGGCACCACCATCACTCTGAGTCAAAACGTCCCATGGGACAGCCGGCCTTCTCTGCCTCAAGCTGCCACCCCAATTGCGAATATGTCAGCGCTCGCAGCGCCGAAATCTCTTGCATTTGACGTACGCCTCCCGTCTCGTTTTCCAGCCCATGCACAGTAAATTGAGGTGCAGACGCCTCAACTTCGCCGATGCCATGCACATGCGCTGATGTATTCGCCAAGGGGGTGGTGGCGATAGGCAGAAGAGGACGGTTGTTAAATAGGTCAACACAACTAATGTAATAAGCTGTTTCTCCAAATTCAACATGAATAACCTTAAAAGTCACAGTTGGTGGTGAATTTGGAGAAACCACGTGTTATATTAGTTGTGTTGGGCTATCTAAATTGTTCTTGTTTGACTGTTTTGGTCTTTTTTTAACTGCTAAAAGTTTGTAAATTTGGCAAATAAATCCAATTTGCAATGAGGAGATAATATTGATTGTAACTATAAAATAATAACTTAGGGCAATTCCACAGGAGCTATTAAAGTGTTCAGATTCTCGCATCCAGCAGGAATCTCAATGATTACCACTCAGTGTAAACGAATGCCTCAACTGAACGACAAACAAGAATTTGTTCACTTCTCATCATTGTTCAGTTTTTGCATACATAAAACTGATCGGCCCATGTAAATAGGCAGTCATTCATTTATGAAGACTGCCTGTTTACTGTGAATGGAGGCCAGTGGGCCAGAACAATTCCGACTTGCTCCACCTCTATTCACTCAGTGATGCTCGTTCCTGTGTGAAATCACAGGAAGGATTAGCACTGGCATAACGGGCATCTGCGTCCAATTGTTGGCCCATATAAAGAGGCCCTTAATTACAATATAGGCTAGTGTTACATGGTGACTGAGATATGGGTCATGTGACCAAAGATCACTGTATAGACCAGTTATCTCATTGAAGTCACGGCAGGTTGCTTTACAACTTGTAAGTAGCCATGCGGGATTTGGAAAAAGCGGCCATGTTCGTCTATCCTGTATGAACCCATTAGGTCCTAAAAAACTCTTCTATTACACAACATCAAGAAGTTAGAATTCTAATTGCTATTTTATAACAACACTCCAGTTTTAATGTTTCAGATCCTTTTCCAAGGACCATTACTTCACTTTTACCAGTAGAGGCACTGCATAAGTGAGAAAAGCTCATGGTAGCTCATTGATTAGTGCCTTGCAGCACTGCAGTTCTGGGTTCAAATCTGGCCAAGGACAAATCCTGCATGGAGTTTGTATGTTCTCCCTATGTTTGCACAGGTTTCTTCCAGGTAATCCAATTTCCTCCGACACTCCAAAAACATACTAATAGGTGAATTTGGAAATTAGATTATGAGCCTCAGTGGAAACAAGTAGTGACGTACTGTAAGTGATGTCAATGTGTTGTCTTCCTGGCGCTCGAGTTCGACACATCGCGGATCGGATTGACAGATTACTGGGAGGGGCTGGTGAGGATCCAGTGGTCATGGTGCACATTGGCACCAATGAACAAGTTAGAGGTCAATGGAGGACCCTCAAAAATGATTTCAGGGACTTAGGGTCCAAGCTTAGGGCGAGGACCTCCAGGGTAGTTTTCTCAGAAATACTACCTGTACCTAAAGCCACACTAGAAAGGCAGCAGGATCTTAGGGAGGTAAACAAGTGGCTCCGGAATTGGTGTAAGAAGGAGGGATTTGGGTTCCTGGAGAACTAGGCTGACTTTGCTGTCGGCTACAGGCTCTACCGTAGGGACGGGCTGCATCTTAATGGGGAGGATGCAGCTGTGCTGGGGGAAAAGATGGCTGGAAGGCTGGAGGAGTGTTTAAACTAGGGACTGGGGGGGAGGGTAAAATGAGAAATAGTGGGGTAGCCAGTGTAACTACCGATCCGGGTCCAAGCAAAGAGAATGGGGGTCGAGCAGGGGGTGGGGTTAGTACAGTTAGAACTGATAGATCAGCCATAAGTACGAATAGCAACAAAACAAATTTAAAAAACAAAAAAAATGATATAAATTGTATGACCACAAATGCAAGAAGTCTGATCGGTAAAGTGGGTGAGCTTGAAGCGAGAATGACTGATGAAAACTATGATATAGTCGGAATTACGAAAACATGGCTTGATGATAAGTGCGATTGGGCGGTGAATTTGCAGGGGTACAATCTCTTCAGAAGAGACCGAAGGAACCAGAAAGGGGGAGGGGTATGTCTGTACGTCAAATCGAACTTGAAGCCGAGGCTACGGGAGGATATAGGGGTAGGAGACGAACAGGTGGAATCTCTGTGGGTAGAAATACAGGGAGGAAAAAATAACAAAATCCTGATAGGGGTCTTCTATCGACCACCAAAAGCAACAGAAGAAACTGAAAACTTACTACTAAGGCAGATAGAAGAGGTGTCAAAGCGAAACGAAGTAATTATCATGGGGGACTTTAATTACCCAGATATAACATGGGAGAAGGAAACCTGCAAATCTCACAGGGGTGACAAATTCTTGAGAGTAATTAAAGACAATTACCTGAACCAACTTGTGCAGGGACCAACAAGAGGGAGGGCCATTCTGGACCTAGTACTAACCAACAAACCGGACCGAATAACGGGGGTGCAGGTTGAGGGGCACTTGGGGAACAGTGACCACAATATAATCAACTTCCAGCTGTCAATCAATAGGAAGCCTTATCAGGGAATGACAAAGAAACTAAACTTTAGTAAAGCAAAATTTGATGAGCTTAGAACTACTATCGGTAACATTAATTGGGACAACATTCTCAAAAATATCAGTACGGAGGACAAATGGGAAAAGTTCAAAAGGATCCTAATCGCCTCATGTGAGCAGTTCATTCCCTTTAAAAATAAAAGAAACTCAGCTAAAAGGAAACCAATGTGGCTCGACAAGACGGTAAGAGGGGCAATAAACGAAAAAAAGAAAGCGTTCAAACTACTAAAGCAACAAGGCAGCGAAGAAGCGCTACAATCATACAGGGAAAAAAACAAAATATGCAAAGATAAGATCAAAACTGCTAAGGAGGAAGCAGAAAGACGGATCGCCAAAGAGAGCAAAAACAACCCGAAGCTATTTTTCAACTACATTAACAGCAAAAGGATATGCAGGGAGAGCGCTGGCCCTTTAAAAAACAATGCAGGAGAAATCATTGATGATGACAAAGGGAAAGCAAATCTACTAAACAGTTTCTTCTCAAGTGTATTCACCAAAGAAAAGGAAATGCCACACGAGATGCAGGAGAATAAAACAAACCTCTCACAAAATATCTCATACCTAACGCAGGAGGAGGTTCGGAAGCGTCTAAAGAAAACTAAAATTGATAAATCGCCGGGCCCAGATGGATTACACCCAAGGATACTAAGGGAACTAAGTGATGAGATAGCTAGGCCGCTATACCTAATATTTCTAGACACTATCAAGACCGGTGTAGTACCATTGGATTGGCGCATTGCCAACATGGTTCCAATTTACAAAAAAGGGAGCAAAAGTGAGCCTGGTAACTACAGGCCAGTAAGTCTCACTTCAGTAACAGGAAAATATTCGAGGGGATTCTGAGAGACGCCATCGATGAGTACCTCAAGGAGATTAAGGGAATAACTCCTCACCAGCATGGATTCATGAAGGGTCGCTCATGTCAGACAAATCTGATCAGTTTCTACGATGAAGTAAGCTCTAAGCTGGACCAGGGAGAATCTATTGATCTCGTATATCTGGACTTCTCTAAAGCCTTTGACACCGTGCCACATAATAGGCTAATATACAAAATGAGGCAGCTCGGACTGGGCGAAAACGTGTGTAAGTGGGTAAAAAATTGGCTCAATGATAGAAAGCAGAGGGTGGTAATAAATGGCTCATACTCTGATTGGACCACAGTCGCTAGCGGGGTGCCACAGGGTTCAGTATTAGGCCCCACTCTGTTCAACATATTTATCAATGACCTGATAGAGGGGCTGCACAGCAAAATATCAATATTTGCAGATGACACAAAATTATACAATATAATTAATGCAACGGAGGACAATGTGCGGCTACAAACGGACCTGGATAAGATGGGGGCTTGGGCAGAAAAATGGCAAATGAAGTTCAATGTTGAAAAATGTAAGACTACGCACATGGGCAGGAGAAATGGATGTCACCAATATACACTTAATGGAATACCACTAGGGAAAAGTGATATGGAAAAGGATCTGGGGGTATTAGTGGATAATAGACTAAACTGGAGTAACCAATGCCAGTCAGCTGCTGCAAAGGCAAATAAAGTCTTGGGGTGCATGAAAAGAGGTATAGGGGCGAAGGACGAGAACATTATCCTTCCATTATATAACGCACTTGTCAGGCCTCACATGGAATACTGTGTACAGTTCTGGACACCAGTGCTCAGGAAAGATGTCACAGTGCTTGAGGGGATTCAAAGAAGGGCAACTAAACTAATACATGGAATGACGGGACTGGAATATCCAGAGAGGCTATCCAAATTGGGATTATTTACTCTAGAAAAAAGAAGGTTAAGGGGCGACCAAATAACTACGTATAAATATACTAGGGGACAATACAAGGATCTCTCCCAAGATCTGTTTACACCCAGGACCACGACGGTAACAAGAGGACATGCGCTACGATTAGAGGAAAGTAGGTTTCATCACCAACATAGAAGGGGATTCTTTACTGTAAGAGCAGTTAGACTGTGGAACTCTCTACCGGAGGAAGTGGTGATGGCAAAATTCATAGAGGAGTTTAAAAGGGGACTTGATGTCTTTCTGGAGAAGAAGGATATTACAGGATATAAATATTAGGTTAAGTGTCAATCCTGGTTTACAGGCAGGTAGGAACTATTAGGGGTTGATCCAGGGAACAGTCTGATTGCCACTAGGGAGTCGGGAAGGAATTTTTCCCCCAAAAGGGCTAATTGACTTCTGGCCTTGGGGTTTTTTGCCTTCCTCTGGATCAACACAGTAGGATAGACAGGCTGGACTAGATGGACATTGTCTTCAATCGGCCTTACATACTATGTTACTATGTAATCTCTGTACAACACTGCGGAATATGTATGTGCTGTACAAATTTGTAAAATAGATAAAATTAATAAAACCCCTTGGTGCAAAATTCTGTACATACATCTTTACGTCATGCAATGCTTTATGTTAAGGCATCACGCCATTCATGTACCTAACTGTGACTGACAGCTGTTATGGCCAGGATCAGAGAAGCGATTGATCGTCACTTACCATTACGGGAATATCCCTTAAAAAAAAAAAAGTATTTCAAAGCCCCCAAATGCACGACATTCTTGAAGACATAAAGCAGCTTTTACGATAACCAGTAGAGCAATTACATACAAGATCCCTAATAATACAGCGCCATATGGCATCGTCTTCTCCGTCTTTTTATTACTATATTCTTTTAAAAAATATGAGACACACATTGGACTAATCATTTATGATAACAGTATGAATACAACATCAAGGCTTTGTTTGGCCCTGTAGGAATTGATAGGCTTCGTTCAGTGTATCCTGCATATCCTGGTATCCGGAGTAGGCACATGCCTCCTTCAGCCGCAGCCAGCGGTAATCCTGGTGCTCATGTGAGAGCTTCACTTGCGCGTTTCGATCTATCAGCTCCCCCAGCCAGTAGATGACCGTCTTTGGCTTGTCATTGACCTTGTAATTTAATTCCTTTCTGAATCCATCCACAATATGGAACTGGCTGGGCTGCAATCCGGCCTCCTCCTCGGTCTCACGTAACGCTGTTGTCATGTCATCTTCTCCGGGGTCAACGTGGCCTAAGGTAAAAATAGGCAAAATCTTGGTTTGTGTTCTTCTTTTTATGCATCTTTGCACCCTTCCTGGTCCGTCATGTACTCTGAACTGTTTGTTAGATGAGAGATGGGGAGGGGGTGACCTGTGACAACCCTGTTTATCGTTTTCTTTGACATTGTATAAATAAAGTTTATTGACGTGAGCTTAATACATGTCACAGAGAACAGATCATGAAGACCACAACATTACATAAACAGGACGCTCACATCAATAAGTGTACACAATTCAAAGAGTAACTGCAGTTTTTGCAAACTTTTGACATGTCAAAAGTTTTGATCAGTAGGGGTCCTGCTGCTGAAAGGAGGAGACTGCAACGATCACCTGAGTGCTGCGCCCCTTCGGCTGTCTTCATTGCCTGATGGCTCCTCTCGGCAGCTGTAGACGGATACATTGAGATCTATAAAAGATGTCTATAAACCTCTGTTCATCTTCAGCTGCCAAGAACACACCGAAGGGGCGCAGTGCTCAGGTGTGCGCGACAGCCCCCTCGTTTTAGTGATCACTGAGCATAACAGCAGCAGGACCCTTATTAATCACAATTTGTGATGCCACTTGTAAAAAGTGCAGTAAGTCTCTAACCCCCTAAGGGCTCATGTCCACGGGCAAAATATGATTTAAGATCCGCAGCGGATCTCCCGCATGCGGATCCGCATCCCATAGGGATGCATTGACCACCCGCGGGTAGATAAATACCCGCGGATCGTCAATAAAAGGGATTTTAAAAAAAATGGAGCATGGAAAAATCCGGACCATGCTCCATTTTCGTGCGGGTCTCCCGCGGGGACGGCTCCCGCGGGCTTCTATTGAAGCCTATGGAAGCCGTCCGGATCCGCGGGAGACCTAAAATAGGAATTTAAAGTATTTACCATCCGGCGCGGGCGGGGAAGGTCAGCTGTTCCTCACGGCCACATCTTCCTTGCTTCGGCTCGGCGGATGTGCCCGGCGCATGCGCGCGGCACGTCGGCGACGTGCCGGCGACGTGCCGCCGGCGTCAGGAATTCATCCGCCGGCCGAAAATGAAGATCCGGCCGTGAGGAACAGCTGATCTTCTCCGCCCGCGCCGGATGGTAAATACTTTTAAATTCTTATTTTCGGCGCTCATGTCCGCGGGGCAGGAGTGACCCGCTGCAGATTCTACATGTAGAATCTGCAGCGGATCTGATTTTCCCCGTGGACATGAGGCCTAAGGACATGGCCTATTTTTGCCCAAAGGATGCAACGATTTTTGAGGGATTTTCATCTCCACTTTTTCAAAAACCATAAGGCCGGCTGAACACGGCCGTGACGGGCTACGCCGCGGAATATTCCACGGCGAAGCCCGTCACGGCGCCCCCCAGAGACCCCATACTTACCAGCGGATCCGCCGTTCTGGGTCCCGCATGACGTTTCCCCGCCCACCGCCGCCGCGTCATGTGCCGACCCCCTATGTTAGCTCACAATTCACTAATCTGGTCTACAAAAATAGATTTTCTAAAGTAGACAAACCCTTAAAATTAAGAAAATGCTCAAAAAAATTATATCTCTGGGTATTCCTTCTCAACTTAATTAAACATCCCTAAATGGTGATTTTTAGAAAAAATACCAATTAACAAGGGGCATGACAGTCAGCCCATAGTCATCACTTTGATGCTTATTCCCCTCCAAACTGCAGTGCTCTTTATTTTGGTGCCAACAAAGTATTTTGAAAGTAAAAACACAACATGTCTGACCCTTATTTTATCTGATGGCAGACAATAGGGGAATGTCACTAGACAGAGCCCTTAAAAAGAGTTGTCCAGCTTTTAATTACTGATGACCTATCCTCAGGATAGTGGGCTTGTCCACAAAGCTGACCTGTGCCGGAAGCATACAGCTCCAGTCCCACTGCAGTGGTCAGGCTTGGTATTACAGGTAAAACTCATATGCACTTTATTGGGAACTTGGCCTGCAATATTTAGCCGCACCACTACAGAGACAACAGAGCTATCTGCTGACAACACAGACCAGCTCCATGGACTAGCACACGAGCCCAGCAAACAGCTGGTAAAGGAGGGAGAGTCCTAGACGATGGACCCCTACTGATCTACTATTGATGGCCTATTAATAGTTAAAATCTGGGCAACCCCTTTAAATTGGGCATACAAGGGATAGAGACAAGAGGCCTCCTCTCACTAAAGTTTAGGAAGACCGATCTGTGCTCTGGCCACAAGTTTTCTAAAGTTAACGCTCATACCTTTTGGAGGGGTCCAATGATGAATTCCATAAGACGTCTGAAGGAGAAGGAACTCAATATCACTAACAGAGGCCACTAGGATCTTTCTGAAGATGATCAGGCCGCAGGCTCTCACTGCCATGGTCTCTGCAAACACAGGAATTCCATGGAATATCAATGTTACATAAAGTCATCGATCTAAAGCCTCCACATTATAGAGTTAAAGGGATTGTCCGTGACTTTTACTGTTGATGATCTATCACTGATTGGTGGAGGTCCGCAGCTCGGGATCCCTGCTGATCAGCGCTAGAAGCAGACAACACTTTCAATGTTGCGGTTTGGTACTGCATTGAATTCAATGGAAGCTGTGCCTGCAGTACCAATCCCAGGCTGCAATACGGACAGTGCTGTCTGCACTGCTGACAACCAGCTGATCGGTGGGGATCCAAAGCGGTGGACACCCGCCGATCAACTAGTGATGATGTATCTTGAGGATAGGTCGTCAATAGTAAAAGTTCTGGACAGCCCCTTTAATATAATCTCAAATGCAGTGAACAATATATCAAAAGTAGACAATCCCTTTAAAGGGATTATCTAGTCTTTATCTAAAGCTTTAGGCTGGGTTCTCACACACCGGAATCCTGGTGGAAATCTTGCGGTTTGGCCGGTGATCCCATAGAGGAGAGCGTGGCCGCAACGGAAAAAATAAATAAAATGAACATGCTGCGGTCAGGGAATCCGCGCCGCAACGCCAGCTTTGCCACGACGGATTAGCCGTCCCGTTTGGACGAGATTTCTGAGAAATCTCATCCACATGGCTGACTAATCGCAGGATTAGCGGCCGCAGGCGGATTTGCCGCGGCGAAATTCCAAACAGACTTTCCGTGGCAAATCCGCCCTCTGTGAACCCAGCCTAAAGGTTTTTTTATTAGAACCCCTGAGGTGTGGCAGTGGGGGGGGGGGACACATTATATGTAGACAAAATAAACCAAAAGACTCAGCTCGCGCTGCACGCTGCTCTCCGTCGCAACGAACTGCTGCTCCGGTCTCTGTTTACTTTGAGCTGCAGGGGTCCCATGGAATATGTACTATTGCTTCAGCCAATAGGAGGCCGGCGGGGATGTATTCAGCGATGTCCTGTAAACCTGCCTCGGGGCCTATACATTAGAAGCCCATGTGACGGGTTTACAGGATGTCACCAGGCCTTCTGGTGGGTGACATCATCTGTCGGATACCATGGCCATCGGGAGTATATTGATTTTATATAATTTTGGGCACGGGGAGCCTGGAAGTATATAAAATCAATAATTCGGAAAACCCCTTTAGGGTCTATTTACAGGTTGTAGATTTGCAACAGATTTCGTCCTTCCAATTGAATATAAATTGAAGGGGTGAAATCTACTGCAAATCTGCGACAAAATCCTTAAGGCTGGATTCACACAGGGCAGATCTGCTGCAGAATTTCCCTGCGGAATTTCGCTGCAACTAATCTGCCTGCGGCCGCTAATGCCGTACAAAGCCAGCCATTTGGACGAGATTTGTCAAAAATCTCATCCACACGGGGCGGACAATCAGTTGTGGCAAAGCCAACGCGGATTCCCAGGATGCAGCATGTCATTTCTTTTTTTTTCCGTTGCGGCCCCGCTCCTCTCTATGAGAGAGCCAGCTGCAATGGAAAAGCATGTGGCTAAGCCGCTCCAAAACAAGCAGCTAAGTGCCGCAGATTTTGAAGCTGCGCTTATTTCGCGGAAATATCACAGTTTTTCGCTGCGGCGAAACCGCAAGATTTTAGCTGGGAAAGCGTCCCGTGGAAACACAGCATTAGGGCTTATTTAGACGACCGTATATCGGCTCGGTTTTCACGCCGAGCCGATATACGGTGTCCTTGTCTGCTGGGGGAGGGGGGGAGGATGGAAGAGCCAGGAGCAGAAACTGCGCTCCCGTCCCTTCCCCGCCCCTATTTGCAATGGGAGGGGCGGAGCTAAGCGGTGGTACTTAGCCCCGCCCCCATCTTTTGCAAATAGTGGAGGAGCGGAGAGGGGGCAGGAGCTCAGTTCCTTCTCCTGGCTCTTCCATCCTCCTCCCCCTGCAGACAAGGACATCGTATATCGGCTTGGCGTGAAAACCGAGCCGATATACGGTCGTGTGAAATAGCCCTAAGGGTGCGTTCACATGTCGCGGATTTGTTGCAGATTTTCACCAGCAAATTTCACCCTTTTAATCTGAATTAAATTGAAAGGGTGAAATCACCTGCAGATTTCACCAAAATCTGCAGCAAATCCACGACATGTGACTGTACCCTAGAGGTATCCGCATGGGGGGAGATCAGATTACCTGCCACGTCCGGCAGTTCTATAGAGATGACTGCCATTGCATTCCTATGGGAGGCTCAAGCCTCTTGTTCTTGTGATTGATAGTCGTCCAAGTGGTTGGACTGCCAGCGACCACGATCTCAACCTGCTTCTTACTTTTGCCATTTGTGGCATGGACCTGAGTCATAGCGCAACCGTATTAAAAACGGCGAGATTGCCAGATTGCGGGCTACACTGGCAGGTTTGGTCGCTCGGCCAAAATCGCCATGTAGCCTAAATAGTAACATCCAATTCCTAAGGGAATGTCTGGGGAAAGGGCTACAACACGGATATAGGAAAAAGGATTCTTTACAGTAAGAGCACTACAACCATGGGATGTTAAACTTCTCTATTCTAATAGATCCTGAGAGTTAGATTATCGTCCTCGTGGGCTCAGAGAGGATGTTTCTCTCCAAGCTGTGGATACAAGAGCTCTGCAGCAGCTGGATTCGTTTTCGTGGAGAAAGTCACACTAGATGGTATATAAATTCATCTAAGCAAATCATATATTGCCCCAACTTCCATACATACCCAGAACCGGCAGTACTGCGCATGCGCGGCCGGAACACGGAAGCGTAGGAGAGCCGCATCATGTGACTTGGTAATGCAACGGCGATCTTGCTTGTGGGCGCGCGGAAATCAGTTCGTGTTGTGTGCTTTAACGGTTTTTGGCCGGGATGTGGTGAGCAGGGAGCTTATAACCGGCGTCCGGTCCGCGCAGGTAGTAATGTACACGGAAGTTCGCCAAGGTCACGTGTGTATAGTAGTAGGTCCCGCCCCGAGGATGCTAGGATTGGCTAGCCTGGAGCGGTGTTGTCATGGAGACGGGAACAGCTGTAGTGGTGCTCCTCCTGACCGTTGGAGGTAGAGCGGGGAAAAGAGAGCGAAGTGTCACCGTGGGCTCCGGGCTGACGGTAGGTACTTACCGCTGACTGAGTGCGGCCCTCCGTGGGCTTCGGGCTGTATCATGTAATATGGGGGCTCTGCTTGGAGCTAGAAGGACAACACATGTTTCCGGCATGGATGGCGGTCGGGGTTCAGGTGGCGCTGGGTTTTAAGGCTTCACACGGGGGTTAGGGCGGTTCTTGGGGTTAAGAACTGCACTTGGTGGTTGAGGAGGCACTGGAGGGTTAAGTCGTCTCGGGGTTTTAAGGTTGCACTGGGGATTAAGGTGGTACTGGGGGGTGCTGCGCTTGGGGGGTGAGGTGGTACTGGGGGGTGCTGCGCTTGGGGGGTGAGGTGGTACTGGGGGGTGCTACGCTTGGGGGGTGAGGTGGTACTGGGGGGTGCTGCGCTTGGGGGGGTGAGGTGGTACTGGGGGGTGCTGCGCTTGGGGGGGTGAGGTGGTACTGGGGGGTGCTGCGCTTGGGGGGGTGAGGTGGTACTGGGGGGTGCTGCGCTTGGGGGGGTGAGGTGGTACTGGGGGGTGCTGCGCTTGGGGGGGTGAGGTGGTACTGGGGGGTGCTGCGCTTGGGGGGGGTGAGGTGGTACTGGGGGGTGCTGCGCTTGGGGGGTGAGGTGGTACTGGGGGGGTGCTGCGCTTGGGGGGTGAGGTGGTACTGGGGGGGTGCTGCGCTTGGGGGGGGTAAGGTGGTACTGGGGGGGTGAGGTGGTACTGGGGGGGTGCTGCGCTTGGGGGGTGAGGTGGTACTGGGGGGGTGCTGCGCTTGGGGGGTGAGGTGGTACTGGGGGGGTGCTGCGCTTGGGGGGTGAGGTGGTACTGGGGGGGTGCTGCGCTTGGGGGGTGAGGTGGTACTGGGGGGGTGCTGCGCTTGGGGGGTGAGGTGGTACTGGGGGGGTGCTGCGCTTGGGGGGTGAGGTGGTACTGGGGGGGTGCTGCGCTTGGGGGGTGAGGTGGTACTGGGGGGGTGCTGCGCTTGGGGGGTGAGGTGGTACTGGGGGGGTGCTGCGCTTGGGGGGGGGTGAGGTGGTACTGGGGGGGTGCTGCGCTTGGGGGGGGGGTGAGGTGGTACTGGGGGGGTGCTGCGCTTGGGGGGGGTGAGGTGGTACTGGGGGGGTGCTGCGCTTGGGGGGGGTGAGGTGGTACTGGGGGGGTGCTGCGCTTGGGGGGGGTGAGGTGGTACTGGGGGGGTGCTGCGCTTGGGGGGGGTGAGGTGGTACTGGGGGGGTGCTGCGCTTGGGGGGGGTGAGGTGGTACTGGGGGGGTGCTGCGCTTGGGGGGGGTGAGGTGGTACTGGGGGGGTGCTGCGCTTGGGGGGGGTGAGGTGGTACTGGGGGGGTGCTGCGCTTGGGGGGGGTGAGGTGGTACTGGGGGGGTGCTGCGCTTGGGGGGGGTGAGGTGGTACTGGGGGGGTGCTGCGCTTGGGGGGGGTGAGGTGGTACTGGGGGGGTGCTGCGCTTGGGGGGGGTGAGGTGGTACTGGGGGGGTGCTGCGCTTGGGGGGGGTGAGGTGGTACTGGGGGGGTGCTGCGCTTGGGGGGGGTGAGGTGGTACTGGGGGGGTGCTGCGCTTGGGGGGGGTGAGGTGGTACTGGGGGGGTGCTGCGCTTGGGGGGGGTGAGGTGGTACTGGGGGGGTGCTGCGCTTGGGGGGGGTGAGGTGGTACTGGGGGGGTGCTGCGCTTGGGGGGGGTGAGGTGGTACTGGGGGGGGTGCTGCGCTTGGGGGGGGTGAGGTGGTACTGGGGGGGTGCTGCGCTTGGGGGGGGTGAGGTGGTACTGGGGGGGTGCTGCGCTTGGGGGGGGTGAGGTGGTACTGGGGGGGTGCTGCGCTTGGGGGGGGTGAGGTGGTACTGGGGGGGTGCTGCGCTTGGGGGGGGTGAGGTGGTACTGGGGGGGTGCTGCGCTTGGGGGGGTGAGGTGGTACTGGGGGGGGTGAGGTGGTACTGGGGTGGTACTGGGGGGGGTGAGGTGGTACTGGGGGGGTGCTGCGCTTGGGGGGTGAGGTGGTACTGGGGGGGTGCTGCGCTTGGGGGGTGAGGTGGTACTGGGGGGGTGCTGCGCTTGGCGGGTGAGGTGGTACTGGGGGGGTGCTGCGCTTGGGGGTGAGGTGGTACTGGGGGGGTGCTGCGCTTGGGGGGTGAGGTGGTACTGGGGGGGGTGCTGCGCTTGGGGGGGTGAGGTGGTACTGGGGGGGGGTGCTGCGCTTGGGGGGTGAGGTGGTACTGGGGGGGGTGCTGCGCTTGGGGGGTGAGGTGGTACTGGGGGGGGTGCTGCGCTTGGGGGGTGAGGTGGTACTGGGGGGGGTGCTGCGCTTGGGGGGTGAGGTGGTACTGGGGGGGTGCTGCGCTTGGGGGGTGCCGTGGTACTGGGGGGGTGCTGCGCTTGGGGGGTGCCGTGGTACTGGGGGGGGTGCTGCGCTTGGGGGGTGAGGTGGTACTGGGGGGGTGCTGCGCTTGGGGGGTGCCGTGGTACTGGGGGGGGTGCTGCGCTTGGGTGGTGAGATGTATCTGGGTTTTAAGGTTGCACTGGGGATTAAGGCGGTTCTTGGGATTGAGGTTGCTTTAGGAGTGCTGCACTTGAAGGTTGGGGTGACACTGGGGTCATTGTGAGGTGGCATCGCACTGGAGGGTTAAGGTGACTGGGGACTTAGGCAGTTCTTAGTGTTGAGATGGCACTGGGGGCGCTGCACTTGGGGGTTGAGGTAACGCTTGTGGCTTGATGAGGCACTTCGCTTGGGGTTGAGATGGCACTGGAGGGTTAAATTGACCCTGGGCTTCAAGACTGCACTGGGAATTAAGGTGGTTCTTGGAGTTTGAGGTGGCACTGGGGCACTGCACCTGGTGTATGAGGAGGCACTAGAAGGTTCAGGTGACTCTGGGTTTTAAGACTGCACTGGGGATTAAGGTGGTTCTTGGGGTTGAGGTGGCTTTAGGAGCACTGCACTTGAAGGTTGGGGTGGCACTGGAGGGCACTGCACTTGGGGCGTGAGGTGGCACTGCAAGGTGAAGGTGACTCTGGGTTTTAAGGCTGCACTGGGGATTAAGGCAGTTCTTTGCTGAGGTGGCACTGGGGGCATTGCATTTGGAGCATGAGGAGGCACTTTGGGCACTGCGCTTGGAGGTTGAGGTGGTACTGGAGGCATGAGGTGGCACTGCGTTTGAAGGCTTAATTGACTCTGAATTTTAAATCTGCAGTGGGGATTAAGGCGGATCGTGGGGGTTGAGGTGGCACTGGGTCCACTGCACTTGGGGATTAAGGTGGCACTGCACTTGGGGGTTGACGTGGCAATGGAGGGTTCAGGTGTCTCTGGGTTATAAGACTGCACTGGGAATTAAGGCGTTTCTTGGAGGGCACTGCACTTGGGGTGTGATGTGGAGCTGCATTGGAGGGTTAGGGTAACTGGGTTTTAAGGCTGCGCAAGGATTTAAGGCTGTTCTCTGTGCTGAGATGGCACTGGGGGCACTGCACTTGGGGCATGAGATGGCACTGGGGGCACTGCACTTGGGGTGGCACTAGAGGGCACTGCATTGGAGGGTTAAGGTGACTGGGTTTTAAGGCTACACTGGGGATTAAGGCAGTTCTTTTGTACTGAGATGGCATTGGGGCATGAGGAGGCACTAGGAACAGTGCGCTTGGGGTGGCACTGGAGGACATTGCAATTGGGACGTGAGGTGGCACTGCACTGGAGGGTTAAGGTGACTGGGTTTTAAGGCTACACTGGGGATTAGGGCAGTTCTTTGTACTGAGATGGCACTGCACTTGGGGCATTAGGAGACACTGGGAACACTGCGCTTGGGGGTTGAGGTGGCACTGTGCTTGAAGGTTTAATTGACTCTAGATTTTAAGTCTGTACTGGGGATTAAGGCGGATCTTGGACTGAAGGTGGCAATGGGGGCAGTGCACTTGGGCGTGAGGTGGCACTGGGGTCACTCTACTTGGGCGTGAGGTGGCACTGCGCTGGACGGTGTAGGCGACTCTGGATATTACTAATACTGGCATGAAGCCGGCGTGGTAATAAGCAGGACCTGTACAGTAGGTGAATCGCTGGCTTCTTACTCACCTTGCAGACAGCGTCCTCCCTGTCATTATCCTTCAGCGTTACATAACCTCATCACCTACTGCCTGGCACTGAACATCTGGGAGTGTTCCACATATGGAGGTGACGGGCACCTATTTAGAAGGGTGAGTGGTGCCAGCAGGGTTAGTAGGCTCTGCAATGTAGGGCATCAGCACAGACCCAAACTCCCAGTGGTCTCTCTAGCTTCTCCGTGTTCACTTTGCCCCTCTACAAGTCTCCCGTCATGATGCAGACCCTTTTTGCTGGACAGCCCCTTCAAAGTGAAATTCTGTCATTTATTCTGAATTGCTCCACTGATCAGAAGGTCCTTTCGTTTCCGTGCACGATGGCGACACTGTCCACCGCTGTGCACGAAACAACAAACTGGGTCCATATAAGTGAATGAGGCTCTGTTATTGACAGTCCCTGTATAGCAGGTGGAGGGGAGCACCGACGGGAACGAGCCGCAGCTCTTAAAGCCACCTGCCGGGCCTAGACAGACAAAGATGGCCGCACCACTTCTCTGACTGCCTGATGCACATTAATCTAAGGGCTGACCATCATTCTGATTCTCGCTGGATCATGAGAAGCTGAATGGTAATCGTTCAGTGTAAATGCCGGCAGTGAATGAACGATTTTTCGTTCATCGCTCAGTTTCTACAGGCATAAAAATCAAACCACAATTGGCCCATTTTAATAAGCCGTTGTCTGTCTATGAACGACGAACTTAAAGGGGTTGTCCCACGAAAGCAAGTGGGGTTCAGCACTTCTGTATGGCCATATTAATACACTTTGTAATGTACATTGTGCATTAAATATGAGCCATACAGAAGTTACTCACTTACCTGTTCCGTTGCTAGCGTCCCCGTCTCCATGGTGCCGTCTAATTTCAGCGTCTAATCGCCCGATTAGACGCGCTTGCGCAGTCCGGTCTTCTCCCTGGTGAATGGGGCCGCTCGTGCCGAAGAGCTGGTCCTCGTGGCTCCGCCCCGTCACGTGTGCCGATTCCAGCCAATCGGGAGGCTGGAATCGGCAATGGACCGCACAGAGCCCACCGTGCACCATGGGAGAAGACCCACGGTGCATCGTGGGTGAAGATCACGGCGGCCATCTTACTAAGGTAAGGAAGAAGTCGCCGCAGCGCGGGGATTCGGGTAAGTACAAAACGTGTTTGTTTTTTTTTAACACATGCATTGGGTTTGTCTCGCGCCGAACGGGGGGCCTATTGAATTAAAAAAAAACCCGTTTCGGCGCGGGACAACCCCTTTAATGTCAATGGGTTAATTCACATTTCCGCACGTGCATTTCAGTCGCACGCAAAAAAAAAAAAGTTTTATTTTCCTGCGTATTTACATACCAAAGGTCCCATAAAAGTCAATTGGGGGTGCGCAAATGAACGTGCAATACACAAGTCCGTGTGTGAAATACTGCATTATTACGCTTAAAAAAAAAAACAAAACACATTTGCAACTCGTCAAGACTAAATGGTCACTTCAATCGGTGCGCCTTTGTTTACCACGCGCAAATGAACATGTTTGCTGGCACAAAAAATACAGTAAAATATAATAGTAAAATATGTCTACGTGCGCAGAAAAGTCTCGTTCAGCCTTGCAATTGCGCGGATACCCATGTAAAGCCGGCCTAAAACACTACACCTGTTTCATTAACCAGTGCTGGCCGGTCAGATCAGCATGCAGAGTCGTAGACTATTGATACACACCATACACAGAGTCCATCAGGTAGTCGGAGAAGCTGTTCCTCCAGGCCCGGAGGGTCGCCTTCCCATATCTATAGGTTATGCCGTAAATACCTGATGGGTGCAGGTTTTACCTATACCACATCCATCTATTGGGAGAACCCAATGTGCCAGTGTATGGAAAAAATGAGTTGTACTATTACTTGGTCAAATGAAGAAAACCCTTATTTACACCTTGCAATTAAAAACTCCATTGCTTCTAGGCTTTGCTGCAGTCTTCCGCGCCCAGCACCCGGCTTATCTTGTGCTTTCCCTAATTACATGCCATTATGTGGGTGGACTGGCACAGTATATAGTGCAAATTGTAGATGGCAGGCTGGAATAGTTGAGTCCCCCCGCTACTGCCTGACTGCACACTGTGGGTTCTGATACTTGATAGTTGACATACTTGAGCCCACTCGTGCCGGCCGTCCTCCCCCTGGCGGTGTGGGCAGGGCTGGTCCAGTTGCTGTCGGCAGGCAGCTGTCCCTGTGTCAGCTGTGATCTGCGCAGCTTAGCAGGTTATTATAGGAGCGCTGAAATAGTTGTGTGCGCTGGTAGAAGGAGCTCACATAACTGCCAGGATGCCCACGTCCGTGCCAGCTGCGTGTCCCAGGCTGCTTGTAGGATTGGGCAGCGCTAGGACACTTTCATCAGCGCCCTTGTTAACACTTGTGTGCCAGTGGGTGTTCCCTTCATCTCCTGGCACCGATCTGTTTCACTTCATGGACAAGTCAGGGAACGAGGGTTTGACTAGGGTTTGACGTGTGTAAGATGCATGCTATCTGGGACTCTCCTCATCTACTCTCCCCACAGCTGAAACGCTCTGTGCTGCTGTGAGACTGTGCTCTATGTCACTGTATGTCCTCACACTCTCATCTTGAAGCTGCTCTTGCACAGTAACCCAAGACAAAGTTGCCTATTTCCTCAGTTCTCTCCTTCCCCAGAGATGAATTGCGGTATTAATATTGATGATGCCAGGGCGTGGATGCCTGACAGCTGCCGGGCACAGAGCTCTGCTGGAGTGTAAGAATACACCCGGGCTGTACATTAGTAGCTTGGGCTTCCATCTCTTACTTGTAAGGCTTGGAACCCACAGGCGGACTCAAACTAACAGGTCGGATTCTGTGAACAGATATCCGCAGCAGAAGACCTGCGTATAATCGCTGAAGTGAACTGCGTATGGTTTTTCACACGGATGTACGGCTAAGAACAGCGTATCGTCCGTGTGGAAGAATGACCGCGAGCAGGGAATGACCTCAGAAAGTAGCCCAACCCCATAGAAACACCCTTCTATCACTCAGGCAACATGCCCTCGTGGTGAGATATTCTAAGAGCCCTCAGAACAGGATACTGCTCTCTGGGCTTGGCTGCTTTGTACTACTTTTTTGTAAGTAGTATAAACCACTTAAAAAACACAAAACACTTATTCTTGTGAAGGAGGAGCCCAGAAGAAAAAGTAGAAGTTGCAGACAGCAGTCTGGATGGGTGTGATGCTCCCCAGACTCTGTCCGGCATTCTCTGCCCAAAAATTTCTGCTTTCTTCATGCCATTTGTATCTGTTCTCCTGGCAACATGCATACGAGTCCACGTTCATACGCATTGTAATGTGGATGGGGATTGTGGAATCGGTTCATGTGAGACCGGCCTAATGTAATAGGTTTGTAGTCCACATGGCTTCAACTGTAGAATCACTGTGTAAATACATTACATTGCTCATCTTGTATTGGTCACCCAGAAGTATGGGTGAAGACCTAGTGATGGACTGTATCCGCCCTGTTTACGCTGCTAAGCTCCTGATTGCCTGGCTTTATGGTTAGGCTTTGGGGTAGGGTTATGTTGACAGCAGTAGCGGGGTGGGAGGGGGGCTAAGGTCTGCCATGCCAGGAGGGTTTGGGTTACTGTTGTGGTTAAAGGAGTAGCTGTGGCTGTGGTTTGCGCTGGCTTAGGGTTAGTGTTAGGGGTAGGGTTAAAGGAGTACCTGTGGCACAACTTACGAAGGCGACTTCACTAGCCGGCCGAGCAGCGGCCACAGCGGGACACAGTGACCCAAAAGCTGCAGTAGCACCACCTGTAGCCGGGTGCTGCGGATGCATCTTGGACTGGTAGTATTGGAGGGTGACAGCACTGTTTGTTGCAGCGCCAGTAGCGTTGGGGAAGGGACCACAACATCTGAGCCTCATTGGCGGTGGAGCCAGCACCAACAATCTCGCACAGGAGCGAGCACCCGTGACACTCGCACACTGTACATGAGCGAAAATGCTTCCCCCCCCCCCCCCCCCGCCGGGGACACTGACCGTGGCGGAGCTGCCAGGGAAGAAGGGAGCTGCGTGCACACGGACATTAGCTTGGAGGGGACCTGATGGGAGAGCGGCAGCCAGTCAGGAACTTGGGGCATTCCCTAAGTCCACCAGTACAAACCCTTGTTTCCACCTATAGTTCCAGTGGAGACAAGATGCACCAGTACCATCACTATATAGATACATTACTTATCCTGTACTGTCCCTCAGTTACATCCTGTATTATACTCCAGAGGTACACTCATTATTTTGCTGGTGGAGTCACTGTGTACATACATTACTTATCCTGTACTGATCCTGAGTTACATCCTGTATTATACTCCAGAGCTGCACTCACTATTCTGCTGGTGGAGTCACTGTGTACATACATTACTTATCCTGTACTGATCCTGAGTTACATCCTGTATTATACTCCAGAGCTGCACTCACTATTCTGCTAGTGGAGTCACTGTGTACATACATTTGTGCTCTTTACACTGTACAGTAATCTGATGTAGAGAATAAATATTGGCCCCTGCTTTATAGAAGCTCAGCTAAGGAGTGTTTTTTTTTATCAAGATGCTTATTGTTTCAAAAAATAACCTGCAGCATTGTGAATGCAGCTCTGGAGTGTAATGCGGGCTGTCGGGATCAGTACAAATTATGTAATGTAGTTGCAGAGTTACGTAACTAGACTACTTTCCATAATATGCATATATTGTCTGGTTCACCCAGTTCTTTGTTACCAGCTCTGTACATGGCAATTTGGTTTTGTGAGCAGCAGGTCACCTCCGGGTGGCTCGGTGTTCTGTGATTGGCCCCTGGATGTGGGACATACATCTGAACGTCACCCAACCTATATGTTCTATTTATAAACAGTAAAAGTCCCTTTGTTTCTTTTCTTCCATGCAGAGCAGTGGCCTGGCTCCTGACCATGGCCTCCTGCCTCCTCGAGTGCCTCTGCGAGGCTGACCTGGAGCAGTACTACCCTCACTTTGTAGCCCTTGGACTCCAGAAGGTTGAGGAGCTGGCAAAGGTGACCATGAGGGATTATTCCAAGCTGGGCGTTCACAGCATGGAAGACCGCAAACGCCTCTTCCAGCTGATCGAAATCATTCAGAGCGTGGCAGCTGAGGACTCCAATGACAGCAGGACCCCTCCCCTGCAGCCCGGCTGCGTCTACCTCCAGCCCCCAAATAACAGATCGGCCACCCGAAGACAGTTGCAATTTGACATCTCCTTTGACACAGACAGAAATGTGCTTCCCTCTTCTCAGCCCTTGAAACATCTTACTGAATTATGTGAAACAGCGCCTCCTGCTGACCAGAAAATCCTCACCATGAAGAAAGAAGATACCTCCAACTCATCTGCTGAAGGGTCCTGCCTGAAAGTGCTGTTGGGAACACCAGCGGGCTCCAGAGACAGCGAGGGCCCCATCGTACACAGAGTGGTGCACGTATCCGGGTACAACTACGGAGTGCCACAGACATGCGTACGGTAATGAAGAGCGCTTGTCCTATGAGCTTTATGCAAAAGTTTGTGCACCCTTTATAAAATGTAAAATGACTCTATATGTTTTGAATTTATCCTTGTAGGGAAAAAAGCTTATAAATGTCGTCACGTGCAAAAGTTGCGCATCCTGCTGGCTAACGTTTAGCAGCACCCCCCTATTAACAGAAAGGGTTAAAATTAGTTGTTTTTCTTTCAGAGGTTCTGTTAATTTATTTTTACAAACTAAACTGAAAAAAGGGGCGCTGAAACTTTCGCATCTGACCTCCTCTACAGTTCATACATTTCTATACCTGGATTCCATATAGGTTATGATGTAGCAATTCCAACTATACAATGTCTCTGGCACAACCCGCTAGGCATGTTGGACTTCTTCTCATGCCACCTCTTGGCTCGCAGCGATGTATGCAATGTTTTATGGCGCATCTTTAATACATTTGGCGCAGTTTACACCTCTGCTATGCTAATGTCTGAGATAATGCTTTTTTTTGTGAGTCTTCATTGACAGGACTAAATCTGCGCATGCATCCACGGTAAAAAGCGGGGCAAAAAGTTACAGATTTTCATGCGGATTCTAGAAGCGGAATTCACACGGTGAATTCTATCGCCTGATCATACCTTTAGATAAGATTAGTAAATATCTGCCGCTATGGAAAACTGCTGAGGTAATGGTAAAGCGCGTCTATAAGGGCCCATTCATGAGTGATTTGCTCACCTTTTTTTTTTATTTTTTAATGGATCCGGTTGTTTATAAGGATGGTAAAATGGAATGAAAACAGAACTAAATTAAAACCATAGTTTCCAGTTTTTTTAACGGATCCAGTATTTAGATCTGTCAAAAAAGAACGTTTTTTTTTTTATCTACTTGTTTCTTTTTCATTGTGTTTACATCCGCTTTGTCGTCTATGGCCTGTCTTCCGCTCATTTATAAACTGATCCGTTATACAAAAAAAACAAAAATGGAACCAAACCGAAACCTTTCTGTTCCGTTTCATCACCCATTGACTTTAATGTAAAAAAAACAAAAGTGCGTGCCTTCAGCTCACGTTCCGCTTTTTATGTTAGGAAGCCCCACAGTCTGCGCTGGTTTTCCTTTTCAAAACCGAAAGCAGACGGAGCGCAACCGTACTGAGCATAACTGAGGCTTGGAAGATCCCATTGACATCAATGGGAAGGAAGACTGAACTGTTTTTTTTTTGTTTTTTTTTTTTTTTCGTTTTGCTGCTCCTCTGATGGAACAGCAGTACGTAAAACACCGCTGAAGTGACTGAGCCAAAACACATAATAAATTTACCACTGGGTTCAACCACTGAAATCCCCCAATGATGGGGCCACCACTTTTATCTTCTGGACGCAGCACCCCTCCAGCATACTGCAGAGTATAGAGTGGCATCGCTACAAGGAAAATGCTAAACGTGCTGCGCCTTCCCCGCTCAGGGGGCTCGATCAGTTTGCCATCAATGCTTATTCTACAAAAACTTCTTTAATTACCCCTTTTTCTTTTATATTGAACAGGCCCAGCTGCACAGACAAGGACGGACCCTGGACCGACAGCGATAAAATCCGCGTGTGTGTCCGCAAACGTCCTCTGAGCTTGAGGGAAGAGAGACGTGGGGAAGTGAGTGTGGTGACCGTGGAAGACAAGGAGACCATAGCGGTCTATGAGAGGAAAGAAGCCGTTAATCTGAAGGAGTATATCCTGCAGGTAGTGATATAGCGCCAGCCTGATGACTGCAATTACCGTTGTGTGAGCAGTCATTCCACAGTGGAGTGTCGCTGTAATATCAGTTCTGTGAACATCGGGTCAGGCAGCAGATGTGATAACTCTAAGGGGTATACCCATCTGAAACTTTAATGGCATATGCACAGGATATGCTGCGAAAGTCTGATAGATGCGGGTCAAACCTATCTCTTGTTGTGGACCCCACAGCCGCTGGCCTAGCTGAATGCACTGGTCAAAGATTATGTAAACAGCTGAGCGGGTATTGTTATGCGGTTCCACAGAAGTGAATGGGAGTAATGGAAACGGTGTAGCATAGTAAGCAATGTTCTTTCCGCAGATTCCAAATTACAGAAACAACGTAGCTTGCTGTGCTACACTGTTGCGGGAACTCCCATTCATATCTATCAGAGTTTCGGAAACGCATTAGACAGTCCGTTGTGCTGTTTCCATAACCCCTGGCCACGGCATTCAGCCGGATCGGGGGCAGTGAAGGCCAGAAGCAGAGAGGGGTGCGGGTCCGATAGTTGGGACCTACACCTAGCCGACTATCCTGGCATAACCTGCGGCTATGCCATGAAAGTCTCAGTTGGGAATACCCCAGACCTGTCATATCAGAATAATGGTGCAATCCAATCCCTCCTACTAGCATCCAGCAGGACTGATTCTGGTGATAACCTTGTAAGCAGTTCTGCTATATTTCTGCCAGGTAGCTACACACTGAGTGGATGGACACTTCATTGAAATTCAGTTATTAATCTCCTTAGACTCCAAATTTCTCCAGATAAGAATGAATAAAAATGTTCTGCTGTGGACCTCATTATTAGAGCCGTCTAATGGTAACTACATCTGATAGGAGTTAATGGGACAGGCTGGGGGCAGTCAGCTGTCACCTCCCAACTGCATTAATCATCCTGCCCAGTAGTGGGCCTCTCCATTTTCAGTGATATCATCAGTGTTGGAGGATGAAATCCGTGTGCCGTAGTATCAGGCTGTGGATCAGAGTCAGGATTTCTCCACTATGTATTTTCTAGTCCCTGCAGACATTAACAGGCCACTCTGCTGAAAAAGTCATTTGCTATATAAATAATCCTCAGTTGGTATTGGTTAGTTATTCCTTTCTATCTGAATATATCTGGACTCCTCCTCTTCTTTTGGGTTCTATGATCTCATGGGGATTACTTGCCTCTCTATTCTCTTCACTAGTCACTATCTCAATCACCAGAACTTCCTGTATAATGAAATTGCTTGGACTGTGCCACATTAGCTCTTCACGGGGGGAGCAGTTAGTACTGATGATTTGAAGCTCCTGTCCTACAGTTATAATGAAGGAGATGACAGTTTATTCTCCTGACTTGGGTACTTATGGGTTCTAGCTTATCTAGGAGAATTTAGAGCAGTGTTTCCCAAACTCCAGTCCTCAGGGACCCCCAACAGGTCATGTTTTCAGGATTTCCTCAGTATTGCACAGGCGATGTACTTATTGTCAGTGCCTCAGACATTGCCACAGGTGTTCTTACTATAGGAGATCCTGAAAACATAACCTTTTTGGGGTTGTGGGGGCTGGAGTTTGGGAAACACTGATTTAGTGGGTAATGATAGTACCATTTCTGTTGGGAGGACAGGGTGATTGACTCTAGCTAGTCATGTGATGCTGTACTGATGCATCATGGGATTGATAGCCAGAAGAAGAGCAAGTAGGGAGAAATGTCAAAACCAATGTGGTGTCTTATAAGTATCAAACAAGAGACTGCACTGCATGGAAGTGATTGCAGTGTACATAGAGGATGTGAAGTGTGTGACAATCGGGTGAGGAGTGCAGGGATCAAAAATGTGTTGTGGAATGGCCCTTTAAGCTCTTGTTGTACAAAATGCTCTCATACTGATCCACTAGAATCAACATGGAGTCTTATATATCCAGTATCTTACAGTTGGTCGTAAAGGAATATTCAAATCAGAAAGGTTAAAGACTTTCACCCTTCCACTCTCTAAATTTAAGATGAAAAGGAGAGACTTGTTGGTTCACATGTTGCACTTGGCATATCATGTCACGAGCCATACCCTTCACTGTAATCTCCTCAGGTCCATCCTCATACTAGAGCCCGCAGTATAATAGCACCATCCTTACAGTACTAGCCGCATACTAGCTCCCCGCAGGGCCGTGCACCACTGATGGCTCTCCACTGACTATTACTCCCTGCAGCTGCAACAGCTTTGGTATCCATGTACTATTGTGCTGTAGGGATTTCCCAGTAAGCTGCGGCTTGTGCCTACTGCGCCCTGTAGTGAGCACAGCCGGATGGCGCATTTTCGCCTTTCTGACTCGTTCATGATTTGCTTTATATATAAAATTTTCATCGACTTCATGTTTATTTTTTTTCAGCACGTATTTTATTTTGATGAAGTATTTAGTGAGACGTTAACCAATCAGGATGTATTCATGAAGACGGCTCACCCGCTTATCCAGCATGTGTTTAACGGGTAGGAGGCATTCTTCCATTTCATCCATTTTTAATCTAGATTTACTAATGCTTATTCGTTTTGAGGTGCTGTCTGAAAATCCTTAAAGGCGTTGTCCCACAAAAGGTACTTACCAGTTTGGGGGATTATGTGTCTGATTTGGTGGACGTCTGGAACCATTATCTATCATGAGAACGTGGGTTTTGGGTGTCCTCAAATGACTAGAGTGATGGTCACACCTTACCCCTCCATACATTGAGCACTTGTACTCGGCTGCCTCCAGCGGCCCCATAGAAGTGAATGTGGAGTAGTAGTGCACTGGTGTGACCAGTCACGCATTCAAAGACACTCGGGACCCCTGCTCTTGTGATTGGTTGGGATCTCAGCTGTCGGACCACCTCTAATCAGATACTTATTTGCTATAACTTCTCACAGATAAAAGATTGCTACAATGTGTCAGTCCTCTGTAAGGTAAATACTGTATATTCTAGAACAAACCCTCTTCTGTCCTGATAGATTTTACCTGCACTAAGTTATCAGGCTGCACTGTTCCTTTAAACCCTAATTCGCCCTACAATTAGGCCGCGTAAAGGGTCTAACAATTGGCCAACAAACCAGTGATTCCTCAACGTATTGTTCCCTTTCAGCGACCATAATAATGCTTGCTGATCAGTGGTACGTCCTCTGGGAACGGATTGATGTACAGCCAGCCTATGGGGACAAATGGTTGTAGTAGCGATCATTAGTCCCTTTGAGACAATTCTCAGGCCGCGTAAAAGAAATGAGTGCCAACCAACATGCTTGTCGAACACTGCTCTTTACATCAAGCTGAGAACCCCAGCCTGTGCAAAAGGACCAGAACGCATTGTAGCAGATGATCAGTCAATCAGGAGTCCAGGCTGTAGGGGGTCATTCACATGGGCATATGCAGTTTCTGTCTGAGAAATATGCAGGGTTTTTACACATGAAATGTATTTGGTCCTTCTTATGTTCTCTTTTGCACACATCCCCCCGAAAATAAGACAGTGTCTTATATTAATTTTTGTTCAAAAAGGCTTAACTTTTTTACATGTATAGCTGCCTGGACACTATTTAAATTGACTTTTTTAATTAACTGTTAGCAGGGCTTAATTTTGGAGTAGGGCTTATATTTCAAGCATCCTCAAAAAGCCTGAAAAATCATTTTGCATCCTCAAAAATTCTGGAAAATCATGATATCTTATTTTCAGGGTATGTCTTATTTTCAGGGCTATTAACTGCAGTTTTTACATGCACAAAAACGTATAAGAATACCTCATAGATTTCTCTTGGCTTCTTACATAAAAATATGCGGTGAATCCCCATGTATCCTGTACATTGCATATTTACATGATCCCATTGACTACATTGCGAAATTTCGGTCCATAATATGGATCAAAATAAGACATTCTGCGTCTTTATTTATGTATTTAGATTTTACTGTTTTATTTTGTGAAAAACGCAGTTCTGAATACTCGAATGCAAATTAATAAGCTTTATGATCGTATAAAAAAATTATGCACGCAATACGGAGCACAAATACGCGTGTGAGAGTCCATGCGGTCATAGGGTTGTCAAGACTGGATACAATGGTAACTCTATGGCTGTGTAAAAGGAATCGGAATTCAGTGCTCTGCAGCAAAAAAAAGCAGAGCTCTAACCCTTATAAAGATACATTATGCAAAGCAGAATAATGTCCTTGCTTAGATTAAAGGAGAATTCTGAACTTTATAGTATATTCACGGGTTATACAATGAATGTCTGACCCACCTGGACCCCCATTCTCCACATACGTGTGTGTGTCCTAAAGGTGGGACCCACATTTATCTGACATTTATGGTATATCCTGTGGGTGCACCCCATACCCCTTAGAAAAGTAAACAGTAGGTGCACTTTAATTAGGTTGTCCAGGGAGAGGAAATAATATTCCAACGGTGTTGGAACTTATGGCTGGTTATGAAACCCCAAGTGATGTGGAATGGCCCTTCTTTTTCTAGTTACATCATCACATGGGGCTGGCTGTTTGGTTCATTTCAATAACTAAGCCAGTCTCTTTCTCTCTGCATCCACCATTATAGAGAAGGGGGCCGACTGAACAGCCAATCACCGACAAAGGAAGGGCCATACTATGTGACCTGGTATTGGAAGTGGACTGTAAGTGGATGTTCTCGCACCGTTGGACTGTGCAAATTTTTCCCCTTCCTTAATAACCCCTTTAAGGCCTAATGCCCACGGGCGGATTCTTGCTGCGGAATCCAGAGTGGGTGTTTACTTCCGGATTCTGCAGCAAATACCACCTACAGCATGCAATGCAAAAAAGATTCTTCATGCACACAAGCAGAAACAAGGGACTGCTTCCATTGAAGTCAATGGAAGCTGTACGACCCGCTGCGCATCTGCAGTTGACATTGTGAACAGGCTACAGATTCCATGGGAAAAGCAGGAGTTAAAAAAGAAATAAATAAATAAAACAAAATCAGTACTGCGCATGTCCAACGACGAGCCGTGCGGACCATCCGAAGTACAGAGAAGCCGGAAGAAGAGAAGTCCGCGCGGACGCCGCCTGCACACAGGTACGCAGGGTCACCCGCCGTGATCAGGGCTGAATCCTGCAGGCGGAATCCAGACCTGCTGTGTGCATGAGGCCTAAGTCTAAGGCCACGTTCATACTACATTCAGAACCCTGTATATGGCTTTGTCTCAATGGTTGAACGGCTCCATAGACTGCAGTTCGTAAAACAGACTAAAGCTGCAAAGCTTCGTTCTCCATTTTAGCCAACTTCCATTCAATTCCAGCATTTTGCAAGGCAGGATAACTTAGTCGGTAACCAGACTGCGCCTGGGTAGCCTAACCAACCAATGTACTTGGGATTTGTACCTCTAACCCTTCACAAGGTTCTATAGACATTTTTCCCAAATGCTCCTTGTCGCCCCTGTTGCGTCGTTTGACCATATTAACATTGATTAATCCTTTTTTCAGGGGAAACGCCACGTGTTTTGCTTACGGTCAGACAGGAGCGGGTAAAACATACACCATGATCGGCATCCCGAAAAATCCTGGACTGTATGCCTTAGCTGCGAAAGACATCTTCCAGCAACTGGAGAGTAATCAGCAGAAAAAAGACCATTCTGTTTGGATCAGTTTTTATGAGATCTACTGTGGACAGCTGTATGACTTGCTGAATGGAAGGAAGAGGTTAGTTCGTCCCCGAGAGAGGCTGCTGTCTTCTGTAATGCGGTAATGTACCTGTAAAAAAACAGGTGGCACCTGGGATGTATGAAGGGCAGTCGCCCCACGATCTCCCTTGTACATGTCCTGCATCTGCACTATAACACTATGGGGCCATCACTAAGGGGTTAAAGCACCTTTAACCAGAATAGGGAAATGCTAGCAAAACTACCTCTGCTCGTCGGGGACTTGGCACCACAATGGATGCTATTTAATATCAAACTAGGTAAGCCTTTGCAACTGACCAACTGTAGCAACTGATTACCAGGCAGCTTTCACGGTGAGGAGATAAATTGCGCACCGTTGTTTGGCATAAGGTAGATTTTTGTAACTGGGATTGATCACCCAAGATTTGTGCAATCCGAGTATCGGCGTACTATTAGTGCAGGCCCCCAGTGGATTTACTATATCTCTGTCTCTGTAATCATTTTCATGACCCTTTGCCTTGTCTTCCCTCAGACTCTACGCTAGAGAAGATGGTAAACACGTTGTACAGGTCGTGGGGCTGCGAGAAGTACAAGTTAGTAGTGTGGATTTCCTGCTAGAGGTAAGTAGTGGATCTGGTGTATCTGCTCGTTGATCTTAGAAAAAGGGAAAAGACTGGCTGCTGATTTCTTGAGTGGCTCGAATATGATGTTTCCAGCAGGACCCAAGATTTTATATTGGGGCTCCTTCACACAAATGTGTGGTGACAGCATATTATGTGCGTGGGTTTCGCATGCATAATACGATGTACCAACCTACCATAGGCTCCCATGTCACTGCTCACACATACTACATGCTGTAACGATCACAGCATGTCCAAGATTGACGGCATGCAGCAAGTATGCAATAGTAATAGGTATGCGACCGCCTGATACAGGCAGCACACAGCGAATTGCGCTTGTGTGAAGCCGCCCTAACACGGAGTCTAGAACGTTCCATGTATACATTTGTAAAATATGCAATGTTGTATTACATATATATAATGTTTACTTCTTTGTGTACTTTACATTGTATTAAGGAAATTGGTGAAAGAAATCTACCTGTTGGTCGGAGGCACTCTTAACCAGCACCTCTCCGAAACATCGATACCTCTGCTTTATTGTTGACATAAAGTACTGTCTATTATAATGTTTGAGTGATTTCTAGAGCAGCCAGGTTCATAATAACTTAGTATACTATCTTGAGCTGTGACCAGTAACTCCTCCATTCCGTTTTGTACCTCAGATGATCGTGAGGGGCAGCAGAGAGCGCAGCACTGGGGCTACAGGGGTGAATTCTGACTCTTCTCGCTCGCATGCTGTCATTCAGATCCAGATCAAAGATGCTGGGAAACGTAAACTCGGCAGGTGAGATGATCACAGGTTGTGCAATCTCCTGTTTTGCGTTTAACCTCTTAATGAAACGCCCTATTTTAGAACTAAGGACGTGACAATCTTTTGGGATTTTCATCTCCACGTTTCAAAAAGCTGTAACTTTTTACTTTTCTGTCAACATAGCTGTAAGTGCTTGTTTCACAGAATGGTAGAGTTGGAAGGGACCTCCAGGGTCATCGGGTCCAACCCCCTGCTCAGTGCAGGATTCACCAAATCATCCCAGACAGATATTTGTCCAGCCTTTGTTTGAAGACTCCCATTGAAGGAGAACTCACCACCTCCTGTGGTAACCTGTTCCACTCATTGATCCCCCTCACTGTCAAAGTTTTTTTCTAATATCTAATTTGTGTCTCCTCCCTTTCAGTTTCATCCCATTGCTTCTAGCCTTTCCTTGTACAAATGAGAATAGGGCTGATCCCCTGCAGTGTGACAGCCCTGCGGATATTTGTAGACAGCTATTAAGTCTCCTCTCAGCCTTCTTTTTTGCAAGCTAAGCATTCCCAGATCCTTTAACCGTTCCTCATAGGATATGATTTGCAGACCGCTCACCATCTTGGTAACTCTTCTCTGAACTTGCTCCAGTTTGTCTGTCTTTTTTTTTTAAACTGGGGTGCCCAGAACTGGACCCAGTATTCCAGATGAGGTCTGTTTGTTGCATGGTGAGCTCTAGTTTTTATTTGTAACGTTTTGGTGCACATATAGTGTATTGTATAAGTTTTAAAAAAAAATTTTTGGAGGGCAGGGAGAAAAAACACATGAAATCTGTCACTGTAAATTTATTTTAAAAAAATTATGACATTCACCATATGGTACAAATTACTTTTGTTTATTGCAGGTTGGTATGATTTACAATTTAGTATTTTTTAATTGTGTTTGCCATGCAGAATAAAAAAATTTCAATTTATTGCATGGGTCGCTACAGATGCGGTGATGATACCAGATGTATGGCTTTTTCAATTTACTTTATTTATTTTTTTAAAAAGGGAAGAGAGCACAAAAAAGGTGGTCTTTTTACATCTGCTTATTTTTTCACCATCTTTTACATTCTTTTAGGAGACTTGAACCTGCATTCTTGTGATTGCTCAGATGATACACTGCAGTACGGAAGTATGGGTTTGCCTTGCCAGCACTTGCAATAGCAGACTTGGAGGCCACTTTTAGGTATCCAGTTGCCTTGGCAACCCATCAGTCCTCCACGATTTAATGGCGGAAAACTGATGTCAACAAAGAGGAAGTGCCCTCTCTGTTAACTTCATCCATGCCACGATTAATGTTGATCACGGCATGTAATGGGTTAATAGTGACACCAAGCCTTGCTGTTGGATTGGGAGGCTGGCTGTCAGTCACAGCTGGCTCTCCCTGCAGATGCCACAGGCTCAGCTGCTGAGCCAGTGCTAGCCATAGGACGTAATTATACATCTCTGCGGCTGTGTCAGTGAAGACTTCAGGACAGGAAGGGGTTGTTAAAAAAAAGTAAAGAAAAATAAAAGGCGCTTCTCTCTAATGGTGGTAGCCAGAATGTTATCATATAACTCTATAACTTTGTGGAGGGAAGCAGGGGTTTTGGAATTCTGCTTCAGAAAAATGACTGATCCCTGTAAAGATAGATAGATAGATAGATAGATAGATATAGATAAAAAAATTTAAATGGTGCCATTCATGTCCAAATAAATAACTACACCACCACAAGAACTAGGAGTATAGTAGATGGATTAAATGTTAGTTTCTAGCTGATGCTTACTGCTTTGATGTATTTTTTCTTTATGTTTCCACTCCAGAATGTCCTTCATTGATTTAGCTGGAAGCGAAAGGGCATCCGATGCTCGGGAATCGGATAAACAAACCAAGATGGAAGGAGCGGAAATAAACCAGAGCCTCCTAGCAGTAAGTGTGCATCACCATGTAGAGTTCAGCTATGGTTACAGATGGGGTTACCTTTCACTTGTTCTATCTAAAACCACATTCAAGGAATACTTTTACCTGAAACTGAACATTTTGAACATCATGTGTCCTCCATAGAGACACCTTAGGAGATATATAGATATTAGAGATAAGCGAGCGTACTCGGAAAAGCACTACTCGCTCGAGTAATTTGCTTTATCCGAGTATCGCTGTACTCGTCCCTGAAGATTCAGGTGCCGCTGCGGCTGACAGGTGAGTCGCAGGGGAGAGCGGGCGGGAGAGAGGGAGAGAAAGATCTCCCCTCCGTTCCTCCCCGCTCTCCCCTGCAGCTCCCCGCTCCGTGCCGGCACCCGAATCTTCAGGGACGAGCGGGGAGATACTCAGATAAAGCAAATTACTCGAGCGAGTAGTGCTTTTCCGAGTACGCTCGCTCATCTCTAATAGATATATATATTAATTATACACACATACGTGTGTGTGTGTGTGTGTATATATGTGTATATATGTGTGTGTGTGTATGTGTATATGTGTATATGTGTGTGTGTGTATATATATATATATATATATATATATATATATATATATATATGTGTGTATATGTATATATATATATGTATATATATATATATATTAGTTACATTACACACAGCAGATTTTCTGCAGAAATCCATGTGCTTGCTGCTGTGTGACTATACCCTAAATATACATATACTTCTCTGTGACTAATAGATGATATCTAGAATGGTGATGCTTACTCTATTAACCCGTTCGTGACCGCACACTGCAAATTTATGTCACTGCTGCCTGAGCTCTGTGCAGCAGCAATGTAAATTTATGTTCTGTGAGCGGGCAATCGCGGCCCCACACAGCAGGTAAAACACCCGATGATGTCATCAGTGACGGCCAATCACAGCACTGCCCAGGAAAGTTTTTACTTTGTAACAAACTTTCCTAGCATTTCAGTGCTTTAATTGCGTTGCAGTGCTGAAAAATCTTTCCTGGCATGTGAGTGCTGAAAAATCTGCACCAATTCTGCTATGTGTAAAACATACCCTTATATTAAGACATTTATGACATTAATTAGTAATTGCATACATTTAATTTAATAATCAATACCGTGTATATAAATGAAAAAAATATTTAGTTTTGAACTTTCATTTATGTTTGTCAGAATTTTAAAAATTAATGTTTAAATAGTAAGCCTCCAAAATTGCTCAAAAATATGCAGAATTTTCCAAACGTGCTTTCAAGATAGAATAAATAAATGAAATAGATACCTGATTAGTATAATATGTATGTAAACATTTGACATTCTGCGGTTCAAAAACTACAATTTTTATAAATTTCCTCCAATTTGATGCTTTTAATAAATTATATCATGCAATCCTATGTGGCAAAAAAAACCCCCCAAGATCAATATTACTTGGATGTCTAAAACCTTTTACAGAGATATTCTCTATTTAAGGGCTTATTCAGACGACCGTATATCGGCTGGGTTTTCACGCCCGGCCGATATACGGCGTCCCTCTCTGCAGGGGTAGGAGGCTGGAGGAGGCTGAAAGAGCAGGGAGCAGTAAGCAGTGCACTGAGCTCCCGCCTCCTCTCCGCCCCTGGCCACTATTTGCAATGGGTGGAGGCGGGATGGGGTGTGAGAGGACCGCACAGTTATCCGGGCGAGATTTCCTGGGACAGATTATCAGTTCCACCATATATGATGCATACTGGCCACCTTCTTTGAGAAGAGCCCCTAGAAAACCACTTTTCAATGCAATTTTGGTTGTTTGCCTTAAAGAGGTGTCACTGTATAACCTATGAGGTATTGCTGGTTATTGGCCTGCTGCGGGATATCTCACAGTATTACTTCTATATAATCGTCTACTGTTCTTTCGCAGTTGAAGGAGTGTATACGAGCGTTGGATCAGGAGCAAGCCCATACACCTTTCAGGCAGAGCAAATTGACCCAGGTAGGAACAGTCCCCTGGCTCCAGCAAATGTGTGATTAAAAAGCTGCAATGAGGCTTTCCTGGAGGTTCTCTGATGGTTCATGTTTCTGTATTCTTGCTGAAATTCACCAGAAGAGCATATCCTTACCCTACCTAAAATTCTTCATTTTTCACATCTTGGCTGCCATCACTGTTTGCAGGCTGAAGTCATAACCTTTGACATCGAATTGATGTAATGTAGTAATTCTATTCATTTTAATTGCTCTATTGATTATACATATAGATTAGATTATTTTAGCACCCCTTGTGATCAAATTATGTGAGCCCATCTGCCACAAGGCGAGATTGCACGGATGCATCCATACACTACACAGTAAGAGACCTGTCTTCTTCAGGTGAGAGATGACTACTCCTGTTCGTTAAAGGCTATTTTTAAGAACACGGAAAGTATGAAAAAATACTAGCTATTAGGAACAACAAAATACCCAATTATGAGGCTTCTTGGTCACTATGGACTAACTACTACAATAGGATGACAGAATGATAGGCAACCCTGCAGATTGGGGAACTAGTCACCCCTTAAGAGGATAAGGAAAACTAGTATTTAACTACTTTGACACTTTGGAGTTAAAAAGAAAAAAAATAGAAAACACTGTTTTTAAAAGAGATTGTCCGGTTACTGGACAACATGCCCCCCTGTGCTAAAATGAGAAGCCGTACTTACCTGTCCCCTGGCACTGCGATCCAGTGCTGCAGTCCTCCTGTGGTTCCCGCACTTATTGTGACAGCTGTAACGTCCCTGCTTGCTCTCCTGCCATCAGTGCTCACATCCTGAGCATCGTGATGCCAGTAGTTTGGGAACATGATGCTGCAGTGGTCATCTCCCTTCTGGTGACAGCAGCAGCAGGGAACAGGTAAGTACTGCTCCACTTTTTATTTTAGCATAGGGGGCATGTTGTCCAGTAACTGGACAACCCCCTTAATTAGCTTGTTCATAGGTATCATGCATTGTTATGGCAGGTGGGTTCACACAGGGTGATGAAAACATACACTAAAAGCCTCAAATTTAAAGGTGTAGTTAAAAAAATGGCAGTAATCAAATTTAAAATAGAAACATTACATGTTTGCATACATCTTAGCGACCTTAGCATTTGGTTTTGCATAGCAGTGGCGGCATATGTCTATGTACCCTTCTAGAAGTGTTAACTTTTTTTTTTTGCATCCAAAATGCCATGTCTCATACCTCTTTGGCTATCACTTACTGCCATGTGATGAAATCATCCCGGTCACATGATGTGACGCCACATATCACCTTATAGAGAGAACATGGGGGTTGTGTGGCAGTGGAGCAGAATTTACTTTTGCATTTTATGATCATCACCTCTTCGTGGTAGGACTCCAACAACCCTTTAAAAATCACAGTTATAATAGGTAATCTGCATATGGTGCATCTACAGATAAATGACTGCATAGGATGGTTTGCCCTGTAATGAGTGCGTACCTGAGTGTTCAGCCACTAGGAGGCATTTATGATAAACACAAGCACTCCTCAATGGTCTCATTATCTCACCTACAGGTGCTGAAAGATTCTTTTATTGGAAACTCAAAGACCTGCATGATTGCCAATATATCCCCAAGTCATATTGCTACTGAGCACACACTGAACACTTTGCGCTATGCAGATAGGTGAGTAGTCATATTCTGTTGGAAAGAGATAGGTTAGCTTCAGACTCTTTATAAGAAATGGTATCAGCTTGAGACGCTACTATTAGTATGCCATGCACTGGTCTTAGGTTTGCTCTCAATGCACAAGAGACATCTGAACTGCATCTAGTAGCACCTGCCATGAAACCAGTTGGTTTTCACCAGCCTCCAGCAGGTCTAGAATTTGCAAGTGAAACAGCAAGTTGGCTCTAAAGCTGCACAAGACCTGTGTGACTGTCGCAATTTCAGATGAGTGCCACTCTCCTCTACTAGGCAATATACATATGTACATACACCGATATAGTGCTATATAAATCTAGTGAATGCTCACGGCTTTACACAGCATGTCATCGGGCTGTCCTACCGGACGTTTGGGCCAGATTCCTGCTGAGAGCTTTGTCAATTACAATATGTAGCATTCGCTGTAAGAACTCCGTTTTCTTAGTTTCTTTGTCTTTTAAAACTAATTAAAGGTCTGCTGGAGACTAGTGATGGTTGCAGTTGGTTTCACAATAATATGGGGCCATGATGGGCTGCCTGAAAGTCTCTTGTGCATTTATGGGAAACCTGCGACCTTAACGCTAAAAGGGAGATTAGTGGCTGCTGGAAGTTCCGAATGATGTCACTTTGCACAAATGAGATATTACTAACTTTTTATGTACTTGCACTTTCTGTAAATTTGTGCAAAAAAAAAAAACACTTAAAGCATAGGTACTACCACCAAAAATGTATGTCTTGTTTTCTAGAGTAAAGGAACTGAAAAAAGGAATGAAATGCACTACATCCTGCATCGGTCGAAGCAGAGCTGCTCCATGTGTGTCTCCGAAACGAGGTCAAAATTCTTCATCTGTCTTGGGTGAAAAAGTCTCTCCGAAGAAAGTAAAACTGGGGCTTTCAAACGCCTCCCCTAATATCGTAAAGCACAAGTTGTGTCCATCGGTTTTTCACCCATCTAATGTCCCCTTGTCATCCACACCAAAAATCTGCGCAAAGCAAAATATAGGGGGTAGAGACTGCAAAGCCCAAAACTGGCTGACTCTTACTACTCCTGTCAAGGGTACAATAAAGACTGGTAGAAAGAACCAGGAAAACAAGGATAAGATCCCAACCCCCAGGAATCTTCACAGTATTAAGCCAGACATGGGCAATGAACCTAAAGATGATTGCAAGCGGCAGTCTTTGCAAAGAGTACAAGCTGTGCAGCCTGTCCAAAAACAAATAGTCTCCAGAAGTGGGATGCTTACAGATATGAAGGCAAGGTTGTGGGATACTACTGATGATCCCAATTGCAGAAAGACTACTGGTGTTTATAGGGATCTTCCAGAGCAGAAAGCAAGAGAAGAACACTTGAGATACTATCACCAGCAGATTCAGCACCCTCCCATCCTTCAGAAACTTCACTATCAACCACTTGAAAAAGTTTTGGACCAGTATAAACCACAAGAGATCACAGTGGGTCATCTTAGGAGCTCTGCAACACAATGTGAAGGAACTACAGTAGAAGATCCTGATGACAGTGACTTTAGCGAAGACTCCTTTTCCTTTACTTCCAACCGTAAAAAAGGAAGGAAAGGAGATCTGGTTCGAGAAAGAATTTCTTTTTTTCTTCACCAGAGTACACCAAGCTTAGACATCAGAAAGAGATCAGGACAAGGACTCCACCATCCTTTGTGGAGTTCTAAAGAAGAACCCACCAGTACTCGAGACTCCTCCAATATCAGCAATACTCCAGAAAAGCCATATGCATCTCAGGAAGACGTAGAAAACCAGAAAAAGACAAAACAATTGCCTGTGTCTCACAAGTCAAGTACTGACTTTAATCCATTACAGGAGAGGTGTAGTCAAACTGTTCCTTTACATGGCTCTCCAACAACAGGACCCAAGTTGTTCGAAGGAAGAAGTCCAGACACAAATACCTCATGTGAGTCAGCAATGATGGCTCCGCTCACTGTGTCACTGTTAAAGGATAACTGGTCACTAGAATCTACACATAACTTTGAGGTACATGAACTCTCTAAAGTTGATGATAAATCAATTAGTTCAACTTCAGATAAAGCATTGGGTGTTGAAGCACACATGGAGGATCAGTCTGTTGAGAAGAACCTATCAAATCTTGTCAAGAAAATGCTTCGGTATAATGAGAGCTTACGCATCGAGAACTCCCAACACAGAGGTAAGGAGTGGTTCCCAGACAGTAGCTATGAATCAAAGTCTAGTTCAGCTGGTTCTCCACAGTTCTGGATGCAATCAGGTTTGTCAGAAAACAGCTCTCCTAGACCTGGCCATAGAGCACATTCACCAGCCTCTGGGAAAAAGGCCTCCTCCAGAATTAACGATTCGTTTTTAGATTTTTCTCATCCTAGTTGTGGGGATCAGACCAGCCATCATTATGATGCAGATACCGAGGACAGTGGTGCAAATGTAAGAAGTCATGTTATACCAACTCAATCGCTGCTGTTTGGTCAGAAAAAAACAGAAGATACACTTGAGGTTACCAAAGAATGTGACTGCAATAAGGTCTCTAACTCCTCACCGTCCAGTATTGGTCCTCTTCATTCTAGTTTGATGGACTCTGAAGACTCCTTCAAGCTGCCCTTAAGAGACAGAGAACTGGAGCATCTTAAAAATAAACTTATGAACTGTATATTTGCCCACTGTGGTGCTAAGGAGAACCAAATACCAAAATGTTCCCCCATCCAAGATGATCGAAGTCAAAGAACAACGCCAACCTCAAGTAACTCATTACAATCATCCAATGTCACAAATCAACAAGTGAAGGCTCTTGACAAGTCTCAGTAAGTAAAGTTGGTGCTTATGATGATAAATTCGGGAGGCCAGGGATGTAATTTATTAGTCATTCAACACTGATGCCATGAATGGATATAGAATAAGTCATTAGATACACCATTCTTCTATAGAAGCGTGCAAACCAAGCTAACCAACTCTTGGTGAGATCAGAAGATTTGGATTTCTAGGTACCCTAATATGTTAAAAGCCCTTCGCTGGTCATCTCCAGCCCTTGTATTAACCTTCATGGATTTCTCTTTTCAGACAGGTCATCATTCAAGCACATTGCAAACAGATAAATGATATGTTGGCTCTGAGCTCGCAGGAGGAAATGCTGCTTAATCACACGTCCAGTTCAGTGAGTGTGCTCTTTGATACCTTGTATTTAACACCTTGTCATCCGCCATACAGGTACTGCTGATATCATTGTATAGAGCAGACGTGGCACCCCAGCCTGCGATATACACAGTTTATGGCGGCTGTCTCTGATTGAACTGCCAGGGATCAGAGATAACTCTAATCGTGGTAGTTAGAACGGATAGTGGCATCTAAAGTTTTGACAGCAGTATTTAAAAGGCCCAATAGAGGAGGGGGCTCTGTGTCACCTGAACGGCTCGCCTGCAATAAGTTCGTGGGTGACCATTCAGCTGTCATGGTCCCCAGGGCTGCCATGTATTTTTGTCCATTTAGTCATACCTGTGGCAGGGCTTAGTAGAATGGCTGCAAACATATAATATATTGCAATACTGAAGTACTGTACTATATTATATATGGGATTAGACGATTGGTAGTTCAAGTCCCCAATGAGCCCTTCACAGAAATAGACAACCCTTTAAAATAATAATTTTATTTGAAAATTTTAAATAGAGGGCTATAGAACAGACAAACCATATGAAGGTAACCCTATAGGCGTATAGAGGAAATAAACCAGAGGAGCAACTCAAAGATTAAAAACCCAATGGGTCTGACGGAATATGTTAATGCCCCTTACCTCTCATCCACCAAGGGAAATCCCAAGTATAAAACAGACACCGATAACAGCTGTTGGGTTTGCTGGGATGCCTCTAGATTATATCAGAGGAGTACAAAACAAAGCCCCTCGTGTTTTAGTGAAAGGCCGAGTTGGAGCGGGAAAACCCCCAGAGACAGATAGAATAATGGGGGTAAGCTGGTTCAAAATGGGCATCTACACCATAACAGATTTATCTAAATATTAGATACTGGACCGGTGCATATTCCGAATCAGAGGATTGCTCCAATAGGGTCATTCCGTGTCAGTTCAACCAACGCTCCCGGTCGACCATCTCAGATTTCAATGAAACTTTGCACAAAGATAGACCCTGACCCTAAACTAAGATAGCCAGCATATTAGGCTTCAAAGTGCTTTGGTTCACGAGCTGCAGGTCTTTATCTAGGGGGTTGTCTTGTGATTACAACGCGCAACCTGAAAAAACTGTCGATTTCAATCCATTGCCAAGCCAGTTCCAATGACTCTAGAGCAATGAAACTTCACACAGTAGGAGAACTTTTGGTGCTGAATCCAGCTAAGCTACTCAGACTGCCACTCTTATCATTCTGCCACCATTGCATGTCAAAGTAGCTGAAAAATTCTATCGCGCAAAATAAAACTCATATTTTAAGCAGTAATAACTCATAATCAATGCAATCCAACTCAGCTATGGCGACGTGGAATGGCTGGTGTGCGGCGGCGTGGGCGTGTCCGCCCGTACTCATCCACCTCTCGTGCAGTAGTGGGGGAGCTGACTTGTTGCGCTTCCTTTCTGCTCGTTTTTCACTTCATCTTTGCTGGTGCACAATCAGTCACTTGTAAACTAGAGTTATTTATTACACAAATGCTAGCCTTAGATAATCTTAGTATCCAATATGGATAGATGCTAAATAAGCCCAGTGATCACTGTAATATACCACAATCATTATGCAACACTCAATGATATTCTGACCATCTTAGGCCAAAGCTTGTGGCTCACCTGAACTCGCCTTCCAATTTTTGATCACATAAGTTTCTTGAGCACAAAAAGTTGTCTCATTCCAAAAATAATTTACCTTCTCATGATTTCTAAACTAATTATACATCCATGCAAAACTTAGACTTATTTTATTATTTGACCTCCGCGAGTGCATAGGACTTTCACTGACATTGATATTTTCCCATCTAGAAGGTCTGGGAACAAAATGAAAAACATCGGATCTTGTAGAGCAAAAAATTCTCTTCCAAATAGAACAAAAATGAAAGAAAAATAAAAATGGAGTACATTCCGATTTTCGCCTTTGAAAAAGGGAAAAATTTGCATAAAACAGTTTTTTGCCATTTTTGACTCATTGTATCTTAAGAGCTATGCATCTTTTTGGGTCCATAATGTGAATAATGAGAACCATTTCTATGGAGTACACATTGATAAATTCATAGCTGAGTTATGAGGGATGGGCTTTTTGTTAAAATACAGTTGGACCCCAGGCTTTCTATCCACTAATATGGACATGGGCCTATGGCTTAAAGGGGTTGTCCCGGTTTTTTTTTTTTTTCAATAGCCCCCCCGTTCGGCGCGAGACAAACCCGATGCAGGGGTTAAAAATAAAAACCAGACAGTGCTTACCTGAATCCCCGCGCTCCGGTGACTTCTTACTTACCTTGTGAAGATGGCCGCCGGGATCTTCTCCCTCGGTGGACCGCAGCTCTTCTGTGCGGTCCATTGCTGATTCCAGCCTCCTGATTGGCTGGAATCGGCACGTGACGGGGCAGAGCTACGAGGAGCCGCTCTCCGGCACGAGCGGCCCCATTGAGAAAAGCAGAAGACCGGACTGCGCAAGCGCGTCTAATCGGGCGATTAGACGCTGAAATTAGACGGCACCATGGAGACGAGGACGCTAGCAACGGAACAGGTAAGTGAATAACTTCTGTTTGGCTCATATTTAATGCACAATGTACATTACAAAGTGCATTAATATGGCCATACAGAAGTGTATACCCCCACTTGCTTTCCGGGACAACCCCTTTAATGAAGCCAATAGTGTTCTCTGAAAAGGATTTTCATCCCCAGTCTCTGTTCGCCTCTGTGTAGTATTAAAAAAAAAAAAGGCTTTAAACAACTCGCCGCAATATATCGTGCATACATAAGCTCATGGTGGGAGGTACAAGGCCTACAAAAATACCTGGAACACCAGATTGTTCCTCGAGTCTTATGCATACCCTTTTTGTCACCTGTCAGGAGCCGTGCATCAGACTTTATGGCGAGGTGGGAAAAAGAAGCAACTGAGGGCTCTTTGCGATTCATGAAGTTATTATGGAAGGAGGAAAATCCACCTTTTGATAGTAATTCTCGTGTTTTCTCTGAGGCTATTGGGAAAACAAAAAAACTTCTCACATTCTGAATTTACTTGTAAAAAATTTTTCTTTTTTTTCCTCAAAGATAGAGAGATATACGCTATATATTAACGAGAGGAAGCACATCCAATTCTCCAAAAATGTACAGTATTTCAGATGTAACAAAGCATATAAGGATGTTAGATAAAGATCTGAAACCGAGTGTGACCAGTCTAATGCTGATGCCTCTAGGAGGGATAGACCTTTGCCTTCTACCCATAGACACCGGGGTTTTTCCTTCGGTCACAATCGAGGGAGAAGACAATCTACTTCAGATGGTGGATTTTTTTTAGGCCAACCTATCGCACATTACCTCCTCCGAGATCACAGGGAACAGACGGGGGAAGGCTTTGGGGTCAAAAACATAAATAGATCTATGTTTACTCCTTGTCCTGTCACCTCTACCCAAGATACCACCAGGAATGACAATATAGATGACATGCACATTCTAAATTTGTCTAAGAGTCTTGTCTGAGGGGAAAATTGGCATTCTGAGGAGGGGACTGTCCTTCGTCCTAATTACTAATTTTGATAGGCTTGTGTGGACCGAGGACATCTCCTCCTCCGTGCGCAAGAAAGTTTTATTTTTTTCAATTTGCGACAGGAATAAAAGCAGCTGGTTTTGGTCTTCAGGTCAGCGATTTACCAGAGCTTAAATTATGGGAGGATCTATATAATGAGGGGCAAAGACCTATCGGGTAGGACCATTCACGGACTTAAAATTAAGGAGTGTGAAGAACCCTCAACCTATCCAGTGTCCCCATATAGACCTTTTCAAAAAGATGGTACTCCCTGCCCTTAAGAACAGACAGTGTAATCTTACTCCTCTGGAACTTGCCTCTTTGATTAGAATTTCACGGTCTGACTGAAGTGTTTTCAAACCATCTGACAAAGAAGGTAATATAGTGCTAATGGACCATGAGGCATATGTAAAAATCTGTATGAACATTCTTGATGATCAGTCCACCTTTAGAAGACTTGATTCAGATACAACTTTTTTTTCTTAGGACTGTTAAAGAGATTCTATCAAGAACAAAAGATATGGGATGTATTAGCACAAATGAATACCAATTTATGTTTTCTACACATCCTCAGATTGCTACCTTCTATAGCCTCCCAAAAATCCATAAGGGGACTAATCCACTCAAGGGTAGCGCAATAGTATCTGGAATTGGTCTCTCAAAATGCAAGGGTCTATATTGACAAAATCTTATGTCCATTTGTGACATCTCTTATGTCGTATACTAGGGATACAACAATTGTCCTCCGACATCTGGAGGGAATCTGTATAGAGTCACACGTCATCTTAGCCAGTCTGGATATTGAGGCCTTATACAGCTCAATCCAACACCAAGGGGGACTGTGGGCAGTTCTTGTTTTTTTGTTTTTGGGGGTTTTTTTTGACAGAGAGGTTGAGTTTCATCAACCTAATCAATTTGTAGACTTTTTTTTTTTCTTTCTAAACACAAATTTACCTTTCTATCCCTCCTGTATTCCTAATAGTTATGTCAGCATGAAACCTCACATATATCATGGTAGGCGACCATTCGTTAGATTAACACATGTCCTTAGAAGTAAAGAGTCTTTTTTCCCTTGATATCTTGTGGTGTGACCCCCTTCTTCCAGAGAACATGGTGAGTCAGCCTGTAAAAATTTAGCAAGCACATTTATCTACAACCCATCGCTTCAGCGCAGGCTGAAGGCTGGGGCAACGCTATAATCTAGTAGTCACCCGTTAGTCTTCGGTTTGCCACTCCAGGTGTACTCGACCATTTCCCCCATATCTTGTCATATAAGGGCTAGCATTTCTTTTAAGATGTATCCCTTTTTTCCAAGGGTAACAGATAATTTACTTTAGTTTTATATTGTACAAGAACGTCTAGAATTTTTTCCTCACCCATGACTATTTTTTATATAATGGGCATTTCTTCCACCAGTTCAGGGGTACAGCTATGGGGAGCTCTTGTGCTCCCTCATACGCAAATCTGTACCTGGGCTGGTAGGAGGAAAAATTTGTTTTCTCTGAGAACTCGTTCTTGTGGACTGATAAAATTATTTTATGGCTGCACTAAATAGACGATGTATTGATACTATGGGCAGACACTGCATTTTCCTTTCACGAATTTGTTAAGCATTTAAACACTGAAGGCCCATTTACACTGAAAGATGATCACTGGAAATTTGCTCAAATGGTAGTTTGAGTGACAGTTTTAAGCAATCACTTTGGTAGTTAATTAGCAAACCTTTGCTTTATGCAAAGAGTTTATTAGCATGTAAATGAAGGCTCCTGCCCTATGCAGATAACAGCAGGAGCACTGTTATCTATCTGCAAACAGCTGCTTTGTTCTCTGAGCTGTCAGTGGTATTCCTCTGATAACTCAGAGCGGTATCCCACGAAGAACTCAGCATGCGGCACTTATAAGGCTAATCGCTGACTTTAAGCTTCTTTAAAGTCAGCAATAACCGAAAAGTGCACAATGAGTGCACAGTTACAACAATTATCACTCAAAAGATGGCTTTTGAGCGATAATCGTTGTCTAAATGGGCCTCACTGCTTTTGAGAGTAACACCTGAAATAGAGGAGACATTCATAGTTTTTGGGGTTTTTTTGTTTTTGTTTTTTTATTTAATCAAGAATATCCAAAAAGGCAATGAGCGTAATTTGTCATCTACGTTGTACCGTAAACCCACATCTACCACAACTTGCTGCCTTGGGAAAATAACAATCCATACTCCCTTAGAAAGGACATGCCTAAGGGGCAGTTTCTTCCTGTTAGAAGAAACTGCTCGAGTGAATCCGACTTCCTTAGAGTGCTCTAAAAAGCGAAACAGATTTTTGAGAAGAGACTACCCCTCTGAGGCAGTGGATCAAGCATATAATTTTGCATCAGAATAAATGACTGATCTCCTAGTACCGCGCACACTGGAGCCGAAGGAGACATTTGGGATAATTGGTACGTTTGACAGTGGAGCAGCTCGGGTCCGTACAATCTTTAAAAAAGGACTGGGCTATACTTCAGAAAGATCCCGATAGAGTTGGTACCTAAATGTTTGGCTATTACATTTTGCCATGGCAGGAATATCGGAGGTAGAATAATTAAACGCCAACTGACATTACATTCTCCTAATCGTATGGGGTTGTTCAATTCCAAATTGGTTGGTATCTTTCCAAGTCCCACCTTTTTGAGATTCCATCTATAAAAACAAACATGGCAGAACAGGGAATGATCAATTGCCGCCCCTCAAACATTTATATGGCGTGCTGTTCTTACTCCCTAAATTACCTGGACAAGACCTCCCAGCAATTTATGAGGATTCCAATATCCGAGTTGGACACACAGTTTGCCATACATATGCGGCAGTACCATGGTGGTGATACAACATATTGAAGTTATCCGTACTTATGAGAGACGAGGCAACGTTGATAAGAAGTTGCTCTGGGAAGAAGCTGCCTGGATATATAGGATTCATTCTGTTATACTTGATGGTCAAAATGAAAGACTTTCCTTTACCTGATTTTTCTAATTCCATTGCTGCACCAGTTTGAATGATGTGATCAAAGCTCTATTGGGAGGTTCCCTTTATCTGGGCTATATATAGACAAGACAGACTAAAACGGATAGCATTTCATCTGTCAGTCCACCATCAAGGCTGATGGAGTTCCTGTTTTATTATTTTGTTGTGTGGTTAGAGGATTGGCTCTGGCCTGATTTTGGACTTTAGTTCCATTTAGTTTGTACCCAAGTTGCTTAGGCTCTGCGACCTACTTTGCGTTTAGAAGTCCTTTCATCTGGACATTGTTTTTCCCAGGTCTTGACTAGTAATAACCATCTAAGGGTGGGTTCACACGAGCGTGTTTTTGTGCGTACTTAGGTGCGTACATACGTGCGCACCTAGGTACGAGCAAAAACACGCGTGAACACAGCTGCGTGCTTGTTGTCAATCGAACCGCGGCTGCTGCCGGCCCCCCTGCATTCTTTTTCAGGGAAGGGCTTTACATATAAGCCTTTCCCTGAAAAAGAAACATTTTAGTGAAAAAAAAACGGTTACCTCTCCGCCGCTGCCGTGACCCTCTCGGGCATGAAGAAAATAGTGTCCAAAAAAAAAAAGTGCTTCAGCCAATCACAGTTAGAGCTATCAGCAGGCGGGGATTTTAAACCCCCGGCTGCTGATAGCTCAGAACTCCAGAGCCGAGGACAGCTGCAGAAGCTGCGGCTGAGCCCTGGCAGGTGAGCATTTTTTATTTATTTATTTATTTTTTGGACACTATTTTAACAGGCTTTTCAGGGAAGGGCTTATGAAGCCCTTCCCTAAAAAGCCATTGATGGCTGCCGGGGCTCAGCGGTGACTTTTGCCGCTGTCCCCGGGTCTGTAGATCTCAGCTATCAGCATGTGGGGATTTAAAATTCCTGGCTGCTTATAGCTGAGAACTACTGAGCCGGAGACAGCGCCAGAAGTCGCGGCTGAGCCCCGGCAGCTGAAGGGAAGTATGTTTTTTTTTTTTTTCCTTCTTTTCCTACAGTACTTTTCTTGGATTTTCAGGAAAGGGCTTATGTTTAAAGCCCTTCCCTGAAATCCAATGACGAGGATGCCAGCAGCAGGATTCTCTACCGCAGCTGTCATGTGTGACAGCTGCGGTTGAGAATTGAAGAATTCCTCTGCTGCAACTCCGCATGCGGCAGATGTGTTCTTCATGCCCGCGGGGGTCACGGCAGAGGCGGAGAGGTAAGTATTTTTTTTTTTTTTTTTTTACACTAAAATGTTTTTTTTCAGAGAAGGGCTTATATGTAAAGCCCTTGCCTGAAAAAGAATGCAGGGGTGCCGACAGAGCATTGTTTTCAGATACGCACCTGCAAAGTATGGACATGTGAACACACCACAGGGAATGCACTGTTGCCAATAGAAGCGTAGGCACGCACAAAAAGACTCGAGGAACAATCTGGTGTTCCAGGTATTTTTGTAGGCCTTGTACCTCCCACCATGAGCTTATGTATGCACGATATATTGCGGCGAGTTGTTTAAAGCCTTTTTTTTTAATATTACACAGAGACGAACAGAGACTGGGGATGAAAATCCTTTTCAGAGAACACTATTGGCTTCATTAAGCCATAGGCTCATGTCCATATTAGTGGATAGAAAGCCTGCCATAATATACTGCAGCAGAGGGGTTCAATTGTATTTTAACAAAAAGCCCATCCCTCTCCCCTTAACATATCCTAGGGTTTCTGAGCACAGAATATATCATGTAGCTGTGTCTGATGTCATTGCGCTGAAGCGCTTGAGATCTCCACCCCTGGTGATGCCCCTTGTTTTTTTTCCAAGTGCAAGACGCGGAACGTGGATGCATCTGACGTCATCACTGTAATGTGTCAGATCTCCTCTCCCTATGTTGCTTTTTAGGTCATCGGACGTACCTCTAGAGAGTAGAGACTCAAGCTGGACGTGTCCAATAGATTCTACCCTATACCTGTGATGTGGGCACAAGCATCTGGGTTGCTATGATCACCCGGGTTTTTTTCATCATCAGAGGTATGATCTTCCCATATGGTTGCCACTCCTCTTGATGGTTAACATATGTGTGGCTGCACCAGATTGGATGATGTGATCAAGGCTCTATTGAGCGGTTCCCTTCAGCTGAGCTAGATATGGGTAAGGCAGACCTAAACACATACCATTTCATCCGTCAGTCCACCATCAAGGCTGATGGAGTTCCTGTTTATTATTTTGTTGTGTGGTTAGGGGATTGTCTGGTCCGATTTTGGACTTTTCTACCACTATCTTTGGACTTTAGTTCCATTTAGTTTGTACCCAAGTCACTTAGGATCTGTGATTTTATGTGGACATTGTTTTTCCCAAGTCTTGACTAGTAATACGCAGCTAAGGGGTCTTTACTAGCTATAGACTATTTGGGTCTTACTGCAATTTCTCCTGTTTTGGGGGGAAATTTAATTTGGAATGTAACCTGACAGTCATTTCAGTATTGGGTTCCTGATGAATTGGTTTATTTCCAAGGAAACGTGTCGAACCATTTAATAGAACCGAATTGGAATTTGAATAGAACCAGTATTAGATCTTAAGCAGAATTTGGATCTGAAGCAGTATTAGAAGAACCAGTAGAAGAAAACAGAGTCTGAACTAGAATCCAAATCAACTTTAATCATAACTAAAATCCTATTCAGTTTTCATAAGAATTTCCCTCTACAATATTGTGAGATTGACTACTATTCTAATCAGACAGCGACTATCATAGTCCCAACTGATGCGGAATAGTGGACTGTGCATCCCTTCCAATAAGTACCAAAATATCTGTTGGAGCAATCCTCTTCTCTAAATCTTAGATACTGGACCAGTGCATATCCTAAATCAGTCTATTGTGGTGTAGCTGCCCATTCTGAGCCAGCCTACACCCATTATTCTACTTGTCTCTGGGGTTTTCACGCTTCGACTGGGCCTCACTAAAACATTAGCTTTTTTTTTTTTTTTTTTGTACTCTAAAATATTATAGAGGCATCCCACCAAACCCAACAGCTGTTATCGGTGTCTGTTTTATACGTGGGATTTCCCTTGGTGGATGAGAGGTAAGGGGCATTAACAAACTCCGATTCAGACCCATTGGGTTTTTGATCTTTGAGTTGCTCCTCTGTTTATTTCTTCTATACGCCTATAGGGTTACCTTCGTACGGTTAGTCTAATCTATAGCCCTCTTTTTAAACATTTTAAATAAATTATTTTAAAGGGCCTATTCCTGTGAAGGGCCTGCAAGAAAAAAAAATGCAATTGCACTTTTTTTTTTTTTTTTACTATTTCAGACTACTTGGAAATTTTCTAATATATTATATGATGTGAAGAAAAAAATATTTTTCTGAAAATGACAATGAAAAAGCTGTAGTGGAAAGGGGTTACAATTTTAGAGGAGGACGTCCACAGGCTTGCAATGACAATCGCACTTCCACTGCTGCATTAATCTAGAACGATGATAACCACTTAGATTTTTTTTTGTTTCAAAGAAAATCCCCTTTGCGATAAAATACCTTATTTTTATCTGACGTAGATGCCATTTATAGTTGATGATCACAATGTGAAAAGCAAAAACCGAAACAAAATTTCAGGTCCTGAACGAGTTAATTTATTTATTTATTTTTTTAAGTGCTTGGAATTTAATTAAAAGGTATAATTTAAGATCCTGGCGTTCCTAGCGGCTAAACCCTGCTTAGAACACAGGTGCGTCTTTGGATTTTTCCAGAAACGGCGCTACTCTTGTTCATAAGTCGTGTCTGGTATTACAGCAAAGCTTTTATTTACTGCTTAAGGACATGGCCTATTTTGAGCTTAAGGACGCAACGATTTTTGGCGGATTTTTATCTCCATTTTGCAAAAGTCATAACTTCTTTACTTTTCCGTTGACGCGGCCGTATAACGGCTTGTTTTTTGTGTGGTGAGTTGTAGTTTTTAATGGTGCAATTTTTGGGTACATAGACTGTATTGTAAAACTTTTATTATTATTATATTTTTTTTTTTTTTTTTTGATGATCGCAGGGAGAGAACGCATCAATTCTGCCATAGGTTTTTTTTTTTGTTTTTTTTTAACAGCGTTAATCATGCAGCATAAATGACACAATCCATTTTTTCTGCGCGTCGGCACGGTTACGATACCAAAAGTCTAACTTTTTTTTAGGTTTTTCCACTTTTCTGCAATAAAAACCCTTTTTTTGTAATTTTCTTTTTCTAAATCGCTGCATTCAAAGTCATGTAACTTTTTTTTATTTTTCAATGGACGGAGCTATGTGAGGGCTTATTTTTTGCGAGGCGAGCTGTAGTTTTTATTGGTACCATTTTGGTGTACATACGCTTTTTTGATCACTTATTGCATTTTTTAGGGAGGCAAACCGCTAAAAATTAGCATTTTGCCTCTGTTTTTTAGCTTTTTTAAACACTTTTTTTCGTGCAGAATCAAAAGCATGTGCAACTTATTGTACGCGCCGTTACAGACACGACAATACCAAATATGTGGGATTTTAATTTTACTTTTTTATGCTAATATGAGAGCACAAAGTTTGTTTTTTTTTTTACATTTTTTCTTTTTTGTATATTTTTCTTATCTTTGCTTTTACACTATGTGCCCCTCTGGGGGACTTATAGCACAGCACTGATGATCGCTGTGATAAGGCATTGCAGGGCTACTGTCTTGCAATGCCTTATCGCTTATTACTGCGATCATAGGCAATGGCAATACAGGACACCGGTATCTGGTGTCCTGTTGGCATGACAACCAGCCGGGCTGTCTGCGATTATATTGCGAGAGCCCAGCAACTTCACAGAGGGACCATGCTCCCTCTGTGAACCTTTCCCATACAGAGATCTCAATAGTTCGTGGCAGGGAAGGAATTAACGGTGAGGGGCGCATGCAGCGGGAGGCTGGCTGGCTATGAATGACAGCCGACTCCCGCGAGCTCACTTATGATCTCGCGCGATCCCCAGGATGTAAGTTTACGCACTGTTGCGGGAAGTACCCCGCTGCCAGGACATAAACTTATGCCCTGGAGTGGGAAGGGGTTAAAGGGCTTGTCATGGCTCGTCTGAAGGGAATGGCTACAGGGGGCATGGCGAGCCGCAGCTGTAGGGCAGGTGAAACAGCCACCTGAATATTAGTTATACTATTTTCGAGGGGATTCTGAGAGACGCCATCGATGAGCACCTCAAGGAAATTAAGGGAATAACTCCTCACCAGCATGGATTCATGAAGGGTCGCTCATGTCAGACAAATCTGATCAGTTTCTATGATGAAGTAAGCTCTAAGCTGGACCAGGGAGAGTCTATTGATCTTGTATATCTGGACTTCTCTAAAGCCTTTGACACCGTGCCACATAATAGGCTAATATACAAAATGAGGCAGCTCGGACTGGGCGAAAACGTGTGTATCTGGGTAAGGAACTGGCTCAGAGATAGAAAGCAGAGGGTTGTAATAAACGGTTCGTACTCTGATTGGACCACAGTCGCTAGCGGGGTGCCACAGGGTTCAGTATTAGGCCCCACTCTGTTCAACATATTTATCAATGACCTGATAGAGGGGCTGCACAGCAAAATATCAATATTTGCAGATGACACAAAATTATACAATATACCGTAATTAATGCAACGGAGGACAATGTGCGGCTACAAACGGACCTAGATAAGCTGGGGGCTTGGGCAGAAAAATGGCAAATGAAGTTCAATGTTGAAAAATGTAAGACTATGCACATGGGCAGGAGAAACGGATGTCACCAATATTCACTTAATGGGGTACCGCTGGGGAAAAGTGATATGGAAAAGGATCTAGGGGTATTAGTGGATAATAGACTAAACTGGAGTAACCAATGCCAGTCAGCTGCTGCAAAGGCAAATAAAGTCTTGGGGTGCATTAAAAGAGGTATAGGGGCGAAGGACGAGAACATTATCCTTCCATTATATAAGGCACTTGTCAGGCCTCACATGGAATACTGCGTACAATTCTGGACACCGGTGCTCAGGAAAGATGTCTCCGTGCTTGAGGGGGTTCAAAGAAGGGCAACTAAACTAATACATGGAATGACGGGACTGGAATATCCAGAGAGGCTATCCAAATTGGGACTATTTACTCTAGAAAAAAGGTTAAGAGGCGACCAAATAACCATGTATAAGTACATGAGGGGACAACACATGGATCTCTCCCACGATCTGTTTACACCCAGGACCACGACGGTAACAAGAGGACATCCGCTACGATTAGAGGAAAGTAGGTTTCATCACCAACACAGAAAGGGGTTCTTTACTGTAAGAGCAGTTAGACTGTGGAACTCTCTTCCGGAGGAAGTGGTGATGGCAAAATCCATAGAGGAGTTTAAAAGGGGACTTGATGTCTTTCTGGAGAAGGATATTACAGGATATATATATATTAGGTTAAGTGTCAATCCTGGTATATAGGCAGGTAGGAACTATTAGGGGTTGATCCAGGGAACAGTCTGATTGCCATTAGGGAGTCGGGAAGGAATTTTTCCCCCAAAAGGGCTAATTGGCTTCTGGCCTTGGGGGGTTTTTTTTTTGCCTTCCTCTGGATCAACACAGTAGGATAGACAGGCTGGACTAGATGGACAATGTCTTCATTCGGCCTTACATACTATGTTACAGAAAATGGCACCACTGAGGCCTCTTTCGCATGGCGCCCTTTTTTTTGCCTCCCATTGCTGGTTGCGGACAAGGGGCGGAAGCTTAGCTCCACTCTGTCAGCCAGCAATGGGAGGCAGGATGGGGCTTCGCTCCAGCCCTGTCTCCTGCCACTGCATACAGCCAGAGGGGAGGAGAGAGGAAGTGATCCGGAGAGGGAACGGGCAACGAGATGGTCGCTTCGGCATATATGCGTCTCAATGGGCACACGTTAGATTTGTGCGCCCGTTCACAAGTTTTTAATCCTCAGATCGTAGCGTAGATCAGCCGGCCGTGAAAACTGCCGCCGATATACGCTTGTGGGAATAAAGCCTGAGTCTGGTAAAATAATAAAGGGACTATTGCAATTGTGATTAGTAATATCCTAGGGAAAAAACAGCTGTCTGTCCATGGATTCTGGCTTTGGCTTAAATCCCCAGGACAGTGGTACCTCGGGATGCGAGTGCCTCAGCTTGCGAGTTTTTTGACTTGCAAGCAGGCTCTCTCCTGAATTTTTGCTCTGATTTACAAGCAAAAACTTAGGATACGAGCCTGCTGGCAAGTCAAAAAACTCGCAAGCTGAGGCTCAGGGATTGGGGGGAGAGAAAGAGGAATCTCTACTTACTGGTCGCCGGCATTTCGTCCTCGCGATTGTCTGCGGCGCTGTTGCACACTCCTCCACACAGAGCATTGCTTTCAGAGCAAAAATTCAGGAGAGAGCCTACTTGCAAGTCAAAAAACCAATCGGAGCTTAACTTGTTGGAGACAGGGCATTCAAGCCTCGCATCCAGAAAGCAATGCTCTGTGTTGGTGTGGAGGAGGGAGCGGCGCAGATCAGGCACTGCTGGCAATAGGGGAGTGTTGTGGGTTTTTGTTCTATTTGGTTAGTTTTCCCATTGAAATGCGTTTCAATGCATTTCAACGGGGAAAAGTGCTTTGACACTTATGATCTCTGTCTCGGTATGGATTAAACGCATATGTCAAGGCACCACTGTGCTTGTAAAAGTCTACCATTGACTTGTAGGAATGCTGCTGCCTTCCATCTTCCCATTTCCCCCCCCCCCCTAGAGGAGAATGCATGGTCTTATAAGTTTCCTCACTGCTCTCTTTAAGCATAAACGATACCAGTCCTGACCCATATCTCCAGATATGTAAAATGCAACAAATTTTTCAAGATGTGTGACATTTGATAACTTTGTTCCCTTTTTTAAAGCTTTGCAATCCAATTTTGGATTCAGGGTTTCCTAGGTTGCTTTCTCTTTCTGCCACTTTACAATGGCACCATCTGCTGGCTAGAGCCAGTACAGCAGTATGTGACATGCCAGAGAGGCCCCTTCCCCGACAAGAGCAGCCAGTAATATACAGTAAGAATACCCTGCTGGACGTCTTACTACATGAAAGCTGTACAGGCTTCAATTAGAATGTTGGAAGATGTCAGACAGTGGGTTGGAAAGGGTTAAACTGGAGAAACCTATTGCCAGAAAAGTAAATTCTTCTGATGAATACCCTCCGTCTCTATCTTGTCTACAGGATTTTCAAGAATACGTGAAAAAGCTTGATGAGCTCCTGGCCCTCAAGTGTAAACACATAGAGAGCCTGAGAGCTCAGCTGGAACGGTTCCTAGATCGCAAACCTGCAGAATTGTCGGCTCTGTCGTCCTCCCTCCAGGAAAGAAATCCACAGAAGCCGGACGATTGTCTCTGCTGCTCGACAACATAACGGTAATGCAGGAACCTTTATCACCAGCCGCTCCTATATTATAGGATATCCTAGAACGGCAGAGGAATTGTAATAATGAGCTGCATCCATGTGCAGTCTGGTTAATCCTGCAATAAAGCAAACTCTTAAACGGCATGGGTTTTTTTTTTACGACAACCAGGACAATGACTGGAGGAAAAGGGACAATAAAAGTAAATTAAAGAATAAAGGGTTCTTAATACTGTAAAGGAGATGCTTGATATCCTTCACCATATTCTATTCAAGATGGTGGATATTGTGCTCATAAACCTGCAATTTGAAGAATCAGCCAAAAATAGCACATACTGCAATTTTTCTGTCTGACTTCTGGTCCGAGTGGAAAATCACCCATGTATATAAACCCATAGAAGATGCCTGAGTAAAGAACCAGCTAAGTTCCAAACATCGCTGTGAACACGTTTCTCGCTGGCGTAAATACAGCCAGGGATGAAATCAGTCTGAGAAAATCAGGCAGACATCGCACTTGTAAGCCAGCAGTTTTACTGTGGTTGCAATGCATTTTTGCCTTAAATACATCATTGTACATAGGTCACTACTTGCATGCAATTTGCACAGCAAGTACGTTCAATGCAATTTTTTTTTTCATGCACACATGAAATGGGCGATTCTTGAACAAGAATCTTCTAAAAATAGAAACGTCCCAGCACGTCCTTTCTCAGACCGACAAAAAGTTGCTCATGTATATAAACCCATTTAGTTTTGCGAGGTCAGTCCATATCGCAGCAGATGGAACTTGCACCCGTTTCTCACCTGTATAAATACAGCCCAAGTAGGAAGTGTAAAGAATGCAGTCTTTAGTGCTGGTTTGTATGTGTCCTATGTTCGCCACGTGTGTCCCATTGGAAAAATGAGGAATTTCTTTTTCCACAGCAATTGGAGCTTGCTTCCATTACTGCTGTCACTTGTTTAGATAATGCTGCCAAGATGGACAGTACATCTAAGCTGCCAGCTGGACGTGAGGGGTGCTGATGGATTCATATGCAGCCTGTATTACAGAAGGACATTCAAAATACATTAACTACAAAACTGAAGTGTGTCAAGTATATTTTAGAAGTGATCAAAACTTCTGCAAGTTCAGGTTCCCTAGGGGGACTAAAAAATATACATTGTTTTTTTTATTTTAAATTTCATTCAATCTATATAAGGGTTATTTAAAAAGAAGAAAGGAGCAGAAGTCAGGATTTACTTACAAAAGATAGTTACACAATCCACACAACAGTGAAATAAGGAAGGTTCAAAGATTTTATTGTAACATACCAGTAAGTTCCATTTTCTGCCACATCACAGCTGGGCGCCTCTTATACGCTTTACATTTTCATGAACCGTGTGGGAGGCAACATGCTTTTCCATATGTAACAAAGTTTGACAAATTTTCTGTGCCACTCAAACTTGCTTGTAATGAGGCAGCTGTTTTTACAGTGTTTTTTTTCAAAAAGCATGTGTGTAACCACCCTTAGAAATCATCAATACCAGAATGGTGGCAGTCCAACCTCTGACACCCACCAGCTGGTTGAAGCAGCCGGGGCAAAGGGTGCAGGTTTTTTTTCTTTCTTCAAGCAGTCCTGTACACTTTGCAACGGTTGTGCAACTCAGTCCCAGGGTTACCACGTAAAACAAACATAAGCATTGTGAAAATATATATGTAAATTCAGATAATGGGAGAGACGATGGAGGCTGTGAATGACTGGGACAAACCGGACCATCGTTGTTTTGTTCTGCTGATTGTTCCAGGCTCCGCGCTGCTCAAGAAGTGATCAGGAAAACGGATGTGTGTTCTAGTAAATACTTGTAGAGCCTATGAGCGGTTTTTCTTAGACTTTTGCAGTTACCCTGCTCCTCTTCTTGGAAATGTAGGAATAGCTTAGTATTACCCATCCTAATAGGTTGTGTCTCTACACAGTCTGACATTATCTAATCTGTGTTGACAATGTATGAGTGCGCTTGATGACCATGTCAAGAATCAGTTCCAGGCAGAACTGTACAACGCAGAGCTTAAAGGGGTTGTCCCGCGCCGAAACGTTTTTTTTTTTTTTTTCAACCCCCCTTCCCCCGTTCGGCGCGAGACAAACCCGATGCAGGGACCTAAAGAAAGCTTACCGGAGCGCTTACCTTAATCCCCGCGCTCCGGTGACTTCTATACTTACCGGTGAAGATGGCCGCCGGGATCCTCTTCCTCCGTGGACCGCAGCTCTTCTGTGCGGTCCATTGCCGATTCCAGCCTCCTGATTGGCTGGAATCGGCACGTGACGGGGCGGAGCTACACGGAGCCGGCATTGTGCACGAGCGGCTCCATTAAAGAGAGCAGAAGACCCGGACTGCGCAAGCGCGGCTAATTTGGCCATCGGAGGGCGAAAATTAGTCGGCTCCATGGGAACGAGGACGCTAGCAACGGAGCAGGTAAGTAAAAAACTTTTTATAACTTCTGTATGGCTCATAATTAATGCACAATGTATATTACAAAGTGCATTATTATGGCCATACAGAAGTGTATAGACCCACTTGCTGCCGCGGGACAACCCCTTTAACGAAAAAAACCAAAAACCGGCTGTCTGCAACTCTTACTATGGATCAACTATCCTCAGGGTAGGTCATAAATAGCGGATCATCACACTTATATGGGTCAGTGCAGCAGTTCTTACATGTGAAGTCTGATATGAAGGTTCCTGCTGCCCTCCAACTTATTGCCAGGTTTCGCCCTATGCTCAGCAATACACAGAGACCTGTCGGAAAACAGCTGGAGTGTACATATCCACAAGGGTCTCAGATGAGAAAACCACTTTAATATACAAGGAAAATAAACACTACAATTCTTGTTCTTGTAGAGTTTTATTAGTACCTCTGTAGGGAAAAAGAAAATATTTAGCAAATTACTTATATATTCATCAAGACTTGTTTTTATCTTAAACAATGTACAACATAATACACTTTGTACTATCAAAAGATGATTTGAAATACTAGATATAGTTCTGGGAAGGAACAGAAGCGGGAAGAACAAAGTGCTTAAAGTTGGTTCCTGCGGACAGGTGGCACCACTCTGCGCCTGGGTCTAGCAGCTGCCGAGCTGCAGGGACTGGTAATTCGATGACTGATCAATGAAACCTGCTGCCAAAAATTTCCATATGACAGTCCCCAACAAGTAGCAAAACTACAACTCCAATCAGGACCTAGCCTCCACAGAGCAAGCTGAGAGCTGTAGTGCCACAGGTTGGAGATCACAGCATTACGGGAAAGGCTGTGCCAACTGTTCCTCCAACCTCCCCGAACCTATCAGACAGGCCGCCGAGGTTGGTTTACTCCTCCCTTACTATGCAATCCCATGAAATTACCCATCGACTTGCCGAGGGACAGCTCAAACAATCCAATACATTTGGTCCATTTATCCGCCGTTCCACCATCGTATCAGGAAGCCACATATTGTAATCTCAACCACAACTGCCCATTTCTGGGCGGTGGGGGCCACTGCACCTACCTTCACTGTACAACTCAACAGCTGCTAGAACCACACAATGTATCAACCTGTATTAAGCCAATACCTTCCAAAATGATGTCCTTCGAAGGGGCGGGGGACAATGTCCTTTGATGCACATATAAAGCTTTGAAAACGCAATAACTTATAGCATATAATTAAACAATCCCAAGAAGCGGTCACAGCTTTACCAGTGCTAAACTGCAACCACTACCAAGCAGCCGCCTGAGTCAGGCGCTGGGCCATTGGTTAGGAGCGTGAACAGGTTAGTCTGCATTTTACTCTATTTTTGCACATATTTTAATGACCAGTGTAGCACTAACTACCTAAAAAAAAAAATATATTAATTGCACTAATGTTTGCCGTATCCGGGTACAACAGTCCGTATTCCAGTATAAGCATCAGCAGCTTCACACATCAATTCTTCTCAGTTCCCATTTACACTGCAAAGAGAAAAAAAAAAATTCAACTTCTCAACGGTCGTGCATGTAAAGGTTCAGAAACCTCCTCATTCCTTGGAAGGGGTTAAAAGGTTTGGTGTGAAAGGGCACTTCTTACGATATTTTTGTAGCTGGCGTTTTTGTGAAAAAGGGAAAAAACGAGTAGGACACATAACATGTTAAGACGCAGCAGGTTTGGCCGCTCTCTCTCTGCGCTCCTCTGAACGGAAAGCTTGTCGTAGGATTCTCTTATCCGAACATTTGTTAAGAGCCTATTGTGATAGGAGGTGGAGGAAAGGATTCAGCTAGGGCCGGCGCGTGCCATTAGCTCTTCCAGTGCCTTGTCCTGATCGTTGTTATGAAGTAACAAAACTTCCTTTATTTCTTTCTGTTCAAACCCCATCTCTTTAAATTTGCTCATCAGCTGAAGAAATACCATCGTCTGCAGAGAAAAACAAAACTAATTGTAGCGCAAAAGTATAACATAACATATAGGTCTTTAATACATTAGATCTTATAAGTCATATTTTTGTACATAGGAGAGAGTATATACCGTGTTTCCCCATTAAGACCTACCCCGATAAGTCCTACACTGATTTTCGGGAGGAAGGGGGTAAGGAGGGGGCCTTGAAATGCAAGCCCTACCCCGAAAATATTGAAATTGAGCTCTTGCTACGCTACCTGAAAAGGAAAAAAAAAAGGCCAATACTCACCTAGTAGACGGCATTCGGGTCCCTCGTGCTTGTCTCAGTTGCTGCTGCAGGCTTCTGTGTAGAGCATTTCTTCCTGGTAGCGGGGCTTGAATACCCCTCTTCCTGCAAGCGATTGGTTAATCGAGTGCCGATTCTGATTGCGTGCTGCATTAGCCAATCACAGCCATTCAATAAGTGGCTGTGATTTATTAATCAAATGCTGGCTCTGATTGGTTAATCGAGCACCACGTCAGCCAATCAGAGCAATTGCTTGCTAGAGGCGGGGTATTCAAGCCCCGCTACCAGGAAGAAAGTTTCTGTCCGCATTCAGGAGTACAAGGAAGCCTGCAGCAGCGCTGGGGACCAGCGCACGGGACCCAAACGCTGGCTGCTACATGAGTATTATAAGACACTGCCTCTTTTGGGGCAAAAATTAATTGATTAGGCCTTATTTTGGGGGAAACACATTAGTAGTTCTATTCTTGTACATAAGAGGCAGTATTATAGTAGTTCTATTCTTGTACATAGGGGGCAGTATTTTAATAGTTCTTGTCAACAGGATATACCTAAGCGTGAGAACATCCTGTTGGGTGCTTTGTAAATTACGCTCATACTATAATACAGTATAATGCAGGCGAGCTTCTTTAAATGGTAGTAGTGTTGGGCAGGAAGGATGAATGGACTATAGAGCTAAACACTGGACACATACCTTCTCCTCAGAATAATTGTACATCTCCAAAGCCTCATCCACCAGCAATGGATCAAAGCCCTTCTCACACAGCTGGGAGTGGATGAACAAGTACTCCAGCACCTGTAATAAAGAAGAATTCATAGTCACTAACACCTGTATAATCCATCATTTTGAATAAAACCCACTAGAGCCTAACTTTGCAACCATAGCTGTACCAGACACTGGGACCTTTATATCTCACTCCCCATATCTAAAAGGCTACGTATTTAGAACTTTGGCTATGTACTATAGTGTTTCCCCGAAAATGAGACCTACCACGATAATAAGCCCTAGCTATGCTACATGGGTGGGAAAAAAAGCAATACTCACCCAGCAGACCCCTGTCCGGATCCCTCCCACTGGTCTCCAGCAGGCTTCTGTGCAGTCCTCAGCGCCGACATTCTTGTTTGCTGGCAACAGAGTTTGTAAACCCCATCTCCAGCAAGCGTTTGCTCCGATTGGCTCTCGAGTGCCGCAGCTCAGCCAATCAGAGCCTGCTGAACCAATTACAGCATCACATTGAATGGCTCTCATTGGCTGAGCCGCACCACTTGAGCTAAGCCGAGCAATTGCTTGCTGGATACTGGGTTTTCAAACCCTGTTACCAGCAAACAATGGTGTCGGCAATGAGGTCTGTGCGGAAGCCTGCTGGAGCTCCAATGCTCTGCAGGAGGGACCCGGACGGTGCCTGCTAGGTAAGTATAAGAAACCCCCCGGAAAATAAGACCCTGTGCCCCTTTTGGGCCGGAAATTAATAAGACAGCAGCTTATTTTTAGCAAAACACGGTAGCTAAAGCAATTTACCCTAAAACCCAACTACCGTGTTTCCCTGATAAGCCCTATCCCAACTTTTGGCTTGAAATATAAGCCTTCCCCCCAAAAATAAGCCCTAGCTAAACTACATTGAGTCGGGGGAAAAAAAAAAAAAGGCACACAGCAATACTCACCTAGCCAGCGGCGTCTGAGTCCCTCGCGCTTCGGCAGACTGCCTCCAGCAAGTGAGTGCTGTGATTGGATCACGAGCACCATTGGCTCAGCCAAACCAGAGCCGGTGCTTGATCATTCACACGTGAAAATAAGACAGTGTCTTTTGGGGCAAAAATTAATATAAGACAATCTTATTTTCGGAGAAACACGGTAGTAGTAAATGCCACTAACACAAATAGATTCCAACTGTACCTTTCTGACTAGATGTTCTCATACCCAGAGGTCTGTACTGCATGCCATACACTACTGTATGGGGCCTCTATGTGGCACCAAATTAAGAGGGAAAATAAATACAGCAGGTTACACATAATTTCTTATCTCATGAATTCTGTATTACCAACATCCTGTAGGAACTGGACAGTAAAGTTAATTGGTCCGGCAAAAGACCAAAAAAAATGTAATGCTTGATTGTGCATGTGAAATAATTTATCACATGTTCTAAGGCTGAAGCAGCCGTCCATACATTGGAATCACGTTATTTACCCACATGGCAAGTTATTTTTGGAAAATTCTATATACATACACAGGGTTATTACAAATGATCTTCCCAATTTGAAACCCCTCATAACTCACGTTTAATGACCCTCAGATACATAGGTTTGATATCAATGGAAACAAAACATTTTTGCACATCATCAAAAATGTTTTCCACATCAGAGGGGATCAGTGCGGCCCCGTTTGTAACTGGACACAGAGCCTGTCAAGTTCCTGACATACACGTTGTAGCGGATCATGATTAACAGATGCAATGGCTTCTTGGAGGCGTCCTAGCAGATCATACATGGTGGGCGGTAAGGGGGGCATGTAGACTCCAACACTCCCCCAGAGAAAAAGATAAGATGTGAGATCCGGGAAACGTGGACGCCAAGGAAGAAGTTCACCATCATCACCATCTGCACAACCAATCTGTTTGAAGTCAGAAGTGAACTCAACGGGCGACAACCGCTGTAAAAATGGGGATGAGGTGGGGGCCAGTCCTGTTGGAAGATGAAACAGGATTTCCTGTTCCCGCTGCAGCAGATAATAATTGTAATCAGTAGGAATATCGTCGCAGACGTTTGCGCAGAATCTTCCACAGTCGGCTGTCCAATTCTCTGCTTGCGCCGATGGTGGATTTCTGAGGACTTCATGTGAACTTGCACAGATGCATCCAATGATGGATGGATGGATGGACGGACGATTTTCACTTACAGATGCAACATTTCTCCTTAAGAATTGGAGCACCACTCACGAATTGTGCGCTCACTAGCTGGATCACCACCTAACTTTGCTAGAAAATGACATTGCACAACAGACCGGTAGACATGAAAGTCAGTGACAGAAACCGCTCTCCAGTCTTGTTCGGAAGCCATGTCTCATAACCCCCTAGCGATGACTATGGCAGAATAAAACACCTTGGGTCTTATTTACCAAAACTGTTCAACAGTAACACTGTCCTTGTTGTCCGTAGCAACCAATCACTGCACAGCATTCATTTCTCTAGCTGCTGTGGTACAATAGAAGCTGCGCTGTGATTGGTTGCTATGGGCAACAAGGACAGTCTTACTAAATGAAGCATAAGATCATTTGTAATAAATATGTATATACATATCTATATATCTCCACACATACCCACCCCCTCCCCCTTCACAAAAAAATGCCCACATAGGAATGTTAATTAAGCTTGTGACTGAATTTCAGCAACTTGGACAGACATCATCCTGTTTACAGGACTGGGCTCATTGCAATGGATGTCAGTCAATCATCCGGTCCACAATCCCTCCTTGTGTTCACACCAAGCCCTCCGCCTGGTTGGCACAGTAATGGAGTTGCTACACGGGGTAACAATACAGCATGAAAACTTATCACAAGACTGATGTACTACTAAAGATTTCATCCTCATGTCAGGCTCGTGTCCTCACCCGCTCCACGTTCTGTCCTTGCTTCTGTATGGCTCTCATCACATGTTCATAAGAAAAACCCATGTTAACAATGGTCTCAGCACATTGCCGCTCACCGCTTGACAGGAGTTGGAGAAGCTCTTCGTGGCCCGGGAAACTGAGCTGCCGCACATTAGTTACACTACTGGGCACTTTGGAGACTGCGACCTCATGAGCCAACACCTGCGAAGAAGAAGAAAAGCTACTTAAAAGCACATTGTATTTTTCCAGGCATTTCAAATAAAAAATTGCCTTAACAGGCCAAAGTGCATGAATCTTAAATAAATAGGGTTTTATTTAAAAAATATATATCTATTGCACCATTTGGTTACTGCAGCTTCTAGTTATCAGTTCTATATAACAAACTGCAGAATGCCTTTCACTAGCGGATCAGTTTCCAGCTACCTCATTAAGCTTCCTCACTCTACAGCTACTGTTGCTAACACATAGAAGTGGCTCATTCCTACAGTCCTATTATATTATAAAAACCATGGAATAAATGGAGTCATTTCATAAATACAGCACATGACTTACACCAATCAACCATAACAATCACTTAACGGCACAGGACATAGTTACATCCGCTGATTGTGGACGTTATCCCTTTAAATGGCGCCATCAATTCTGACAGACATCAAAATGTCCGTCAGAATTGAGCTTTTTGGGCCAGACAGTCTTGAAGAAAAAAAAACAAACAAAAAAAAAAAAAAAACACAGCAACATGATCAAAAAGTCAAATGTACTCCAAAATGGCACCAATAGAAACTACAGGACGTCTTGCAAAAAATACAGCCCTCTCAACTAGGTCGACAAAAGAGAAAAGTGACGGCTGTCGGTAGATAGTGTTTTTGCTGCAGTGTATACACCATAGAAACAAGTCCCTCAAAGATGGTGGAATTGCTTTTTTCCCCCCTTTTTTCATTTCACTCCTTAGAATTTTTAAAAACTTTTTCAGTCCCTAGTTTATAACCCGTACATAGTACCATTGAAAAATACAATTTGTCACGCAAAAAAATGAGCTTTCAGACAGCAACGCTGATGGAAAAATATAAGTTATGATTTTTTAAAGTGGGGAGGAAAAACAGAAAATGAAGGGAAAAAAAAAGGAGCGGTCCTTAGAGGGTTGTGTGGTTACTGCACAACATGACTATTTGTGCCGCTGTGCTGAAACAAGAGCAGCAGTACTTACTTGTTCCCTCCGCCACGATCCAGCGCTGTAGCTCCGCTGTGGTCTCAGCGTCTGTTATGGCAGATGAAGTCACGAGTTTGGGAACTGAATGCTGCAGCGTTCATCCAATTTCCCGGGACATCATCTGCCCCAACAAACGCCTGGACCACAGCGGGGCAGTAGATTGTGGCAGTGCTTTATCTTCTGGTATTTCCAGATGTGTGATGGAGTCTCTGGCCGGAGGTTCCAACAGATGTGCAACCGCTCTTTACAGAACAGTTACAGGTTTCTCAACATCAACCTACGTTGCACAATAGTCCATCTATTCCTCCGGAAACTGTCGTAACAGTTCTGCTTCACCGTTAGTGAATTGGTTAATAAAGGCGATGTACGCAGCACACTATGTATAAGCAGCGCTCCCAAAACCGTTCCATACAATTTATAGACATGCTGTGAGGGAAGCAATTAGAAAATGGCATAAAAAAGGAAAATCTCGCTATTTAATTTCCAAAACACTGGATATACCTCACTCAGCAATTCAAGGTATCATTTCAAAATACACAGAAATAGGTTAAACTGCCCTTGGAAAGAAAATGGGCCGCCCGTCGAAAAATTTCTGCACAAGACAGAAGAGCGTTGCACAGAATCGTCCAGTGTCACTTGCTGCAATTTCAAAGAAGTGGAAATAGCCGATCAGCTGATGAAATTCCACTGAAACTGCAGCACAGTGGTACAGAGCGGAAGAGAACTCCGTCCCTGTTTAGTGTCCGACACTGGTAACTGTAGTGACAGCACGCATTAAAATCAAATGACAGCTGTGCTTGTACTTACAAGTGCTGGCCACTAACCAGGAGTCGGAGCTAAATGCTTCCGCTCCGTACTGTATGTTGCAGGGCCGACAGCGAGAGCCCAATCAGTGGACCCCAGCCAATCAACTACTGATGATTTATCCAGAGGATGGGTCACCAACAGTACTTGTCTAGAAAACCATTTAAGGTCTTTTTACATGGGCAATTTAATCAGGCCCAAACATTCTTCTGAATGTTCATTCACCTATCGGGCCAGTGATAAGTCTTCCCATGTACAGTTCACCTATGGTAATTAATGATTGTAGTAAAGATAATTATCGTAATTTGTCTTCATAAGTAGATCCTTGGCCCGTGTAAAAGAAAATGAGACAATCGACAGGTGTGTTGATTAGCGCTCATTACATCGAGCCGAGAAGTCTGCTTGTCTGAATGTTGTGGCTTTTCGCAATGTATGTTTCTCTAAAAATCATTTTAAAGTCTGTTGAACCGTGTACAAGTCTGCAGAATCCTTGCTTCCCTTCACAGTCACATGATAGAATTCTAGCAGCCCACGGGCACCAGCGTGGGGGACTCGTTGCATGCATATTAATACAGCTTATATTGAGCTTTTTAATAAACCTGTATGCAGTGAGCGACCCCTTGTGGTGACAACAGACAGCCAAAATTTCACTATGTAACTTGCAACACTGAGGAAATCCTGAAAACATGACCTGTTGGTGGTCCCCGAAGACTGGAGTTGGGGAACACTGTTCTAATGTACGGAGTTGCTTTGTAGCTGGAAGCAGATAACTCAGTACACTGCCCAGTGGCCCAGCATGGTACTGCAAGCTGAGTTTCAGTGAAGTGAAGGAGACTCAGTCTGCAATACCATGCCAGACCACTGAGCAACGTATCAAGCACTCTGCTTCTGGCAACAAAGCAATTGGCGAACACCAGCCAGTTTTTGTGGACTTATCCTGAACTTCCTTTCTTAGAAATGGGACAACTTCTTTAAAGTCTATTCTGCCTTCCTCTAGAAGTAGAATTTTTTAAGCTGAAGAGGACTTGTGCAAGTCTCACTAACCCAGTATTATGGATTCCCATTACTTTTCTAATGGACACAGCTATCTCTTACCTGTGTATCACTACTTAGACAGGTCCTCGAAATTCCTTCTGTACCACTGACTGGACCCACAGTGGAAGGAGGTAATGCACAATTCAACATCCCCCTGTCTAAATGCAGGGAAGTGCCCCACATGAGGTGTCCATTCAGTTCATCACCATTATGAGACGAGCGGGATTTTAAGGATTCAAGGAAAGTGCCATTCGTCAGGCAGTTAGAGCTTTCATGGGCTATCTTCTGATTGTTCTCATCAGAGTCTAGTTTGGGGAACGATAGGGATTTGATATTGCTGACCATGGTCATGGGGGCAAGTGACACTTTGGAAGACGGGGGCAATTCACAGTTTTCCAACTGTGGTAAAGTGATAAAACCATTGGGTTTGCGGAGATGCTTCAAGTCTAAAGCTTCTTGTTTCAGGGTAGACTGAGTGTCCTCGTCCTTCTGAGGTGATTGGGAGTTCAGGGTTTTGTCAGCATTACTTGAGTCTGAGCTCACAACAACAGGCCTCACGTGAATGTCAAGAATGCTCTTCAACTCTTCTCTGTCATCAAGAGTTTTTAATTCTAACTTGTCGAAGGGATCCTCCTCACACTCAAAGTCGGCAGGGTTAAAGTCTGCCTTACTGAGAGGAGGGCTCAGCACTTTTTGCAGCATGGCACTGCTGTTGGCAGGGGTCGGGGTTAGGATGCTGTTGTGCAGGAGGCTTGCAAGGACAGGGTTGATAGAAGGAGGACATCCTCTATCTTCATCATCCTTACTCTCCGCCTGAGCATCAGAAGCAGCTTGGTAAAGAGCAGCTTCTGCCTTCCTCTCAGCTTCCCTCTGCGCATGTTTGATCCGTTTTACTTCTTTTGCCCACTGGACCGTTTTCTTCTCCAGCGTAAAGTCATACTGTTAATGAAAAGAAAAACACAGAAAGGCTTACAATGTGATGATCACTATATCCCAACATGTTCCCATATGTCCTACTGAGGTCACAGGGAGCGCCCCAGAGTTGTTGCTATTGAGAAGAGTCTATGGGTGGTCACCTGATTTAATTGGACATTGTGTAATGTCAAGTTTCCCCGGCAGCATTACAGTAGTTGCACAGCAGATGGAAAAATCTGCTGCAAATCTGCCACGCATTTCAGATTTCATTGGTTTTTCTACCAATTTTACCCCTCTACATTGAAGGGGTGAAATCCACCATGAAAATCCATAGCAGAAATTGACATGCCGAAAATTTAGAAACTCACCACAAGTCAATTTCTGTGACTAAATAAGCAGTATGTGGTAAGACCTGCACGTATCTACACTGAGAACGTGCAACCTTTTCGTTACCATCTGCATACACACTTATGTAAGCAAGCGCTCTCATACTAAAGAAGCTTCCAATTACAGCTATATACTGCGTTTCCCCCAAAATAAGCCTTACCCCTATTTTCGGAGGGTGGGTGGAGGTTCAAATATAAGCCCTCCCGCAAAAATAAGCCCTAGCAAATGGAATTTTTTTAAAAACCTTAAGGCTGGGGTCACACAGGGCGGATTTGCCGCGGATTGCCGTTGCATATCCGCACTGCGGCAAAACCGCTGCGTTTGCAGTGCAATGCAACACAAATGAGATTTGCCAAAAAGCTGTTCTCACAGGACGGTTTTTTTCCACACAGCCGCAGTGCGGAAATGCAACTGCGTCGCAGTTTTAAAAGATTCAGCATGTTCATTCTTTGGTCTTTTCCGCAGCGCTTTTGTCCATAGACCTCTATTGAGGCAGCCAAAACTGCACCAAATACGCGACAAAAGTAAAAAAGCGCTGCGGAAAAAACCGCTTGCAGATTTTTCCGCACGAAAATCCGCAGAAAAATCCGCAAGCCCAAATTAACCTTTGAAGCGGTTTTGCCGCAGAAGCAGTTCTTCTGCGTCAAAACCGCAACGGAAAAACCGCAGCAAAACCGCGACAAATCAGCCCTGTGTGAACCCAGCCTAATACTCACCTAGCCGGCGGCGTCTCTTGTGCTGGACCCCGGGGCTGCAGCAGGCTGTCGTGTCTTCTGCACTGACACAGAACTCTCCTTCTGGTGACGGGGCTTTGAATACCCCGCCTCCAGCAAGTAAGTGCTGTGATTGAATCGAGCGCCAGCCAATCAGAGCCAGCGCTTGATCATTCAGACATTCAGTAAATTACATCACTGAATGGCGGCGATTGGCTCATCGAGCGCGGTCTCTGACTGGCTGAGCCGCGGAGCTCGTGAACCAATCACAGCACTTGCTTGCTGGAGGCGGGGTATTCAAAGCACCGTCACCAGAAGGAGAGTTCTGTGTGAGCGCCGAGGATACTGCAGCCTGCTGCATCGCTGCCGGAGATCAGCAGCACCAGGGACTCAGACGCTGCGGACCAGGTGATTGTAAGCCCCTTCCCCCACCCGAAAAAAAAACAAAAAAAAAACTGTGCCTCTTTTGGGGCAAAAATTAATATATGACAGGGTCTTATTTTCTGGGAAATAGTAGTAGAAAAGTGAGCAGTAGGCAAAGTTTGTTTTTTTTGTTAACGCTTAACTTGTTTTTATACTCAGTTGTACAGATTTGCAAGATTGTCGATCACAACTGAATAGAAAAATCCTGATCGCTCTTACTAAAACAAGCATACAAATTTTGATAGGGTATGGAAAATGAGGTCCAATAATACAAGTTGCTTGCACATTATGAAACCTAAAAGCTATGGACACCTTCACATGGAAATTCTTTATTTGCAAAATTCCAGAGACCGATTTTTTTTTTCTCTAAGTTTTCACACATCCACCAAACCCTCACCAATCCAAGAATGGGAGGGGGTTCAATTGATTTCCATTGAGAGTAGGCTGCTCAGGCTCACAGCCGCTCCCATTTATTTCAGTGCTAGCTCTGGGGATTTCTGAGCTTTGTTTCCCAGCTTTGTGCTTGGCAATCTACGGTGCCCTCACTAAAATGAATGGAACAGCGGTGCGCCTGTGACACCTCTGCTCTATTACCTTGTAGACTAACTCGACCCCCATTCTCAGGCTTGGTGGGGGGCCCTGTGGTAAATTTCCCACCAATCATCAGTTTTCACCCATCCAGCTGATGAATGAAAACCTGAAAAAAACTCGGTCTCCAGAATTTCCCTTTAAGCTACTTTTTAAAGTGTCTTAATGACGGATGTCCTAATAATTTGCTGTTCTAACATCTGCAATTCCTTCCTGTAGCTGTTGATTCCGCTGCCTCTGACACAAGTCAGACAGCACACTGCTCCTGCTCCACCCTCCCTTCTGTTAGGCCTCAGGTCCACGGGGAAAATCTAACCCACTACGGATTCTCCATGGAGAATCCGTAGCGGGTCCCTCCTGCCCCGCGGACATGAGCGCTTAAAATAAGAATAAACTCCCCTCTCGCACGCTCCGGATCTTCCCTTCGCCGCGGCTTCATCTTCTCTCCGTTGCGGCCGGATCTTCTTTCTTCGGCCCGGCGGATGTGCATGGCACGTCGGTTGCGTGCCGCGCGTATCGCCGGCCGGAAGAAAAAAGATTCGGCCGCGACGGAGAGAAGATGAAGCCACGGCGAAGGGAAGATCCGGAGCAGGTGAGTATATTCTTATTTTAGGTCTCCCGCGGATCAGGACGGCTTCCATAGGCTTCAGAGACCCGCACAAAAATGGAGCATGGTCCACATTTTTTCATGCTCCATTTTTTTTAAAATCCCTTTTATTGACCATCCGCAGGTATTTATCTACCCGCGGGTGGTCAATGCATCCCTATGGGATGCGGATCCGCGGGCAGGATTAGAGTTAAAATCCGCTGCTGATTTTAATTCTTCTTTTGCCCGTGGACATGAGGCCTTAGTGTGTGAGACAGCAGCAGGGAGGAGGAGTGTGGAGAAAGGAGGAGGAGCATCCAAGTCTTCTCGGGGGCAGATCACACAGGATGTGCTGTACTACTGGGTGAATATACAGAGCATCATTACTGTTGTCACCACTTGAATGAGGTTGGGGGGCTGATTAGCTAAGACATACACCGATATTGTGGGGTTCAAAACACACTGTTTGCTCCATGCATGTTCAGGCCATGGTTGTGGCTTGCCACTATATTTCGTCTGTGCTAGATTTCACTGTGTCCTGATTGCTGCTGCACAATACTGAATGCAGACAGGAAGATGGTTGGAGAGGACAAAGATAGTGTGGGAGGAAGGTGGAGTAAAAAAAAAAAAAAAAAAACACACTGGGAGGTGGAGTGTGCAGACTTTGGGTCCTTTTACACAGAGCAAGAAATTGTTGGAACAAGCGAGTGATGAGTCATTTGCTTTAAAATGCCGTCACTTTACAGATAATCTATATTCTCTTATCGTCAGGGACTGTGCCAGGAAACGCAAAAAGCCATCAGTTGTTCCCAAGTTCTGACTTGCAAACAACTGAACAATGATTTTCATGCCTGCATAAAATGAATGACAAACAATAAGCAAAAGAATTATCATTCATCATGGAACCGTTGCTTTGTTTACACGGAACCATTGTCACTTTGTTTCCCACTTTCCAATGAATGACAATCGTTCCGTGTAAAAAAAGAACACAACAAAAACCCTCAGGAACCACTAGAGCGGTGTACTGGGTGTGCCTGGAGGGCATCACAAACTACTGCTGCCAACTGGAAGTGCAGTGTGCAAACAAACGGACATGTGCCAGCAGAATCCGAGTGATCAACATATTCTAACAGATATCTGGGTGGCTGTATTTCAGCATATATAATGCATTCAGACGAGTTTCAGAAATGTACGAGTGTATCTAAACACTCCTTTAAAACATTGTATTTATACACCAGAGCTGTTTATTAAAGGTTTATTAAAATTTAAAGGACTTATAGGCCACTGTGACTTCTATACACCAGAGCTGCATTCACAATTCTGTAGGCTTCAGAGCTGAACTCTCCTAGTATTCTGTGCTTCTTCGCGTCCGCACATTGCTTACTCTAGAGATTTACCTTCCACTAAGTGGTGTCTTTATGGAAGGCACTGTAAAGCTGTGTGATGCAGATAAAACTGCCTTCTATATCCTGGAAGCTAAGCTGCTCTGGGTGTCTGACACCAAGCTTGCTGATCGTTTTAGGTACAGCCAATACAGAATTGGAACTGCAGCTCTGGACCATCATATAGGCTTCAAGGCCCCCTTGTCCGTGGCCCTGACAGAATATTGCCAGTGATAGTCCACCGCAGGGGACCAGGGTGGGGTTTACCGACAGGCTCACCACGGAGTTTAAATGTGACATACTTCATACTTCAGCAAAATCGAGAAGAGGCTTTGCAAAGACATTAAATACAAAATTTCCACTTAAAGGGGTTGTCAGAAATATATATTTTTTCCTTAAAACTACATTCCCCCCTTCAAAGAACAGTCATATACTCACTTCTTCCTGCTGTGTCGCACACTGCTCATCCGCGTCTCCCGTGACATGCTTACAGCCTGCGACGTTCTCTACACAACTAGACTGCAGCCAGTAAGCAATGGGCACGGAGGATCAAGCAGCGCCGCCGCCGGAAGAGGAGAGTATATGACAGCTGCCTTCTTGCATATAGAACTTTTTCCCCCTCTTGAACAACCCTTTTAACCACAGAGGCAAATATACAAATGGCTATTAGATAACACACAGATGAAAAGCAGAATCCCCCACCTGGACTTCACTGATGAGCTGGCTGATGTCCGGCACGCAGAAACCAACAGGTAAGCCAACCTTATCCGGCACTCTGAACCTGTCACCAATCTTAAATGGGACATCCTCTAAGTAACTGAAAGGGCCTTAAAAACAAATTGCACAAAAAGAAGCATCAGTCAAACAGTCCAGCTGCGTATTCATTGTATAATAAACAGGTTCTGAAACTTTCTAAAATATCTTAGGGGAAGTTTATTAAGACTAGATGTTTTTAAAAATGCCGTTCTTAAGGTGGGCGGGGGAGGGGAAGAGTATTCAGATTTAAAGAGCTCCCAATCCCCAAAACGCTATAAAAAGCAACATACTCATTATGACGACAGAGCGCCACTTTGGCACCATGGCATCTGACAGGTGACGACACAAGGTTTTCTGGCCTGGGGACATTCCGTAGACCTATAGCAGTCATGGAGAAGGACCAGCACTACTGCTGTACATATAGGTGTCGGTATCTAGTATCTTTCACAGATATCTTCTACATACCTTAAACAGGTTGTCCAGTTGTAAACTACTGATGGCTTATCCTTAGGATAGGCAACGGTATTAGAGCAACATGTGTCTGTTCCCTGGAAGCCCTGCAGATTAGCTACTCACCAAGCTAGTGTGCTTGTGCATGGAGACGATTTCTGCAGGAAGCAGACAGCCTTGTTCCCACTGCAGTGGTCAGTGAATGAGAGCTGTGTCTGTAATACCATATCTGACCACTGCAGTGGGAATGAAGCAGGCTGCTACCTGCAGAAATCAGCGTATGAGCACACTGACCTAAGAGCTGATCAGCTAGAGCTACTGGCTTGCAGATCCCCGGTTATTCATCGTTGATGGCCTATTAGGTCTGTCATTCAGTGAATGGAGGCAAGCATGCCGGAGAACTCTTCCAGCCACCTGCCTCCATTCACAGTGAGCAGGCAGTTGTTCATATGTGTACGGCTGCTTGTTGACAGGGAGCAAAAGGGCGCTCATTAGTTACTTCACTTCAGTGAATTAAAGGGGTTTTCCCGCGAAAGAAAGTGGGGGTATGCACTTCTGTATGGCCATATTAATGCACTTTGTAATGTACATCGTGCATTAATTATGAGCCATACAGAAGTTATTCACTTACCTGCTCCGTTGCTAGCGTCCTCGTCTCCATGGTGCCGTCTAATTTTAGCGTCTAATCGCCCGATTAGACGCGCTTGCGCAGTCCGGTCTTCTCCCTGGTGAATGGGCCCGCTCGTGCCGGAGAGCTGGTCCTCGTAGCTCCGCCCCGTCACGTGTGCCGATTCCAGCCAATCAGGAGGCTGGAATCGGCAATGGACCGCACAGAGCCCACGGTGCACCATGGGAGAAGACCCGCGGTGCATCGTGGGTGAAGATCCCGGCGGCCATCTTGCTAAGGTAAGAAAGAAGTCGCCGCAGAGCGGGGATTCGGGTAAGTACTAAACTGTTTTTTTTTTTAACCCATCCCTTGTGTTTGTCTCGCGCCGAACGGGGGGCCTATTGAAAGAAAAAAAAAAAACACGTTTCGGCGCGGGACAACCCCTTTCAGACTAAAGGTCCATTTACACGGGATGAAAGTCGGGCAAACGATGCCCGACACTCGTCCCTGTGTTTCCTCGCACGGGAGCAAGCATAGCTGGCTCGCTCACTGAGAGGCCAGCATGGCGGCGGGGTAGTGCAGGAGATTTCTCTCCTCTCGCTCCCCCGACCCTCTCCATTGGCATAAAACAGCGGCCGTTCACAAACGAACGGACGCTATTTAAACTGAACGATGAGCTCATAGTCCATTGTTTATGCTGTATGAAAGATGAGTTCATCGCTCAGTTTAAATAGCGGCTGTTCAGTAGTGAACGGCCACTGTGTTATGTCAATGGAGAGGGGCGGGGGAGCGAGAGGAGAGAAATCTCCTGCACTGCCCCACCCCCCTGCTGGCCGCTCCATGAGCAAACCAGCATCAGTAGCTCCCGTGTGACAGCATGGGAGCACAGACACACAGGAACAAATGTCGGGCATCGTTTGCCTGACATTCGTCCCGTGTAAATAGACCAGCGAATAATGGAGCGATTTCTCATATGTGTCAGGTCCCGCTTTTACATAGGATGGCTATCGGTCGAAATAGCTTGTTTGATTATTCGGCCAATAGTCAGCGCGTGTGTATAAGTACCCTAAGGATAGGCTATCAAAAGTTTACAGCTGAACAACCCATTCAATACAGAAAAAGCAGATATATCAGAATCCCCAACTCCTTACTTTTATTTGGGATCCGCGTGGTGAAGCAACTGGTGAATGCTATATATTTGTATATAATAAAACCACATACGTGAGAAGAGATCTATGCACGTCTGGTAATAAATCATCTTTTAGTCTTACCGTGTAGATCTGACGCCGACTTCCTTGAAGCCATTTAGAGTCTGCAAAAACAGGAAGACAGTAGTGAGAGCAGAGCAATGGGATTTAAATGAAAGCCACATGACATGCCAACTGTAAATATTAATTCAGAGGATATAGCATGTTATCAGTCCGATCCTCAAAGACAAAACAGCAAGCGCAGTCTTATGGCCGCCTGCCAACACAGTGTTGTCTAATTCCAGTAACAACTAGTAGAATTACGAACGCAGCTCTGGGTGTGTATGGAGTATAAGGGTCTTTTTAGATGGCTTGAATTGCCGCAAGCTATGGAACTGATAATTTCATTACTGTTGGGTGTACATTCCCAGTTGGCATGGGGAGATGTGCTGCCAACAACGATAATCTGTGGTGGTGCATGGATGAGCATTCACTGGTTCGCAGAGTGATCATCAGCACTTTCACACAACACGATGATCGGGCAAACTTTCCAACAAATGTTCTGGCCCAATTAGGGCTATGTAATAAGGCGCTTATAAGGGGTTGTCTGGGCACCTGCAAGGGGAGTTTTCCGGCTAATCAACATGTAATGATGTGCTTGGCTTTTCAAAGAAAACAGTTAAAATTAAAAAAAAGGTGGTGTGGTGTTGTCTGGGACTTAGGACATCAATAGAAAAGATGCCCAATTCACAGGATGGGTCATCAATGGATGAACGGCGGGGTCAACTGACGATTAGCTAAATTCCGATGCTGCTGTCAGCACTGAGTGCATGAAGCAGACTGCGCTGCCTGCCATTCAGTGGTCCAGATTGCTATTACAGTAACAGCTCCAACTGAATCCAATGTGAGCTTGGTACTGGTGCATCTTGTCTCCACCGGAAGCTTGGGGCTGACTGGCCTTTGTTGGGGTTTACGCCCCCTGCCATGCCCCTAGCTTCTGATTGGCTGCTGGTGTGTCTGCAGTACCGTCCCAACAGCTGTTCCATCCCCACAGTCACTTGCTGGACTCCATGGATTCTTGCGTCTGCAAAGAAGCGGTGGCGCCCAACACCGGCCACACAGCAGCTAATGGGCCAGCAGAAGTCACTTGTCAGACTCCATGGATTCTTGCCTCTCCAAGACAACGGCAGCACCTGACACTGGGCACAGAGCAGCGATAGGGGCAGCGGGAGAGACTTGCCTACCGACCAGTCGGGGAAAAGGAACTGTCATGTGGCATCGCGAGCTGTCTGGGGACAGAGCTGTGAGGCAACATCCGGCCAGCACAGTACAGCGGCAGAGACATGACGGCCCACCACAGCAGACTTTTACAGCGGGGTGGGGAGGGGAAATGGTAGTGCGGTGAGGACGACACTCACAGCAGAGGTGGTAGAGAGCTGGCACGAAACACTCACAGCAGGGCCAGGAGCACAGCCTCTGCTTATGGTGATACTGATGGCAGCGTTCTTCGCCAGCGCATATGAGAGGCCACACACACATACAGCACCGGTTTCGAGAGCGGAGATGGGAGCAGCAGCGACGCTAGGGCAGGGACGCAAGCAGCTGGGTTTCCAGGGCAGATGCAAGCGGACATGGTACACTGACAGTGGGTTCCTACAGCGTGCATCAGCCAATCAGCACCTGTGGCCATCACCTGGCCCTCCCCAGTATCTCAACCCAGCTAACCCATGTCTCCACCCACACAGCCAATGGAGACAAATCATGCTGTTGCTATGTTGTCCGTGCTATCTGCTTCCAGCATCGACAGCGGCACTCGAAATCAGCTGATCGTCAGGGATCCTGAGCGGCACATCCCCACTGATCATAAACAGAAAAAATGCCCACAGTACAAGACTACTTCTTTAATCCTTTCCAATCCAATTTCGGATTCAGGGTTTCCTAAAAAGCTTTCTCTTATTGCTGTTACACAACGGTGCCATCTGCTGGCTAAGGTCAGTGTGTGTGCGCCAGAGAGGCTCCGACAGCAGAGTGGCTGGCAATAGACGGTAAGAACACCCTGTCGGACGACTTCTGACATTGGAGCTGTACAAGCTTCAATCAGAACGTAGGAAGACATCAGACTGTGGATTGGAAAGGGTTAAGGCTCGATACAAGAGCAATATAAAGCAGAAGTAGACGATTTGACCAGACAATGAGAACATCCATAAACATTACAGAAAACAGGAAAAGGAAATATAGGAGGTAGCAGCTAGGTTGAAATATACGTGGTCTGGTGCAAAGTACAGTGTATTAACAAAACCAAAACCATATTACGTTCACAAGTATCGGTTCTTTTCATGTGCAAGTTCCATCCATATCGTAACTACAGAACTTGTGCGTGAAACCTGCCTGAATGAATGAACCTTAAAGGGGTTTTACAGTGAATTACTATAGATGACCCATCATCAGGATAGATCAATAGGTGATCGGCTGGGGTCTGTGATCAACCGATCAACTGTGCGAGCGCATGCTGTCAGCACCGCAACAACAGAGATCAGGACGGAAGTCTCTTTACTTACCTCCCATGTAGTGGCTAATGCTAGTAACTGCAGGCACAGCTCCCACTGGTTCTAATGAGCCATGCCTGCTGTTACAAGCGCCGGCCACTACACTAAGGTTGGCGCAGAGGCTTCCGCTCCAACCTCTGTTATTGCGGCGCTGACAGCATGTGCACGCACAGCTGATTGGTCGGGGTCCGTAGAGGCGGAACCCAGCTGATCAACTATTGATGACCTATCCTGAGGATAGGTCATCAATAGTATTTAACTGGAAAAAAAAAAAAAAAAAAAACTTTAAAAACGACCAAAAAACTTTGTAGACTGTATGTACACCAAAAAGGTACTTCTAAAAACTACAGCTTGTTCCACAAAAAGCAAGCCCTCACAAAAGACCAATAGACAAGACATACACCCCCCACCAAAAAAAAAAAAAAGTTACGGTGCTCAAAATACGGTGATAGTAAGAAATTTTTGTATAAAACGTTTATCTTTTAAAAAGTAGTAACACGCAAAAAACAAGACAAATTTGACATCGCAAGCATACTGACTAGAGATGAGCGAGCGTACCCGGTAAGGACAGATACTCGAGCGAGTATCGTCCTTACAGAGTACCTGCCTGCTCGCCTGCAAAGACGCTTGCAAGTTATGGCTCTGAAATGGTCAGAAAAAAAAAAAAGAAAGAAAAATCTCTGGTATTGAAGGAGTTAATGTAACCAGTTAATCCAGCTGATCTAGTACACATCTTGTCAGAGTCATTGAATGAACATTAAGTGGATCTTGTATTAAAAAAGCTGGCTAAACCACTGATTCCTCCCCCCCCCCACCCCCCCACCAGGGCTACCAAGGGCTGATTTTTGCAAATCACGGAAAGAAAATGTAAAAGTACGTAATTGGTTGTTGTGGGTGACGGTGACGACTTGTAATCTTCCTGGAATGACCTGTTTATATGATTATTTGAGAACATGCCAAGTCATTAACTGAATCAGAAGACTCTGATGCTTCACTGCTCACATGATTCATTATGTAAATACTTTGGAGACTATTGCCAAGTCATATGAACCATTTCTCGCTGAACTTTGGATCTGAGATCAACAAGAAAGCATCTAAAGTTAAACAGTAACTGCACTTGTAAGACATCAGCTCATATATGATGTAATACTGACCAAATACCCATCCACTACCGCTTCATGCTAAAACAACGCATCATCTTATAGTTTGCTGATCGTGGGAAAAGCAAATGTACAGGAGTGACACCAGAAAGGTTTCCAGGCTAAAATCATATACAGATAGAGCAAAGGGGGCAGTACTATCTGTACCTACATGATATACAGGTAGAGCTGGTACTATTGTATATTGTCACCACCGGAAATAGGTGTGGAGACAGGATTGAGGGTGCTTGACAGGCCGGTTACACCCCCTGTTCATGATTGGTTGCATGGCTGGCTCCCCTTCCTCAGCCTCACAGGTCCTGGCAGTGAACACTGCGGTCTCCTATTGCGAGTGTCCCGCTGCCAACTCCCCTCCCGCTCTGACTGTTGCCGCCAGCGCCCTCCCAGCAGCGCTGCTGTCACTGTGGTCTCGTCTCCCCTTACCATGTCCCCTTAGCGGCCCCACTGTCACTCTCCCTGGTGGCTGTAGTCTCCCACCTGCAGTCCCCTTTACCGGCCCCGCTGTGACTGTCCCCGGCGGCTGTAGTCTCCCACCTCCGCTCCTCTTACCTGCCCTGCTGTCACTCTCCCCGGTGTGGAGGAAGCTGATCGGCTCGGCTCCCCTTTACAGACTCATCTGTCACTCTCCCTGGCGGCTGTACTCTCCCACCTCTGTTCCCATTAGCTGGGCCACTGTCAATCTCCCCGGCGTGGAAGGTGGTGATCGGCAAGCCGGCTCCCAATGCAGTGGGGGGGGGGGGGGGAGAAGCCAGCAGAGAGACCCGCCGGTCGCCACATGTCAGCGCCGCTGTTGGCCATCCAGCTCCTGATACAGTGGAGGAGAAGCCAGGAGAGATACCAGCCGGTCGCCACATGTGAGCGCTGCTGAGCGCCAATGGGGCGTGCACACGGCTGACAGCCACAGCATGGGGGAGGACAGTCTTTGCCACGGAGGGGTGTTATGTTCCCCGGCCCAAGTCTGCATTGATTTTTGTCTGTGCTGGAGGGTTACTTTTCCTGTTAGGCTTACATTATTAGGTCTACATGCTTCTATGTTACAGCTGTAACATAGAAGCATTTACAGCTAATAATTTAAGCCCAACTGGAAAAGTAACCCTAAACTTCCAGCACAGACAAAAATCAATACAGACGCTGGTAGGACCTTCAAGAATTCACCCAATGGGGAGCTAGGGGCGTGACAGGGGCGTTCCTCCTTGCAAGCCCTGTCAAAGTCCTAGCTTCCGGTGGTGACAAGGTAAAATAGTACTGGTAGCGCCAAGGGGGCAGTACTATCTGTACCTCCATCATATACAAGTAGAGCCAAGGAGGCAGAACTATCTATATGTACATCATATACAAGCAGTATTCCATAACCTATGGCTCTCCACCTGCTGCAAACTATAGCTCTCACTGTGCTGCAGGCAGACGTAGCCTGTCAGGACACGAGGCAAGATCTAGTTTTGCAACAACTTTCTATTTAGAGAAAGGAGGGTAACAATATGTACGTGTCTTCATTATAAGCTGTTGCTATAGTCAGTGGTAAAAAGAAAAATAATTACTAAGGATGCCCGTACATGCAGCATTTCTCCACTGCAAAATGCAGGCGCAGCTCCATTGATTGCCTGTCGGCCTCTGGACTTGTAAATTCAATGTGTTGAGTCCGGGTGCCGGCCGGCCATTATGCAGCAGGCACACGTTAATAAAGATAATAATGGGAAGAAGGTATACTAGTCAGATGCATGTAGAAGCATATTAGAGAACAGTTTTCTAGAGGGATCTGCCTGTACGCAACCACAAATAAACAGCTAACTTGTAGCAAGCAGGCCTGGCCATACTGAATGACTCTATTTATGGGAAGTGCACGTCACCTTAATTATGCAAGTCAGAAGTAACCGAAAGTGTCTGCAAGCTTCTGGGAACGTTCCAGCGTCAGATTACCTACATGTTATAACGCAGACTATATAATATGAAAACATCAGGATGCCCCAAATCTGCATGTACTTCTAGAGGCTGCCTGATACCACTGGGCTGGGGTTCAGCACGCTGATTAACATAATGACCTCCCACGGGCTAATAAGGGTAAGCAATGGCCTATACATGCAACTAAATACCAGGGTGAGCCGGCAGGAGGGTTATTTTAGGCACTAAATTACAGGTTTAGAAATGAAGGGTGGAGAAGGGCTGGCAGCGTGCACAATATTTGTCTTGTACTGTGTACACGGCTTTCCTTTTCCTCTTGGGAGAGATTTATGGTTTCCTTTTGACAATATGCAAAAATAAATATGTGAAGCCATATTAGAACAGTTTTCCTTGCATGAGATTTAGGCAGGGCTCACAGGAGCGGGTTGGATTCCCCAGTAAAACACATGCAAATGATCGCGGAAACAAATTGCGTACGGTCGCATGTGTGTGTGGTTTTCCGTGTAGATGGACAGCGTATCTTCTGCACGGAAAACTACCCGCAAGCAGGGAATGACATCAAAAGTCGTCCAACCCTCTGGAAACACCCTTCTATCACTCAGGAGACATTCCCTTATGCCCTCATGGTGAGATGTTCTGAGAACCTTCAGGATGGGATGCTGCTCTCCAGGCTTGGCTGGTTTATACTACTTTTTTTGGAAGTAGTATAAAAACAAAACAAAAAAAAACCACTAAGGCCACTCTCACAGAATGCTTTTTACCACAACTACGGTAGTGTGGCGTCTCAATCGCTACGCTAACCACAGTACAATGCTCTTATTTATTTCAGTAGGGCTTCGCAGACCTGCACTCGTGCTTCTAAAACTGACTTTCAAGCACCGTCTGCCCTATTTGCATGCGCTTTAGCGCTTTTTAAAACGGTATTTAAAAAAAAGTTTGGTACAATGTTAGCCAGTAGAGCAAAGTGTGATTGTTCTCAGTGAGAGAAACCAAGTAATCCTGTAGATATGATACCTTGAATGTGAGGCGGTCTCAAATTTCTGTGTGTGAACATTTATTTAGAACAAAAGGGGCATCATCTCTGGATTTGTGTTATATTTGTGCCCCATCCAAACCAGTTTCATAGTCTGACGAAGGATCGATAAGAGAACCACCCGAAAGCTCGCTATATCATGTATTTTTGTAAGCCATTAAAAGGCATTATATCTACATGATTACTTGTTTCTCTCACTGCGAACAATCACACAGTACTTTTTAACGTACCTCATCACCCATCATAATGCTGAGGTGCATTAAAAAGCACAGTCAAATATATTTAAAGACGCTGCTCGAAATTGTGGCAAGACACTGCGATTTCGAACATGGCTTTTTGTGAACGCATGTGTTAGGCTGGGTGTACACGAACAAGTCGATTCCGCAAGTGGATTTCCACCCCAAAAAGCCCGGAATTCATTGTGGAAACAAATTGCGAGCGTTAGCGAACGATCACGGATGCAATGGATTTTCTGCGCGGATGTACAGCATATCGTCAGCGCGGAAAAAATTGCATTACATCAGAAACTTGCCCAACCCCCTGGAAAACCCTTCTATACAAAGGGTTAATGCCTACATATTCTCTTGTGCTTCTGTGGTGGTGAGAGCGTTGAACTCCCGGCTTGGGAGAGCAATGAATCTGCCCATATTCAATTCCCTAGTTACAGCAATGGACAGTGGGGTGTTCTTCCCAGACAATCGTTCCTGCACTCTTTTCCTCGCCCTCCTGTTTCCTTTTATTCATATTGTTGCCAGCTCCCAGCAACCTGCAAGCTGTCCGTGTTAAAATCCGCACTCATCTGCAGTGTAATTACGGATGCACTGCGATCCGAACACATCCATGGAGATCGCTAAAATAGTGCATTCGCCAGTTTTTTCCACAGAGGGGGAGAAGAGGTAATAAAAAAAAAATAAAAATTGTAATTCACATTCGCACGTCTGCTCCAATCTGCAGAAGTTAATGCCTTCCAACGCGCGAATAGTACAGCAGATCGTCCACGCAGCTGCCGATCGCAGATTCCGCAAAAAAATACGTTTGTGTGGCCTTATTCTTGTGGAGTAAGAGCCCAGTAGCAGCCCCGGATGGGTGCATTGCTCCCTAGACTCAAATTCCTAGTTTCTTTACTCCAATTTTATCAGGTCTCCTAGCAATGTGCGTATGAATCCGCGTCCATATGCGATGTTAAAGCATTCATAGAAATGAATGGCGCTCATACATGCTGAATCCGCGGTAAAACAGAGCATACTGCGTTTTCTTCTGCTCGTGGAATCCGCAAATTCTACTCACAAGTGGGAGCGAAACTTCGAAAGTCAATGCCTTTCAATGTTTATGTATTACCACGCATCATACACACACGGATGGCGATTGCGGAAACCGTTTCGGTAAGCCCAGCCAAACCCTTCAAATTTCCATCCTATACACTTTAGTTATCAAGAGCCACCAACTAATGTAACAAACACAAAAACCACCGGATTACCCCTGATGTCAGGGGAAAGAAGGACTGAGAATGTCAACATCCAATATGCACCATACTTTATTTACCGGCCAGCACTGTAGCTCCACCTCCAGCTCACAGGTCCTACAACTTACCAGCACCAACCTCCCTCTCACTCAGAGAAGGCCTCCTGAAGCAGACAGACCAGACCGTCCAAAGCTGAGCTGCACATGAGCAATACAGTGCAGTACGTCCACCCTTGTCCTCCCATCATGCACTGCTCACAGGAAGTTGGAGGCCATGATCAGGAGAGGAAGTAGAAAATGTGGACAAGATGTCAGAGAAAGTGGAGATATTATTCAGGAGGAGGGTCATGTGGGCCTTTCTGACATCGGACCAAAAGACAGACTTTTTGGCAAGATTTTTTCTTGTAAAAAAGTGCGTCTTAGTCCGAAAAATATGGTCCATCCTTTTGTACTCCATCTTCATTCAAGTAGAGCATGTGCAATTCCTCCTTTTTAAGTTTCTACACCATACCAAAAGGTGTGCTCGGTATTACTGTATCCTGACGTCACCACGTCACCAGGAAGTCCTGATGGTGTCAAGATTGACCTGGGCAGGGGGGGGGGGGGGGGGGGGGGGGGGGGGGACTTCTCCTGCAGTCCACAAGCACCCCCACCCCTTTTCCTTCGGGGCGCAGCTGGGGGGACATCTCGCCAGGGGGAGGCAGTGTAACAGCCGGCCGGACGCACAGTGCAGGGCGACAGCAGGGATGGCAGAGCGCCACGGAACAGCAGCACGATATTTGGTGATGCTGGCACACGGGCATTAGCTGTGCGCGGGGACACGCCGTAAGGGAGCAGAGACTTTCCGGCATGGTGGCAGCTGGCCGCCAGAACAGAAGACACAGACGCCGGCCATCAATCAGACCTCATCCTCCGCGTGGCGAGGAGGCATCGCAGAGAAGAAGCGCGGTCACCAGCGGTGAGAGTCCCAGGTGCAACCTGTACATTGCTTTTTGCCGTCCACGGTGGCTTAGGGTGAGGGTTCCTTTTCTTTTTACAGCTCATAATGTAAGGCTACAGGGAATAGGTACCCTCACTGTAAGCCACCAGGAACGGCAACAACTAATGTACACTGTGCTGCTAGGACCTTCAAAGCTTGACCCCATCAGGAGCTGGGGGTGTGACAGGGGCATTCCTCTTGTCAAACCCCTAGCTTCCGGTGGCATCAAGGTACAATAATACCATTTTGCACCCGCAGGAGCAATACACAGACCACTCCAGGCTAAAAGCACACAGACACAATACCACCTGCGGAACTAGAGCTCAACTTGCACTGGGCAGCACACAGACGTGCCGTCTAATAATCTCCACTGACGCTGCACATCCTATTCTCTTTTCTTTTGAAAAATCATGTGAATAGCTTCATAGGCTATAAATCATCCGCATGCCATCAGTGCAATATGGCCATGTACTTTTGGCCTAAAGCAACAATTCATGTAAGAACATGAGTTCCGGCAAGTTGGTCACCACAAACTCTTTGGGTGCAAAACCAGATAACAAGTAGTTCTAAGGCCTCCACCGACTTCATTGTGGTGCCAAAACCCATTGCAGGTCTGCTGCTGGACTGCCGCCCTGGTAACTTGCCGGCCCTTGTGAGGCTTGGCACTGTGCAACTTATCAAACACTCGATTACTGAGCTAGAGGAACTGCCCGTAGCGCCCATCATGGAGAGATGCAACTGCATGCTGGGCACTACCAAGGCAATGATACAAAGCTGGCGAATGTCATGCCCTGGTCCTATTCTAAGTAACATGAATTCACCTGCAAACAAGTACATTAGATTTGCTGTGCCTTTAATTCACTGACTCAGCACTGCAACTGCAAACTCATCTTAAAAATAAAAAAAAAGGCAATAAATGTTGTTTTAGCCACATAGAACATTGTTTGACTAGATCTCAGATACCAAATAGCCATGTAACGATGGAAGCAGGACAGATACAATCTTTACAGCCTCAGTGTCTTCTCAAACTTTCCATCCTCATAATTGGTGACCCCATGCACGGCAAGCTGCGCCTCTCCTGCTGACAGCCCAGCATTAATAATTAATAGTTCTGCTTTAAATATTTAATCTCATTGAAATGGCTGACAAAGAGCAGCGAACCCAAACATGCAGCTCCCCCTCCACAAACAGTCATGTCTGTAACCCAAACACCGTCACACGGGACTCAGCAAACAGATGGTTCTCAGTGGTTCCTAAACTTGTACTGAGAGCAGGAGAACATGACATGACTGTACTGTAAAGAGCTCAGTGCAGACCCTGAACAAGCAGAGGCTCCGCTCTGGAGCATAAGGTCCCATTCACACCTGCACCTATCTGTTCAGCTTCCTACTCGCGGTTAACCCTTTGCAATCCAATTTTTGATTCAGGGTTTCCTAGGGGGCTTTCTCTTTCTGCCATTATACAATGGGGCCATCTGCTGTCTAGAGCCAGTACTGCGGTATGTGACATGCTGGAGAGGCCCCCGACAACAGAGTGGCTAGTAATCTACAAAAAGAATACCCTGCCGGATGTCTTCCGACATCGGAGCTGTACAGCCTTCAATCAGAATGTCTTTAGATGTCAGACAGTGGATTGGAAAGGGTTAAACAATGAAAATGCCAAAACATCCGTGCGGTGGAAAGTAAATTCACGGCAAAGCGCCGATTTAAATGGCGGCGCTTACCACAACACGTGTGAGGGAGGCCTAAAGCATGGTGGAGAGAATGAGCAGCAACATGAACCTAATGAGATAGACAGACTCTGGCCGGCTGCACACAAACGAGTCGGACTCCACATGCGGGAGCCCCCAGCGGAATCCAGCTATGACCCCGGCCAGCGACCGTACATACCTGTCCTTTCTGTACTGCGGACGCTCGCTGTCTGTCATGCACAGTACAGATTGCTCTTTATAAATATTTGTTTTTCGCATGCGATGGCATGGGTACCCACAGCAATGGCAACTGGGGATGGGCTGCGGGTCGGACAGCTTCCAATTACTTCAGAGGATGGCCGTCGGTGTGGATTCCACACAAAAGTAGAACATGCTGCGATTTAAATCCGTTTGCGGAAATCGCAATTACTATCCACTTATCTGATTGGACATGCGGAAGTTCTAGCGTATGCGTATCCCCTGCGTGGGTGACCATCATGGACTCTGCAGTAAACATCTGACTGTGTGATGCCGGCCTCTCAAACCCTGCAAATGCAGATAAACTGGAGACACTAAACAGCCAAGTCCTAATTTAGCAGAGCTAATTGATTTGAGTCATCACAATCAATCGCGAGATTAAGGGATTGCCCAGGATTAGAAAAACAAGGCGGCTCTCTTCCCAAAACAGCACCACTCCTGTCCACAGGTCTGATTGTGGCCGCTCAGGTGCATTCACTGAAGCTGGGTTACGATACCGGACACAACCCAACATTAAGGCCGGTCTTATGTGACCAGATAGGAATTGCGGATTCCGCAAAGCGTTTAATCCACGGATCAATCAAATGCATTGGATTACACAATCCATCTCGCATCAGCGGGTCAGAATTGCGTAATATGCTAGTGGAAAACAGAACGCAGCATGTCCTTTTTTACAGCGGATATCCACAACAGAGCCCATTGTTCTCTACGGTTGTGGATATACATTGCGTGTGGGCTGCGGGTATCCTCGGCATGGGAAATATAAACAAAAAAAGTGTACTGCACATGACTGCCTGCGTGAGTGCGCAGTCATACGCAGTACATTACGCTGCCATACGCAGGGTCACGGGCAGACCACAGTGGATTCCACATACAGCGTGTTAGCCGGGCCTAATACAAAAGGAAATGGGGAGAACGCAAACTACAGACCTAGAATCCGCTGTGAATCCCTGATAAGGCTCATCGTCATCTTTGAGCACACTGAAAGACAACGATGAGCGAAGGGGTAACGAAAACTGCACAATGTCAGTGCGGTCACACACAACGATTATCACTCAAAACACGGCTTTTGAGCGATAATCATTGTGTCTAAATGGGCCTTAAGCAATGCTAGAAAAATAATCAGGCCTCCCTTTTTCACAAAACAAAAAAAACGATGACACAGAAGCAGACGGACGCGGGCGACGCTTATGGATGCAACACGGAAAGATTAACATGGGTCCCATTTCACGGACTAAGATTGGACAGGCTTATCTGAAGTAGTAAGCCCTTAGAGGTGATACATGTTGCAGTCGGGGTGCAGTCACACGGGGGAGGGGGAAGGGGAGGCGGAGGCAAAGTTTCCATCCAATAGCAATATGGGCTGCATTTGTACGTGAAGAGAAAAAAAAAAAGTGATTTTCCTTTAAGCCGGAGTGAGGCAGATATAAACAGTCTCCCCTCGCAGACAGGCACACTGGCATCTTTGTCGCTTGGATCCCTTGAAAAATAATTAACATGCAGGGAGAAAATTCTGTCCTGTTAAATCAATGAAAGCTGAGAGCGCCGGCCACGCCAAGACTGCAGACGCCTCAGAACGCGCTTCGTGTTCACAGGATATGTTTGCACTGTGGCAGCGGCGGGGCAGGAGGGCTGCTGGGAGTACATTGCAGCAGATCTCCGCAGCGTTATAACCCAGCAGTCCTGTGAACACGTACATGGAGGCTTTTACGGAACTAATCATGTCCCCCATAATCGGCTGCCCCCCACGCACATGGGCGGATTTTTGCTCCAGAGTTTTTAGCGAGCGTGCGCGGATCCACAGCAAATACTGTACAAAGCATGCTATGGAAAATCAATTCTTCCGGCACACGAGCGGAAACCAATAGCGATTTCCACTCATGGGGGGGGGGGGGGGGGGGAAAGGGAGATATTAAATTGCAGCATGCTCCATTTTTGCGTGGATTCTGCGCAGACGACTTCCACTAAAGTCAACAGAAGCCATCAGCCCCACAGCCTGTCCGCAATTAACATTTGCAGCTAGGTCGCCGGTAACGACGTCATCACCTAGCGGCGCGGTGGGAAAAATAAACATTTGTACTGCGCATGTCCAACAGCAGCTCGCTGCGACCATCCACAGTACAGAAAAACATAGGTACATAGGGTCGCCGGCTGCGGTTGGAGCCGGAAACCACATGCAGAATCCAGGTTCTGCCTTGTGCAGGTGGCCTAAAGCTTTAACTATTTTCAAAACCTCTGCTTGCTGACAGTGGATGGTAGCATTCATTATTTACATCCAGAAGCAGAAAACCATAATGGCCCCACACGTCTCAGAGCTGAGGGTTTGCTATAATTGTATCCAGTCTACACAAGCCCATGTGCATTGAATAAGGCCGCATGCGGGAGCCCGCTGAGAATTCTGACCCTGTGCCCAGCCCGCACCTCTGCTGCGTACATCAAAGAGGTATGCCCATCTTGGGAACCCCATTTCAATAAATTTAAAACTATGCACTCACCCATAAGATATTTTTAAAATGCTCCATTCTCCAGATATTGATTCCTCTGGCTGTTCACTACTCGTTACCAGGAAAACGGATCATCTCCTCTATGGAAACAAACAAACAGAGGAGGCCGACGCTTGCGCACTTTTCACCTAAATCTGGTGGTCGGGATCTTAGGAGCGCACGCACACTAGCTCCATCCACCAGCTAATGCTGCCCTCTGCTATGTCTTTCCATAGAAGAGGTGGTCTGTTACCCTGGCAACGAGCAGTAAACAACCAGAAGGCAGAGGAATCAATATGTGGAGAACAGAGCATTTTGGAAATCAACATCTTCTGGGTGAGAGCATTGCTTTGTGATTTCAAACACATTGAATTGGGGGGGGGGGGGGGGGGGGGAATAGTTGTTGGCTGACCGCTATCTAAAATACATCACAGCTTAAAGGAATTGTCCATGATAAGAAAAACATAGCTGTACTCTTCCAAATACAGCGCCAACACCTGTCCAAGGGTTGATTCTGGATTACAGGTCTGCTCCTTTGAAGTAGAGTGGTCTGAGATGCAATACCATGCACAACCTGTGGACAAGCGTGGCGCTGTTTTTGGAAGAAAACAGCCGTGTTTTTCTAATCCATGAGAACCCCTTTTAGTTTCATTCTATCAGCACATTCAATAACAGAAGTGAAGAGTTAGTTTTAGAGTGAAAACAACCAAAGACTGAAAAAGATCTGAAAATATAGTAAACTGTGTTTAATTCTCTGACTGGCTAATCTACAGCCGATCGGACCTTCAGGCAACTGTAATAACGACGCATTACACAGGGTTTTCAAATATGTTCGATAGCGCTTTCAAACCCCCCTGGTCATTACAATGGGTGATGAGGCGAGAGTCAAAAGCAAAACAAAAATGCTGAATCACACGAAAATAGCCCCGAACTTGAACACTCATCTAAGAAGTCCCATTGAGATTAATGGAGGCGGTTTACAGCTTATAGCGCAGCATTGGAAATGGCGCACTAAATTTCCGGCTAGAACTATGTCCCATTAATCACTGTCCCTCTGCCGCCGCATATCCCGCCGCTCCCAGTCTTGCCACGGTCCTCCTGCCGTGTCAAAACAGCACTTCGGCGAGGAAGTTACACCAGGGCTGGGGAAGACACAGCCAGCGGGTAAGCAGAGAGAAAAGGGAGATAGACAGCGGGGAGCAAGGGTCAGTGATAGCAGCAGTGGGGAGCTTACATCAGGGACGGGGAAGACACAGCCAGTGGGCAGGTAGGGAAAGAAGGGAGACGGACAGCGGGGAGCAAGGGACAGTGATAGCAGCAGCGGGGAGGTTACATCAGGGCCAGGGAAGACATGGACAGCGGGGAGGTAGGGAGAGTGACAGCACCAGCGGGGAGGTGAAATCAGGACCAGGAGGCTAAAATCAGCATGGCGCCGAGTGACAGACCTAGCACACTGGGAGAAGCTTAGGGGGCTGCCAAGACCTGCACGGGAGGCAGCTCTGCAGCCGATCAGGGGGGCATCACCAGCCTGTCAATCTTGTCTCCACCACTACTTCCAGTGGTGACAAGATACAATAGTACCTGATCATATAGGGAGGATTTATCAAAATGAGTGCAAGTGGAAGATTTTCCGGCGCAGCCAATCAGATGTCGGCTCGCAATTTTTAGTGCACTCTTGGAAAGTGAACACAAACAACTCATCCGAACACCTGTGTCTCCCAGTGCCAAGTCGGCATCCCCTCCACATTATCCCTCAGTGCCCCCGTATACCAATGCGCTCCGCCAGCGTGTGTTTGTGCCAATGTACCAACCACCTCCTCCACGATGTTCCTCAGTGCCGCCATATACCAATGTCCCCCCACCATTTCTGCTACTTGTACCTATACCAAATACCCCCTGCTGTGTTCTAGTCTCCTCCGTCTCAGCCCCCTCCGCCATGGTGACCCCCAGCGTGGCCATATAACAATCCCCACCACCATACCCCCTCAGTACCTCTGCATCCAGACACCCTCTGCTGGGTCCTCCAGCTACCAGATTCCAATCCCCTTTTATCATACAGCACCTGCCATACCCCTAGCACCACCATGTAGACCCCTCCGCCACGTCCCCCCTTCACCCCCATACCACACTGCGGACAGCCCTCCCCCTGTGCTCCTTACTGCCCCCCGACCATTACCCAGCATGGAGGGACACAGGCGGCTCCTCCCTGACACACACTGCGGAGCTGCAGACGCAGGCGGCTCCCCGGGACACCGCAGCGAGTACTGAGGGGACGACCGTTAATCTGCCTTCCCTTCACCTCCCACTGCTGCACTCCTCCCGGGGCCGAGACAGGAACACCCGGAAGACAAAAACCAGCAAGTCCGACAGAGATAAAGGCCTGGGCTTCACTCACCCGCTGAGCCGCCTCCTCCGCCCGTTGTAAGCCGGCCACTCTCCTACACACCCAACGCCTCGGCCCCGGCCTCAGTGCGCGACGCCATCTTGGGACACTTCCTCCTTCCTGCAAAAGAGGGCGTATGACGTCATGACGCCAAGCACGTGATGACGCCACCAAGGCGCGCCTTATCCGAGACGTACGCCACATAATAGCTGGCGATGAGGTAGTGAAACGTACACAAGGGCTGGGGTATGAGGTGTTACATCCCGCTGAGCGGGGTAATTAGTCATCCTGCATAGTGACACTGCCCTACCAACCAATCAGATCACCACTTCCATTTTCCAGACGGCCTGTGAAAGATGAGAGCTGTATTCTGATTCGCTGTTGAGTAACTCCCGTCTTTCTCATATGGTTTTACTAAATCTCACCTAGTGGAGGTAACCATAGCAACTTGGTTAGGAAATTAGAGCAGTCACCTTATTGGTTATAAACATGTTTTCTGTGTCACTTAGCTTATAATTTTTCTAAGAAGCCATTAGGGCTGCCGGAGTCATCCTGGTGTCTCTAAGGGTGCGTTCACACGAGCGTAGGCGTATTTACGTTCGCACGAGCGCAGCGTATAATCGCCGGAAAGGACGTTTTTCGCCGATCATGACCAGAGCTAGAAAGCGTATTTTCGTTTGTTCCTACTTTTCGAACGGTCTTTTCGGCCATCGAATATGCGTTGGCGCGTATTTCGGTCGCGTATGTTGCGGGGTTTTTTCGGGTTGCCGTTTTTACGCGCCGTAAAATCGCCCGTGCGAACGAATACATTGGAAACCAATGCCTCAGATGGTCACGTTTATACGATTGGGCGCAAAAACGCGCCATTTATGCGCTCGTGTGAACGCACCCTAAGGATGAGGTGTGGAGATTACAGTAAATTTACTGGCCCTGGCGCTGGGCTTTAATCACGGTCAATAGTAAAAATACAGAACAGGAGTAAGGCCGCCTGCAGACGGGCGGGTCGGATCTGGCGCCGAGGATTTTCGCCGCGGGACCTGACCTGGGCGCCTGCAGGGACCAGCGCGTACTCGCTCGCGGTTCCGGCTGTTTGATGTGCCGGCTTGCCGGGCAGCCGGCGCATGCGCAGACCGGAGCCGGCGGTGGGTGAGTGACATTTCAGAAATAGAGCATGCCGCGATTTGTTTGCTGTGAGAGATTTTGCGCGCCCGTCTGCATAGGATTGCGTTTGTTAACGCAATCTTATGCAGGCTTCCAGCGGCGGAAATCCCGCCGCGGAATTTCTGCTCGTGTGCAGGCGCCCTAAAGCTCCTGCAATCTAGCAGGTCAAGTCCTTGGCTGTTAGTCACAGCCGAGGACCAGGAGGAGAAGGCAGAAGTGTTTTTTAACTGCCCCTACCTTCACCTTTACAATCTACATACCCCTCAATGAGTGCAATGTAGTGAGGAGATAAAGCTGAAGTGTTACCTCCGCTATTGAACCAGGCGATCACGTGACCAATGGGTACCCCCTGCCATAGCAGAGCTGCAGGGTCCTAACATACCCAGGTCAGCTCTTTTAGTGAATACCAGCACAACAGGGGAATGTTTTCCCTTATAACAGGGGCTCCAGGTACATTGGAAAATTGTGAAAAAAAATGAAAATGTGGTCATATATGATGTCATGGGGGACATAGATGTTTAGAAAATAGTTACAAGATTAAGTAAAAAAAAAAAAATCATAGAATAAAATATACATACAAAAAAGAAAATAACCTCCGATGCCAACCAAAACCATCACCATATGCAGCCTGTGATCCAAAACTATACAAATTATATATCAAAACGTCCGAAGTAAGGCCGGCTTCCCACGGCCGTGACGGGCTTTGCCGCGGAATTCCGCGGCGGAGCCCGTCACAGCGCCCCCCAGAGACCCCAATACTTACCTCCGGATCTGGCGTCCTCCGTCCCGCATAACGCTTCGGCGCGCATGCGCAATACAGCGCGTGACGCGCCGGCCGTGTCATATGACACGCCCACAGCGTCACATGACACGCCGGGCGGGGAAGCGGTTTTACGCTATCTTCCGCTGTGCTACAGTGGAAGATAGCGTGACGGACGGCTTCCATAGACTGCAATGCAGTACACCCGCGGCAAATAGAGCATGCCGTAGGTGAGGTGGGGTGATTTCACGGTGCGGAATTCCGCGATGGAGTTCCGCACCGTGAGCATTGAGCTATTAGGTTCAACAGAACCTAATAGCTGCGGGCAACGCGGGGGATTTTCGCCGTGTGTTATGCAGCGGAAATCCGTCTGTGGGAAGGAGCCCTAAGACGAGGGAGACCCATTCCTCTGCTTTATCTTAGCGTAATGTACCAATGGGGACACATTGTTTTGGGATCGGCAAAGGTGTCCGACAGGGCTGCATCCTCTCACCCTTCTTGTTTAACCTATATCCGGAAGTGATTATACGTAAAATTGACCTAGACAAATTGGAAAGTAGGGTGAAAATAGGTGGCAGAGACATTAACAATCTCTGTGACGCAGATGACACAACTCCAGAAACAGAAGCAGGTCTGAAGTCGCTGATATGGAAGATTAAGCCTAGGGTCACACGGGGCGGATTGCCGTCGGAAATCTCGCGGTTTGGCCGCAGCAAAAACCGCGAGATCTCCGCCGGCAGAGCCGCCGCGGTTTAAGCCGCGGCGGCTTTGAAGCGGTCCGGCCGCTTGCTCTTCCGTTGCGGCCGGCGATCCCATAGAGGAGAGCGCGGCCGCAGCGGAATGAAAAAAAGAATGAGCATGCTGCTTCTTTTGAAACTGCGGCTGCGGCCGCCGCAGCCGCGGTTTCAACCGGATTTACCGCAGCGGATTAGCCGTCCCGTGTGGACGAGATTTCTGAGAAACCTCGTCCACATGGCTGGCTAATCCCGGGCTTAGCGGCCGCGGGCGGTTTTGCCGCGGGCGGATCTGCTGCGGCAAAACCGCGGCAAATCCGCCCTGTGTGACCCCAGCCTAAAGCTAAAAGTGAAAAAATGGGCCAACACCTGAATTTTAAGAATTTAAAATTATAACAACTGCCAAAAATGGCCAAATTCAAATCAAAATCGACCACGAGGTCATAGAATGCGTGCGGCACTTCATCTTCCTTGGCTCAAAAATTGATCAGGCTGGAGAATCTATGCCAGAGAAGTCCTGAATCGTCTGGCCTTTTTTTCCGTGATGACCTGTTCTCTGGATAGATCATCAGTAGTTGATGGATGGGGGTCCGCTGCTCTGGGCCGCCGTCTATCAGCTGATAAGCAAACAGAGGAGGAAGCGCGAGCTCAGGCTTCATTTTCATTCAAAATAATGGGAAAGCCTCCTTGCTACAGCACTTCCTGCTTCTCAGTTACTCAGGACATCATGTGATAATCAACTATTGATGACCTAAGGGCAGACACCCCTATAAGCACTCTCAATATATATTAAAAAAATGCACAACTAAAGCTAAACTAAGATTTAGGGGTTATTTACATTAGCGTATATCGACCAGCGTTTTCACATCCGGCCAATATATGCTTCCATCTGAGCAGTCCCTCCCCCTCATCGTCTCTCTGCCTCTCTCCTCCATTCCGGCGTTTGCAATTGGAGGGGGCGGAGCTAAGCTCTGCGCTGTCCTGCCCACTCCCATTGCAGGCTATGGATAAGAGGGGAGGGGGGGGGGAGCTTACCTTCATCCCTGTCCCGTCCACTCTCATTGCAAACCACTCAAAGGGGAGGAGAAAAGCAAAGAGCTGGTGAGGGGAAAGGAAGGCGGGGACTGCTCAGATGGAAGCGCATGTCGGCCGGCCCTGAAAATGCCGGCCGATATACGCTCATGTAAATAAGCCCTTGGTAACACACTTTTTCTATTCTACAACAGATGGATGGATGGATGTTTTTCCAAAGTCGTTAATCATAAAAGAAACCAGCGGATTAGTTACGATGCTATACTTTGTAAATTATGTTGCAAAATGATCCAGCTTAACCCTTTAGGATTACGGCCCTTTTTTTCCCCAATTTTTGATTTTTTCTCACCCTTTTTAAAAAATCAGAACTCTTATTTATCCCTCAACGTCGCTGTATGAGGACTTGTTTTTTGCAGGACAAGTTGCATTTTTAATGGTACTATTTAATGTATCATATTATGTACTTTTAAACTTTTAAAAATTCTAAATTAAGTAAAATGGAAAAAAAATGAAATTCCACCATCTTTGGGTTTGTTTTGTTTCTACGGCGTACGAACTGCAACAAAAATGACCTGATAACGTTATTCTATGGGGCAGTACGATTGATACAATACCAAACTTATATAGTTTTTCTTTACTGTAATACTTTTATTTGTTTTCAAAAATATTTAATTCTTTTAAATTATTTTCTGCCACCATCACTTTTTTATTTTTTTGGTGACATAGATGTGCGGGGGTTCAGTTTTTGCAGTATGTGCTGTGATTTTCGTTTCTACCATTCTCGAGTTAATACAACTTTTTAAATTTTTTAATATATTTTTTCTTGGAGGGTGATTGAAAAAGCACAATTCTGGCTCTTGTTCTTTTAAAAAATTTTTTGGACTCACTCAACTCCTCCGATATGTCACGGTCTTCTGGGACCTAAAGTCCCCCTTTGCGCATGCGCGCCCGATGTCAATCATCAGGCACGTGCACAGAGGGGCTCAGGCCCCGGGAATTTAAAATCCCTCTGCTCCTGGCTGCCATGTGTAGCCAAGAGCAGAGGGATGTCACTGGGGACATGATCACTTTTATCCAATGGAAAAAAAGGTGTAAAAAGTAAAAAAAAAAAGGTTGAAAAAGTTAAAAAAAAAGTTTATAAAACCTATCCGTGAGGGAGGATGAAATTATGTTCCTAAGGCCCCCGGATTTATCCGCGGACCCTACCCCAACTTCTGCACACGCGCCCGTTGCCAAAACGGCAGACGCATGCGCAAAAGCCGATTATTGCCAGGATATTTTAAAATCTCCCTGCTCTTGGCTACAAAACTTAGTCGAGAGCCTGGAGATTTCACGGGGGGCTGCGGTGAGCGGTTCCTGATCACGTGTTCGCCTTTATCCAATCGATAACGGCGATCACGTAAAAGTAAAAAAAAGGTTGAAGTTTCATCTCCCCTCACCGATGCAATTCTGCGCATGCGACCGCCAGCAAAATGCTGGACACAGGCGCAGGAGGCGGGGAGCCCAGGAAACCTAAAGTCTTCTTGCTCCCAGCGACCAATGGTCGCCGAGAGCCTGGAACAGTGAGGGGGGGTCCCCGGTCACATGATAAAAAGATAGCGATCTACCTTTGGCCGGTCTCACATGACCAGATAGGAATTACGGATTACACATAAGTCTGATCTGCGATAATACGCAGATCAATCGCATTGGATTACACAATTCCGCTCACATTAGCGGGTCGGAATTACGTAATCCACTCACAGAAAACAAAACGCAGCAGGTTCTATTTTACAGTGGATATCTGCAGCATATTGTGCTCCATGGTCGTGGATATACCCGCAGCCCATACGCATCTACATTGTGTACGGGCTGTGGGTACCCGTGTCATCGCTAAGTGACGGTATGGGAAATACAAACGGGAAAAAAAGGTGTACTGCGCATGACTGCCTGCGTGAGCAGGCAGTTATGCGCAGTACATTACGTGTCCGTATGCAGTGCCACAGCCGGGCTCACAGCTAGGATCCGCTGCGGGACTCCGCAAGCACATTCCAATTACGGCCGTGTGAACCTGGTGTTATTCAGATCGCTTCTTGTAGTCCATAATTTACAAGAAGCCCCGGGAATGTTCGCCTTCTTGCAGTTCCAGGAGCAGCTTGTTGAGCGCCTTCTGTGTGAGACCGCCGCACCCCCGCAAGCTTACGGAGACTCAGAGCACCACTTTTTAGGCTGGGTTCACACTGCGCAGATTCCTGGCAGAAAGCTCGCTGTTTGGCCGCAGCGAAGAACCGTGAGATTTTTGCTGGGAATCCGCTGCTTCAAAACCCGCAGCACTTAGCCACGGGTCTTGAAGCGGCCTGGCTGCTCGCTTCTCCACTGCGGCCGGCGCTCCCATAGAAAAGAACGTGGCCACAGCGGAAGAAAAAAAAAATGAACATGCTGCGGCCGGCGAATCTGCCACGCCAGCTTATGCCGGGTTTGCTGCGGCGGGTTTGCCGTCCCATGTGGACGAGATTTCTGAGAAATCTCGTCCACATGGCTGGCTAAGTCCAGGATTAGCTGCCGCAGCGAAACTCTGGATGGAATTTTCGCGGCAAATCCACCCAGTGTGAACCCAGCCTTACACCCTATCCCTGCCACTGAGGTAAAGAAGTACCCCACAAAAAGCATGAGAGGAGGGGGGATACCAGGTTTTATTGCCCAATGTACCCATCCCAACCAAGCCCCCGTAATTACTCCTGCCTTCGAAAAAAAAACGCAGTTTACATTATTACTTTTATCTAAGATTTGGGGAAGGCCAAAAAGGGCGCGGAGTTGGGGTGGGGGGATTATTTTTAGGGGGTCAATTTTTTTTTCCGCACAACTGAGCAATGGGGCCTGGAATTTATTCAGTTGTGCCCTGCAATCCAACGCGTGTTCCCTGCATTATAGGCCTAGCCATGTGTCCTGGACGTAGACTAGGGCCACAATGGGTATGTTTCTGAACACCGGACAAACAGGGGGATTCCATTTTGGGGTGAATGTCTTTATTCCTATATACACTGTACAAAAAAAGACTGTTTTAAAATTGACACAATTGCCAAAGCAATGAAAATTTTTTCCTTCTGCTTTGCTTAGATTCATTCAAATACTGTGGGATCAAAATATGCAGTACACCCTAGATTAATTCGTTAAGGGGTCTAGTTTTCAAAATAGGGTCATTTGTGGGGGTTCTTTATCATTTTGGCCGCTTAATGACTTTACAATTGGGCAATGGGGCCTGGAATTAATTCAGTTGTACCCTGAAATCCAACGGGTCTTCTTTTCATTATGGGCCTAGCCATGTGTCCTGTAAATAGATTAGGGCCACTATGGGTATGTTTCTGAATACGGCACAAACAGGGGCATCCATTTTGGGGTGAAAGTCTTCATTCATATGTGTGCTGTACAAAAAAACCTGTTTTTAAAATGGCACAATTGCCAAAAAATTAAAATGGTAATTTTTTTCCTACTGCTTTGCTTAGATTTATTCAAAAATTGTAGGGTGAAAATTCTCAGTAGACCCCCAGATGAATTCGTTAAGGGGTCTAGTTTTTAAAATGGGATAATTTGTGGGGGTTCTCTATGGTTTTGGCCGCTCAAGGGCTCTACAAGTGTGCAATGGGGCCTAAATCACCTTCATGCAAAATGTCTGTTCTGAAAGCCACCGATTACTCCTTTCATTTTGGGCCCCTTCGTGCATCCAAACATATGATTAGGGCCACAATGGGTATGTCCCTGAACATAGGATAAACAGGAGTATCCATTTTGGGGTGCAAGTCTTCATAGACGTGTGTGCTGTACAAAAAAAAGCTGTTTCTAAAATTACAGAATTTCCAAAAAAACGAAAATCACAGTACACCCCTAGATGAATTCGTTAAGGGGTCTAGTTTTCAAAATGAGGTCATTTGTGTGTTTTTTTATGGTTTTGGTCACTCAAGAGCTCTACAAGTATGCTATGGGGCCTAAAAGGCCTTCAAGCTAAATTTCTGTTCTCAAAGACACTGACTACTCCTTTCATTTTGGGCCCCGTTGTGCATGCGGACATAACATTAGGGCCACAATGGGTATATTTCTGAACACAGAACAAGCAGGGGTATCAATTTTGGGGTGTCAATCCTCTTTTTTATGTGCACTATAGAAAAAAATATGTCTTTAAAATGACATATTTGTAAAAATATGAAATTTTATTTTTTCTCCTCTCAATTGCATTAATTCCTAAAAAAAACTATGGGGTCAAAATACTGATGGCACCCCTCAGTGGATTTATTAAGGTGTGTAGTTTTTAAAATAGAGTCATTTGTAGAGGTGTCCATTAGAGATGAGCGAGTATACTCGCTAAGGCACATTACTCGAGCGAGTAGTGCCTTAGCCGAGTATCTCCCCGCTCGTCTCTAAAGATTCGGGGGCCAGCGGGGGGAACGGAGGGGAGATCTCTCTCTCCCTCTCTCCCCCGCCGCTCCCCCCTGCTCCCCGCCGCAACTCACCTGTCACTGGCGCCGGCCCCCGAATCTTTAGAGACGAGCGGGCAGATACTCGGCTAAGGCACTACTCGCTCGAGTAATGTGCCTTAGCGAATATACTCGCTCATCTCTAGTGTCCATCATTCTGACAGCTATGAGTCTTTGAAATCTTGGCTTGATGTAGGAAAACAAAGTGTTCCTCAAAATGCTGAAAAGTAATGTTAAATTTGTAAGTCTCCTAAATAGTTTAAAACAAACGACAGTCCAGAATAAAGTGAACAGATGGAAATATATATCTTAGCAAAAATTTGTACAGTATGTTTGCACATATTTGAGATATTACAGTTAAAGGGGTTGTCCCGCGCCGAAACGGGTTTTTTTTTTTTCAATAGCCCCCCCCGTTCGGCACGAGACAAACCCGATGCATGTGTTTAAAAAAAAAAAACGGATAGTACTTACCCGAATCCCCGCGCTCCGGTGACTTCTTACTTACCTTGCGAAGATGGCCGCCGGGATCTTCACCCTCGGTGGACCGCAGGTCTTCTGTGCGGCCCATTGCCGATTCCAGCCTCCTGATTGGCTGGAATCGGCACACGTGACGGGGCGGAGCTACGAGGAGCCGCTGTCCGGCACGAGCGGCCCCATTCAGAAGAAAGAAGACCGGACTGCGCAAGCGCGTCTAATCGGGCGATTAGACGCTGAAAATTAGACGGCACCATGGAGACGAGGACGCTAGCAACGGAACAGGTAAGTGAACAACTTCTGTATGGCTCATAATTAATGCACAATGTACATTTCAAAGTGCATTAATATGGCCATACAGAAGTGTATACCCCAACTTTGTTTCGCGGGACAACCCCTTTAAAAATGTGAAAAAATGACAATTTTTTCAAAATTTCCCCAATATCGGCACTTTTAATATATCTACACAAATTCTATTGGACTATTTTTACCACCTAAATGAAGTGCAATATGTGGCGAAAAAAAATCACTTGGATAATGCAAAGCCTTTACGGAATTATGACATGTTAAGTGACACATGTCAGATTTCCAAAATTTGGCCCCGTCACTAAGGCGCAAACAGGCTTCATCACTAAGGGGTTAAACATAATATTAGAAAATGCAGAATTAAAGTTGAACTAAGTTTCTTTAATACTCGGGTTCTTTCCTACAGCAGATGGATGCAGAACTTTCCAAAGACGATATTCGTGAAGAAGGAAACCAGCGAATCACTTATGATGCAGGATGGAGAACTATGAATGCTGCAGCCTCATAAATCAAACACCTCTCGCCTGAAAGAAAAAAACGCACCACAAATACAAGTGGCAAAAATTGGAGAGAGAGTAGTCTGAATTGAGTTGGGAAAGTCTGCACTCTCCTCTCAGTCATTGAGCTCAAACTGGCCAACTGTGAGTCAATTCCAAACTTGACAACTTTGAATCTGTAGCAGCACTCTATTCTAAGTGCTAACTACTTCTTGTTCTTTCAAGTTGCAAGCTGACCAAGGTTGATGGGAACTCACTTGCTTTGTTCAAACAATGCTTTGTGAAAGCAGCATGTAGCTCTTAACTCAGACTTTCCCCAAGGCTAGCTGAAGAGCAACTACAGTACTCCGCATGGAGCCTCAGCACTGAGCTTCTCTCCACATGACTGGCTAGCTCTTGCAATGGCTATTTAAATGTCATCTCGGAAAGCCCCAGTTAACCTAAGGTGACAACAGATTGTCCAAAAAAACAAGATAGTACACAAAGACAGTTTTTGTTGTTCAGACATAATATTGTACAATGTTATAAGCCCATTTGACTAGATCTCTATCAAACCATTCGGCTCGTTGATTCCGCATTTGACATGTATGCAAATCAGACTGTAAGACAACAAATGCAATTTTATCTGATTTGAGAGGAGGATGTGTACAGAAACATTTTATTCAATCCACTGAAGAGCTTTTTTTCCAAAAGAATCCACAATGGTGTTCTGTCTGAGTGGGCCTATGATCTAATATTTTAATTTTCACCTTTACGCTGGCAGAGCAGATATCGAATTCCTTAAGAACAGAAAAAGTTAGAAAGTAGTAGAGACTTCCCATTTCCAAGTAGAATTATCTCAGTTCTGCGATCATACCGTTTTCTCCTCTAAATACTGTTTACCAAGGACTGAGGGGGAAGTGCTGAGTTCCTACTTAAAGCTAAATACCTTGAAAAATCATGGCATTATCAGATAATAACAGTAGATACTTTAAGTACTCTCAACACATATTAGAAAATGCAGAATTAAAGTTGAACTAACTTTCTCTAATACTCGGGTTCTTTCCTACAACAGATGGATGCAAAACTTTCCAAAGATGATATTCGTGAAGAAGGAAACCAGTGAATCACTTATGATGCAGGATGGAGAACTAAGAATGCGGTAGCCTCATAAATTAAACACCTCTGGCCTGAAAGAAAAAAACGCACCACAAATACAAGTGGCAAAAATTGGAGAGAGAGTAGTCTGAATTGAGTTGGGAAAGTCTGCACTCTCCTCTCAGTCATTGAGCTCAAACTGGCCAACTGTGAGTCAATTCCAAACTTGACAACTTTGAATCTGTAGCAGCACTCTATTCTAAGTGCTAACTACTTCTTGTTCTTTCAAGTTGCAAGCTGACCAAGGTTGATGGGAACTCACTTGCTTTGTTCAAACAATGCTTTGTGAAAGCAGCATGTAGCTCTTAACTCAGACCTTCCCCAAGGCTAGCTGAAGAGCAACTACAGTACTCTGCATGGAGCCTCAGCACTGAGCTTCTCTCCACATGACTGGCTAGCTCTTGCAATGGCTATTTAAATGTCATCTCGGAAAGCCCCAGTTAACCTAAGGTGACAACAGATTGTCCAAAAAAACAAGATGGTACACAAAGACAGTTTTTGTTGTTCAGACATAATATTGTACAATGTTATAAGCCCATTTGACTAGATCTCTATCAAACCATTCGGCTCGTTGATTCCGCATTTGACATGTATGCAAATCAGACTGTAAGACAACAAATGCAATTTTATCTGATTTGAGAGGAGGATGTGTACAGAAACATTTTATTCAATCCACTGAAGAGCTTTTTTTTCCAAAAGAATCCACAATGGTGTTCTGTCTGAGTGGGCCTATGATCTAATATTTTAATTTTCACCTTTACGCTGGCAGAGCAGATATCGAATTCCTTAAGAACAGAGAAAGTTAGAAAGTAGAAGAGACTTCCCATTTCCAAGTATGGTTATCTCAGTCCTGCGATCATACCGTTTTTCTCCTCTAAATACTGTTTACCAAGGACTGAGGAGGAAGTGCTGAGTTCCTACTTAAAGCTAAATACCTTGAAAAATCATGGCATTATCAGGTAATAACAGTAGATACTTTAAGTACTCTCAACACATATTAGAAAATGCAGAATTAAAGTTGAACTAAGTTTCTCTAATACTCGGGTTCTTTCCTACAGCAGATGGATGCAGAACTTTCCAAAGATGATATTCATGAAGAAGGAAAGCAGCGAATCACTTTTGATGCAGGATGGAGAACTAAGAATGCTGCAGCCTCATAAATAAAACACCTCTCGCCTGAAAGAAAAAAACGCACCACAAATACAAGTGGCAAAAATTGGAGAGAGAGTAGTCTGAATTGAGTTGGGAGAGTCTGCACTCTCCTCTCAGTCATTGAGCTCAAACTGGCCAACTGTGAGTCAATTCCAAACTTGACAACTTGGAATCTGTAGCAGCACTCTATTCTGAGTGCTAACTACTTCTTGTTCTTTCAAGTTGCAAGCTGACCAAGGTTGATGGGAACTCATTTGCTTTGTTCAAACAATGCTTTGTGAAAGCAGCATGTAGCTCTTAACTCAGACCTTCCCCAAGGCTAGCTGGAGAGCAACTACAGTACTCCGCATGGAGCCTCAGCACTGAGCTTCTCTCCACATGACTGGCTAGCTCTTGCAATAGCTATTTAAATGTCATCTCAGAAAGCCCCAGTTAACCTAAGGTGACACCTTTTGTCCAAAAAAACAAGATGGTACACAAAGACAGTTTTTGCTGTTCAGACATAATATTGTACAACGTTATAAGCCCATTTGACCAGATCTCTATCAAACCATTCTGCTCGTTGATTCTGGATTTGACATGTATGCAAATCACAGTGTAAGACAACAAATGCAATTTTATCTGATTGTAGAGGAGGATGTCTACAGAAACATTTTATTCAATCCACTGAAGAGCTTTTTTTTCCAAAAGAATCCACAATGGTGTTCTGTCTGAGTCGGCCTATGATGTAATATTTTAATTTTCACCTTTACGCTGGCAGAGCAGATATCGAATTCCTTAAGAACAGAAAAAGAAAGTAGTAGAGACTTTCCATTTCCAAGTACGATTATCTCAGTCCTGTGATCATACAGTTTTTTTCCTCTAAATACTTTTTACCAAGGACTGAGGGAAAATGCTGAGTTCCTACTTAAGGCTAAATACCTTGAAAAACCGTGGCATTACCAGTTAATAACAGTGGATACTTTAAGTACTCTCAACACATATTAGAAAATGCAGAATTAAAGTTGAACTAAGTTTCTCTAATACTCGGGTTCTTTCCTACAGCAGATGGATGCAGAACTTTCCAAAGACGATATTAGTGAAGAAGGAAACCAGTGAATCACTTCTGATGCAGGATGGAGAACTAAGAATGCGGTAGCCTCATAAATTAAACACCTCTGGCCTGAAAGAAAAAAACGCACCACAAATACAAGTGGCAAAAATTGGAGAGAGAGTAGTCTGAATTGAGTTGGGAAAGTCTGCACTTTCCTCTCAGTCATTGAGCTCAAACTGGCCAACTGTGAGTCAATTCCAAACTTGACAACTTTGAATCTGTAGCAGCACTCTATTCTAAGTGCTAACTACTTCTTGTTCTTTCAAGTTGCAAGCTGACCAAGGTTGATGGGAACTCACTTGCTTTGTTCAAACAATGCTTTGTGAAAGCAGCATGTAGCTCTTAACTCAGACCTTCCCCAAGGCTAGCTGAAGAGCAACTACAGTACTCCGCATGGAGCCTCAGCACTGAGCTTCTCTCCACATGACTGGCTAGCTCTTGCAATGGCTATTTAAATGTCATCTCGGAAAGCCCCAGTTAACCTAAGGTGACAACAGATTGTCCAAAAAAACAAGATGGTACACAAAGACAGTTTTTGTTGTTCAGACATAATATTGTACAATGTTATAAGCCCATTTGACTAGATCTCTATCAAACCATTCGGCTCGTTGATTCCGCATTTGACATGTATGCAAATCAGACTGTAAGACAACAAATGCAATTTTATCTGATTTGAGAGGAGGATGTGTACAGAAACATTTTATTCAATCCACTGAAGAGCTTTTTTTTCCAAAAGAATCCACAATGGTGTTCTGTCTGAGTGGGCCTATGATCTAATATTTTAATTTTCACCTTTACGCTGGCAGAGCAGATATCGAATTCCTTAAGAACAGAGAAAGTTAGAAAGTAGAAGAGACTTCCCATTTCCAAGTATGGTTATCTCAGTCCTGCGATCATACCGTTTTTCTCCTCTAAATACTGTTTACCAAGGACTGAGGAGGAAGTGCTGAGTTCCTACTTAAAGCTAAATACCTTGAAAAATCATGGCATTATCAGGTAATAACAGTAGATACTTTAAGTACTCTCAACACATATTAGAAAATGCAGAATTAAAGTTGAACTAACTTTCTCTAATACTCGGGTTCTTTCCTACAGCAGATGGATGCAGAACTTTCCAAAGATGATATTCATGAAGAAGGAAAGCAGCGAATCACTTTTGATGCAGGATGGAGAACTAAGAATGCTGCAGCCTCATAAATAAAACACCTCTCGCCTGAAAGAAAAAAACGCACCACAAATACAAGTGGCAAAAATTGGAGAGAGAGTAGTCTGAATTGAGTTGGGAGAGTCTGCACTCTCCTCTCAGTCATTGAGCTCAAACTGGCCAACTGTGAATCAATTCCAAACTTGACAACTTGGAATCTGTAGCAGCACTCTATTCTGAGTGCTAACTACTTCTTGTTCTTTCAAGTTGCAAGCTGACCAAGGTTGATGGGAACTCACTTGCTTTGTTCAAACAATGCTTTGTGAAAGCAGCATGTAGCTCTTAACTCAGACCTTCCCCAAGGCTAGCTGGAGAGCAACTACAGTACTCCGCATGGAGCCTCAGCACTGAGCTTCTCTCCACATGACTGGCTAGCTCTTGCAATAGCTATTTAAATGTCATCTCAGAAAGCCCCAGTTAACCTAAGGTGACACCTTTTGTCCAAAAAAACAAGATGGTACACAAAGACAGTTTTTGCTGTTCAGACATAATATTGTACAACGTTATAAGCCCATTTGACCAGATCTCTATCAAACCATTCTGCTCGTTGATTCTGGATTTGACATGTATGCAAATCACAGTGTAAGACAACAAATGCAATTTTATCTGATTGTAGAGGAGGATGTCTACAGAAACATTTTATTCAATCCACTGAAGAGCTTTTTTTTCCAAAAGAATCCACAATGGTGTTCTGTCTGAGTCGGCCTATGATGTAATATTTTAATTTTCACCTTTACGCTGGCAGAGCAGATATCGAATTCCTTAAGAACAGAAAAAGAAAGTAGTAGAGACTTTCCATTTCCAAGTACGATTATCTCAGTCCTGTGATCATACTGTTTTTTTCCTCTAAATACTTTTTACCAAGGACTGAGGGAAAATGCTGAGTTCCTACTTAAGGCTAAATACCTTGAAAAACCGTGGCATTACCAGTTAATAACAGTGGATACTTTAAGTACTCTCAACACATATTAGAAAATGCAGAATTAAAGTTGAACTAAGTTTCTCTAATACTCGGGTTCTTTCCTACAGCAGATGGATGCAGAACTTTCCAAAGACGATATTAGTGAAGAAGGAAACCAGTGAATCACTTCTGATGCAGGATGGAGAACTAAGAATGCTGCAGCCTCATAAATAAAACACCTCTCGCCTGAAAGAAAAAAACACACCACAAATACAAGTGGCAAAAATTGGAGAGAGAGTAGTCTGAATTGAGTTGGGAGAGTCTGCACCCTCCTCTCAGTCATTGAGCTCAAACTGGCCAACTGTGAGTCAATTCCAAACTTGACAACTTGGAATCTGTAGCAGCACTCTATTCTGAGTGCTAACTACTTCTTGTTCTTTCAAGTTGCAAGCTGACCAAGGTTGATGGGAACTCACTTGCTTTGTTCAAACAATGCTTTGTGAAAGCAGCATGTAGCTCTTAACTCAGACCTTCCCCAAGGCTAGCTGGAGAGCAACTACAGTACTCCGCATGGAGCCTCAGCACTGAGCTTCTCTCCACATGACTGGCTAGCTCTTGCAATAGCTATTTAAATGTCATCTCAGAAAGCCCCAGTTAACCTAAGCTGACACCTTTTGTCCAAAAAAACAAGATGGTACACAAAGACAGTTTTTGCTGTTCAGACATAATATTGTACAACGTTATAAGCCCATTTGACCAGATCTCTATCAAACCATTCTGCTCGTTGATTCTGGATTTGACATGTATGCAAATCACACTGTAAGACAACAAATGCAATTTTATCTGATTCTAGAGGAGGATGTCTACAGAAACATTTTATTCAATCCACTGAAGAGCTTTTTCTTCCAAAAGAATCCACAATGGTGTTCTGTCTGAGTGGGCCTATGATCTAATATTTTAATTTTCACCTTTACGCTGGCAGAGCAGATATCGATTTCCTTAAGAACAGAAAAAGAAAGTAATAGAGACTTTCCATTTCCAAGTACGATTATCTCAGTCCTGTGATCATACTGTTTTTTTCCTCTAAATACTTTTTACCAAGGACTGAGGGAAAATGCTGAGTTCCTACTTAAGGCTAAATACCTTGAAAAATCGTGGCATTACCAGTTAATAACAGTGGATACTTTAAGTACTCTCAACACATATTAGAAAATGCAGAATTAAAGTTGAACTAAGTTTCTCTAATACTCGGGTTCTTTCCTACAGCAGATGGATGCAGAACTTTCCAAAGACGATAGTGAAGAAGGAAACCAGTGAATCACTTCTGATGCAGGATGGAGAACTAAGAATGCTGCAGCCTCATAAATAAAACACCTCTCGCCTGTAAGAAAAAAACACACCACAAATACAAGTGGCAAAAATTGGAGAGAGAGTAGTCTGAATTGAGTTGGGAAAGTCTGCACTCTTCTCTCAGTCATTGAGCTCAAACTGGCCAACTGTGAGTCAATTCCAAACGACAACTTTGAATCTGTAGCAGCACTCTATTCTAAGTGCTAACTACTTCTTGTTCTTTCAAGTTGCAAGCTGACCAAGGTTGATGGGAACTCATTTGCTTTGTTTAAACAATGCTTTGTGAAAGCTGCATGTAGCTCTTAACTCAGACCTTCCCCAAGGCTAGCTGAAGAGCAACTACAGTACTCTGCATGGAGCCTCAGCACTGAGCTTCTCTCCACATGACTGGCTAGCTCTTGCAATGGCTATTTAAATGTCATCTCGGAAAGCCCCAGTTAACCTATGTTGACAACAGATTGTCCAAAAAAACAAGATGGTACACAAAGGCAGTTTTTGTTGTTCAGACATAATATTGTACAACGTTATCAGCCCATTTGACCAGATCTCTATCAAACCATTCTGCTCGTTGATTCTGGATTTGACATGTATGCAAATCAGACTATAAGACAACAAATGCAATTTTATCTGATTTGAGAGGAGGATGTGTACAGAAACATTTTATTCAATCCACTGAAGAGCTTTTTTTCCAAAAGAATCCACAATGGTGTTCTGTCTGAGTGGGCCTATGATCTAATATTTTAATTTTCACCTTTACGCTGGCAGAGCAGATATCGAATTCCTTAAGAACAGAAAAAGTTAGAAAGTAGTAGAGACTTCCCATTTCCAAGTAGAATTATCTCAGTTCTGCGATCATACCGTTTTCTCCTCTAAATACTGTTTACCAAGGACTGAGGGGGAAGTGCTGAGTTCCTACTTAAAGCTAAATACCTTGAAAAATCATGGCATTATCAGATAATAACAGTAGATACTTTAAGTACTCTCAACACATATTAGAAAATGCAGAATTAAAGTTGAACTAACTTTCTCTAATACTCGGGTTCTTTCCTACAACAGATGGATGCAAAACTTTCCAAAGATGATATTCGTGAAGAAGGAAACCAGTGAATCACTTATGATGCAGGATGGAGAACTAAGAATGCGGTA